>NW_027280332.1:0-446408 GCF_046629955.1 Centroberyx affinis | reverse complement strand
CTGATTTATTCTATTATGAGAGTCTCTTATCTTAATAGAGCTATCTGTGATGAACCAGGGGAAAATATAGTGTCCCTTTTTCTAAGACGACTTACTTTCAGAAACCATTCTGTCAGCAACCTGGTGAAATAAGTCCACCCAGGGTATTAAAATGATAATAGGGAGTGTGGGTGCTTGACAACGCCATCTATGGTACAGATTATAAAAAGTAGCTATTCAATTCAGCTCTTTCCAAATTCCATTTCAGGTGGTAATGACTGCCAAAAAGACAGACAAAAGTCAACATCTGGACAGCAAAGCCCAAGGATGATTAGGCTGCACCGGATTAATAATAATCATATACAGTACCAACAATTACCTTTTAACCAAAACAGCTGTCCCATCATCTGTTTAACATAGCTCTACTTTTACTAACATGAGGTGGTGGTCATTGCAGTGTTTTAAAATCAAAGTGAAAGTTTCAGGTATGGCGGTGTCTGAGATGTTGATGTTGGAGGATGGATGGTTGCCCCAAGGACATGGCCCAGTCTTGCCTCTGTAGATGAAGCCCTGCCCCGCCAGTCACAGCACACGGCCTGGGCTCTGACATGACGACACCAGGCCTTGATGATGATTGATCATGTTGTTTTCTTCATTACTTTAAACCCAATCAGTGCTTGCTGTAATTTGAGTAATGATAGCTCATTATTGGCAATTGCAAAGTTTAAGGGCTTCTTAATTTTACCCCACCAGTGGACCCTTTGGGACGGCAATAAGGGATCAATGATTTCCTCTCTTTGCATACATGTAGTTGGCTTGGAAATTCTATTTCAACTGTGAAGTTCAAATTAATAGCCTCTAATGTATACTAAGGATGGCTTTGTAATTTTACAACCCTTAATGAAGACACTGATAATACTATAAAGCTTTGATGTGACAACCCCTGTGTATCTGCATGGAAACAACACAACATTTAATTGCTGTGAAATGAGAGAAAACCATCATACTGTCTGTGATAATTTCCTTCTTGATTTGATCAATACATATAAATGAGATATAATAGCGCAAACATACCAGAGGAAAAAGATGCATATTTTTAATCTCATTTCAATATAATTAAGGAAAATGGCCACTAACTAAATATGAAAAAAATAATAAAATAAAATTTGAAATGGTAGGGGGTATTTCATTTCAGAGCCCTTAATGAACAACTCATTAAACATACAACACTTCAATTACACCGATTACTCCAGCAGATGTACTTACTTTTAATAATTAAATTAATTACAGAATTATAGATGATCATATGAAGAACTGGTTGAAATCTAATTTTGTAATTTTCTTCAATCTTGAGGCAGTGCAGTACCTTTCCTGATTTACATCCCTAAAAGTAGGAGTTCTCAAAAACATTCTTTGCTGTAGGAGATTAGCAATGGATAGGGTGAAATTGAGATAATCAAAAAAGCCATTATAATTCATTGATTCATGGTAGACACTGCAGAGGAAAAGTGTCAATAATATTTGTCCAAAAGCCCAATCAATCCACGCTTTTGGTTTTAGTCAAGTCAAGTTAAGTTAAGTCAAGTCAAGTCAAATGATTTAGAAAGCACTTTTAACAGTAACTGGAGTTGATCAAAATGCTGCACAAAGCCAATAAATACATAAAATCACACTGAACATTTTTGAATAATTAACATAGCACTTCCAGACTTTTGGTCTTCTGATAGAATGGGGTCATAATAGAGTCTTTACCATAGTCACACACAGATTAAGTTCTAGTGTATTCAGGTGTAGAGCATATGAAGTTGTCATCAGATGTTTGTCTGATGTTTGTCCGACTGGGAATGAAAAGAGGCTTCATGCAATGTGTTTCAAGCACCAGCTGTATGCTTATAAGCTTTGGCACACATTTGCGTCACTGATAATCAACTATTGATCCCAACCATACAGATGCTGTAAAAGAAAAATAATCAAATAGGATGGTTATTTAAAAGGATTTGCAAAATATGAAACAAGACAGCATCATTTAAAAAAAAGTATTACCTTATGATACAGACTAAAAGATCATTTACTGGTGAAAGTCATCAATATTAATGTTAACAATAACACAAATACTGTATTTTTAAGGATGAATACTGCAGTTGAAAGCTGTCTATAGTAGCAAAACAGTAGAGACACACTTCCAAATAAAACTGTTTCTGAAGAGGAGTAGATTGAGATCATACATTCTTGCATGAGGGAACCAAGGAGATCTGACCCTAGTAATAAATGCTATGCAGGTGTTTAACAAAACAATCACAGCAAAGAGCATTTCCAATTTCATTCGATGCCAACAATCAATCATAGGTCCAAAGATGGGACATAGCAATAAAGGCACCTGCAAAACCATTAATGAGCCTTGCAAGTGCTGAGAGGCACAGATGCTAAGGGACACCCAAGCAAGGGAATTGTAAAGAAAGGTCATGCCACAACTTTACACAGGGTGATCAGAATCAATAGAAAATTTGGAGATAGAATATCAGGAGTCCTCCAGGAATCAGTGGCAGATAGGGTGATTTATCATGCTAACACTTTGTTATTGCTCTTATTACTCCTAAGGTCACAACATATGTGCTCAAGAAAATCTCCAAGTTCAACATCTCACCACAGAGTGTGAATATGTATCAAAATATTTTATTTAGATGTATACATGCAGGACAAACTTACAGTAATCTTGGTTTTGTTAAGTATTTTTTTTCCCACATTGACGGCACAACAATGAAGCTACTGTACGGTGCACTGCTATGAAATTTACTACATAAAAGAATGCTGTGAGACACATAAAAGAATCCACAGTAGTGAAGTCTATAACAATTCTTGTTTGTAGCCTTGACAATGTTGATCCTATGAGGCACTAATGCCCTGAATTAGAGCAGATGAATGGGCCACTCTGCTGGTCATGACAGGGTTTCACTAGCCATCTAGTCTCTCTCTTTTCATCTTATTCCCTTTGGTGAATCCCTGGTCCAAATGTTGTCCCCTTTCTTCTGGTCTCAATTTCTGTTCATCAAAAGAAAGGTGAATGTATGTCCAAATCCTGTGGCCTCAACCACAACATACTGTGTCATTAGAGCTGATATGGGTGGGTTTTGCTGCACACACACACACACAGTCACACACACACACATGCACACACACGCGCACACATACGCTTGCACAGACACATGCATAGTATAAATGCACAAACACACACAAATGTACCTATAGACATACAGCACATGCATGTTTGTTCACACACAGACACACACACGCACACGCACGCACACAGACACACACACACGCACACACTCACATACGGGGAGTATTTGATGTTCTCTCTGTTTGAAGCCAAATTCTTGTTATCACTGCTAGCTATATACCGTGCTCCATTTCCAAGGTTTTTGAGGGGAGTCCAGGCCTTTCATCTGAGAGCCACCGTCTATACAGAAGCCAACAGTCTTAGAACCAATGACATAGTGACTGATGGCTAACGTTTCAAAATCCTTGCCTTATGTTCAGACATGACAGGTACAACCAAAATACCAGGTGAGTGGAGACCACACACAGATGCAGACACAGACAAAGACGCACACTCAACAGCAGACACCCACACATACACACTCTCTCTCTCTCTCTCACACACACACACACACACACACACACACACACACACACACACACACACATAAAGACCTATGCAAATCTAGAATCTGCCTGCCCTTCTCTTCAATCTTCAGCTGCATTTAGCCTTTAGATGCCATATCATCACTTTATTAAGTCCTTCTGCCCCCTACAGCACACCTCAACCAACAGCACCTCCCTCCTCCCCACACTGCACCCTCTCCTTGTGGCTCTGTAGAGGACCAATTACAGGCAGTGTAGGTAGACATTAGCCCTTAAGCCTTGATGCTGCCATTTCCTGTCTCATATTAGCACAAGCCTGGGCCACGAGCAGCGGGGGCCCAGGGAGGGCTGTGGTTCCACTTGTACAAAACATCTGGGGCTTGGGAGAGGGCTTCGTGTTCAAGCTATGACACTGGGGTTAGGGTATGTTTTTAAAATGTTCCATGCAGTAAGAAGCCCTTTGGAAAGCCTGCACTTGGACAAAGTAGCTCAAGTTACAAAAGTGAAACTGTTGCTGCAGTGTTTTTAACCTTAAAACAATTGGTGCTTGGGCCTATTTCACACTTTGGATTTTAGCTATGCAGTGTCGTCTTGCAAATAGTCTCCAAGAATGGATGAGAGTAAAAATCAAGAGGGTGTAGTCAAAAATGGTGGATATTCTCCCCTGTAATCATATTCCATTGGAGTTAAGAGGCAAAGAACTATAATTACTACGGTTATGAAGGGATACAGCACGCATATGGTGTTTTTTTTCTCATCTAAATCGTAAGCCCCCTGCTGATCTCTAAACTTCAGGTTGTCATATTATGTGTAGAAAGCATATGGGAAAGGAAAACGGGTAGCAAGAGAAATAGGACTCAGCCTCAGAACTACAATATTTTCCCTTCTTAATACCCACCGATTGCCCCATCAGTCAAACATAAGGGAGAATTATTATGCAATAATTTAAGTGCTGTTGTTGATATAGAATTTGTGTCTTATAGCCCAAAGCATGTGTTTTCTCCTAACTCACTTTTTGGAAGTTGTGTATATGCATGCATATGCATCTGTGTGTGAAACAGCCAGAGAGTGAAAAAATGGGAGAGAAAAATGGAGGGGCAGAGAGAGAGAGGAGAGAGAGAGAGAGGAGAGAGAGAGAGAGAGAGAGAGAGAGAGAGAAGAGAGAGTGAGAGAGAGAGAGAGAGAGAGAGAAAGAGAGGAGAGCGAGAGAGAGAGAGAGAGAGAGGATGGGTTGGGGGGTTGAGGGTGTACTTAACTCTATTGTTCTAAAAATGTTCACTTCCTTTTTGAACACATATTTGATTTACTATTTGGCTGGATTTCAATGCACTTTTACCCTCCATTTTCAGCAGAGGAGGAGTTAGTTGACACTCTCAATTCAGAACTCTACCAAAAGCTGAGGGAATCCATTCCCATCAGCCCATTAGACTGGCCATCAGCCAACATAACTGCTTCCTGTTTCTCCAAGACACCTTTTTCATCCTCTGTGTAATTCAGTTGTTTTAAAAACTTCCACAGCACAGGAAGAGGCAGCAGATTACTCGAGGATTCTTTATACATTTTATAAACTGAAATATTGGGACAAATATCAAGAGACTTGTGATGCATTCATTCCTTCTATTTATACTCAATACAAAAGCACGCAGCACGGATTGAGATTTGAATGTATGGCATGAACTATACTGCAGTGGTTGTAAATGGCAGCGCACCCACAGCTCTGGTGCTGTAAGTGTCTCAATATGCAAGTGAGAAAGGGGTCAACACATGTAATTGGATTTAACTGATGCCTCCATTTGACTGACTGACTGTCTCTTTGAAAACTGAAGAATGTCTGAGTGCATCGCTGACTGAAAGAGACGACTTGTATACTTGTACTCTTGTATTCAGTGATACAAGAAGATAACTAGCTCTCATTCTAGTGTCATGCTAGTAACTATAAAATACTAAAATCATTATAACAGAAAAAGGTCCTAATCATTCACATTAGGACTTGTTTATTGCTCATTTGGGAAACTTAAGATTCTGCCTGATCAGCAGACGCATGAACGGGGCATTTATATTAAGAGGCAACTGAAGAGAATAGCACAAGTGTCATGTTTGTAGTACTATGTTTTGGAAGTATTTTCAGTCTATATACAGCAATTAACAGTCTGTCCAAATCAAAGCTAAACACAAATAGTGCAACACTTACTGTAATTGTTGTATAGTGCATGGGAACCGATAGATGATTGCCATTACATGTATACATGCTACACATTTGCCAAATTGAAGTATAGAGGGCGAAAAGAGAGAAACAGGATAGTGTTTTTTTATACATGTAGGGCATAAATTATGTCCGATCGTGCAAGCTTGATGCCACCGTTGAACAGCCAGTCAATGGAGAGGGCAGGGAGAAGCAATGGAGCGAAGTAATGTGTAATCTTACTACTCAATGGGCTGTGCCCAGCAACGGGCCTCTGAATGCTGGAAGTGTCAGAGAGATAAATAGCGGAGTGTCCCCCTCGAAAAACATGATTAATACCCCGCCTGGTGACGCTGCTGAAGATGAAGTGGGAGCAGCTGGCTCAGGCAGCGTAGGCACGCAGGGAGAGGTGGGAGGGGGGACGGGAGCGAGCGCAGCGGAGCAGAGAGGGCAAAGAGTAGGACACACTGGCAGCTAGGGGAAAGGGAGGCAAGGCAAGGGCAATCCGGGCCACCATAGGCACAGGGACCCCTACCTCCCCTCATCTCTGCAGCTTTCTGTTTTTTTCTTTTTTACCATGGTTTAGCACGTAAATAATCTTCATGT
The DNA here is from genome assembly GCF_046629955.1 of Centroberyx affinis. Taxonomy (NCBI): domain Eukaryota; kingdom Metazoa; phylum Chordata; class Actinopteri; order Beryciformes; family Berycidae; genus Centroberyx; species Centroberyx affinis. The sequence continues at coordinate 439,999 of NW_027280332.1, read as the reverse complement.
ACCCACTCTCTCATGCACATGCATACCGTTTATAGACACAGATGCAGGATTTAAATCTCGTCACACTTAATTTCTGTATCGCCTCATGAAGGTTGAAGCCTGTTTCCTTCAATAACGCACATCTTACGGGAAATCACGGCTGCCAGGAAACTCATCTCAATTCAATTAGGCAACGCAACAGTTCATGACCTTGCCATTTGGAACATTTGGAATACAACCAAATATCCCAGTAATATATGGCACTTACCATATACCATTTTAGTGTTATGAGGATGAGCGTGTACAGGGGCGAGCGCATGTAGCGGCCCATTTCACAGGCTGCCATACATTCCTGAAGCACTGAAATTTCCACACCCCACACTGTACAATTTGCAATCTGTTTAACGCCATATGTCAGCTTTGTTATGCCTTTGTAAACACTAATGTAGCAGCCTAGCCTTTCCAATTGTTATTGAACATGCAAAGTTTTGTCAGTCAGTGAAAATTCAAGCCATTGTTTTAAATATGATAGGATCCCCTGCTGGGTGGGGCCTGCTTCGTTCGAAACAGTTGAAACTCCCAAAACACAGTTCTGAACACGTGGAGTTATTGGGTCTGTTCTGTTGTGTAAGTAAACATGTCGAGGGGTGGGCTACTTTTTCATGGTTCAGGGGCCCCAACCCTCCCCTCACACAATTAACTTTTCCAGTGTAATGAGATGATTGATATGCTGGAAGTGTGTGCTTTAAGGAGATATTAATCATTCCCTCTGGTAATTTTAATCATGCGTTCCATCATCCCCAGCTGCTGAGGATCACCTTCCTAGCAAACAAAGGGCGGCCACGCCACTTGCATAGTCATTCTGTTCTAGTTTAACTTTATTTTATGCTGGTTCCTCCCATCTGTTCGCACAAGCCTCCACAGCCCACGTTGCACGTTGACAAGCTGGGGAAGCAGTGTGTGGGTGGGTGATTGTGTGACTGTGTGTGTGTGTGTGCGCATATATGTGTGTAAACTTTAGAAACACAGGCATCTTAGAAATGGTAAATCTCATCCTCCAGGTCCGTGACTAGTTGGTACATCGCCACCAGCCACCTCCACTAACACGTACAGTAATGCATACAAACAGTGGACACACACAAACACAGTGACACACATACAGACACACACACACATACACATACACACACGCACACACACATTCACCACATGGTGTGGGCAATATGTCAGAGCAAAGCGTAATTTGGCATTTGAACCAGTCACTATTATTGGAAGTATGAAGAAATGCTGCAGGGAAGATTTGTTTAGATGACAAACAACTTGGAAACTCTTTCCCTCCCTTGACTGCCTTGAAAGTCAAAGAGAGACAAATATATTCCCAAAACACTGATTAGTTCATGTTGAGCGCTTCCATTGTGCTGTACTGTACCTCTGCGTTGTTGCTCCATGTTTTTACCCAAGGCTATGCAAGATTTGGAAGGGTATTCTGCAATCAAAGGCTTTTCTCCTATGACTTTTATTCAACTGCTGTGTTGTCACAGTCAAGGCCATAGGGATGCTACTGGTGGCCCAGCGGTGTTTTTAAATACAAAACCGAACAATCAGAGTATACAAAAACAACAATCAATCACACCTTCATAGCGGCAAATATGCAATCCACACATTTCCAAGATGAGAAAATATGAAACATACAGAGAAGAGTAAGCTGATAGAGTAACAAATATAACTTTAAAAATAGTAAAAATGCCATAAATTAATCACGGAATGAAAAGTATATCAGAGGAATACCAGTTAGTCAAGGATTTACTGCTGTTTACTTTATAGTTCCGCTGCTGCAGTTTTCCTACATGCAATAGCACATAATACAGAGCAGCTCCACAAGGTTTTATGCAAACTACAGCCGATACTCAAACCAGGGACAGCTCAAAACTTCCACTTGACAAGTGCCGTAAATACGCTTAATCATGTACAAAATTAATGACATCCAGTTGACAGATATTCCATCATCAATGCAGAGGTTTTTGAAAGTTATTGAAAGGGGCTTGTCTGGATGTGCACAGATTAGCATTGCTTGCATGCAGTCAGAGGCCAATGCAAAGTAGATAGGTTAATCCCCAGGAGGAGTTGATAGGACACATCCCCAAATGCACTCAGCTTCACTGCTTCTAAAACCCATTAATTGTGCCCAATATGAAAAAAGTAATTTAATTTTACATCAAGTCCAGCCTCATCTGTTATCTGTGGCACACTTCTGCAGAGTACATAAAGGTAATAGAGGTTTTCAGGGGCTATTCCCCACTTATTATCTAATAATGATGAATGAATATGCCGGGAAGTGACAGCTGTTTAGACGTTTTGTCTGCGGAAAGGCATCTATTTGTAACTTTCCTGGAAATCAGCTCTTTGAGGACGTGCGGTAACTTTAGCCCTCCGTCTGTTTCAGTCAGAACACAGAAAACGGCTTTATATCGCAAGACTAAAGAGCATTAGTCTTGGGAGATAAAGCGGAGTAGTAGAGAATATTTCACGGCGCAGCCCTCAATCTGTTAAAATTCCCTATCAGTTTTGGTACACCGAAAAAAAGGCAAAGCAACCTTTGTTCAAAATCTCTCACCAGAGTCTTACCAATGACAGATCTTTACGTAAACATCTTGACAGGCCCTTTGTCTGTTTGTCTTATGATACTCCAGGTGCTCGCAGCAGAGGCTTAAACCTACTGCAAAATCCCTCGCATTACCCTGGGAAAATATAAAGTAATGAAAACAAGAATTTAGTCAAATTAAGTAACCACATGCTTATGATAGGGAGAGTTATTCCCTGTTTGAAAATCAATACTAGTGATATATAGGAGGCCAAAAAAGAGCAGGGGAAAAATTATTGAAGACACACCCTCAGCCTGGCAGGTGTGCTTTAGCAGGCCACCCACACTAACATTTTACTTGGTGCCGTGTTTGATTCAAAACAAGTGAACAGTTTGTCAGTGTAGTCGATAAACTAACCTCCATTCCAAGGCATTTCCCATATTATTGTGACTTCATCCTTATCGCCAATCTCCGTAGCGTTGACAGATTCAAGTACCTTATAGCAACCGTTTTGTGAAGGCTGGTTATAAAGAAAACATGACGATTGCTGGCTGGCCCCTCATTATTTCCACCTTGCTTTACCCTGGCACTCCTGCTCCACTGCATGAGTAAAAGACAATTAATCCTAATAATCAGGGCCTTCGCCATCATTTCTCATTCTGGCAGGCCTCTTTTTCCATAGGGGCACAGAGGGAGTGCCCGAGCCATGGATCTCTGCTGCACACATGAACCTCTTACAGATGTTGAGTGAGCTGCACGGTTAATCGCTTAGCCATCTCATGGCCTTCACACACACACAAAGATGGAGGAATTAAGGCGGCATTTTATCATGTCATGTCTGCCGTTGAGTAAGAGACTGTTTTCACTGGACTTGTTCTGTACTTGGTTTGGTATTCCAAGCAATTCACAGTAAGAAATCTAAGAATAATAGGAAGACAGAAATGCGGGCACCAGTTAAAGCTTTTAGTCAGGCTGAGGCACCATTCCAACACATTTGGCATTGGCGGTTTTAGCCTCAGTTATCCAGATATGTGTATTTAATGAAGGCATGGACCTTTTCCGCTGAGGCAACAACTCTCTTGAAATAAGGAGGGTTGCATGCTGGCATTCATGGCACAAACGTGCATTTCCTTTTTTCCAGGAGTCCCAGAGCATAGTGACACCCTTTCATATCGCAACAGAAAGGCTGTGATGCAATGTTTGACTTGTCAGCATGGGGACCTAATCTTCTCAAATTAGAGCCCAAATGCTCGGTGAGTGCTACAGGCCCAGTGTGCGGAAGCAGAGGGAGTGCTATGACCGTCGCAGACAGGAGGCCCAGGCAAACAAGCAGATGCTAAGGGGCTGCTTTAGAATCGGAAAAAAAAAATCACCATCACAATGCGGCAATTATGGCAGTTGAGAATTCACTAAGCTGGAGCACAGTGTGTTCTCACAGCGTCTCAGCAGCACTCACAGCATCCCACACAACAAGCTCATTAGGCCAGCACATCCTCCCTCTGATTTAGGGTGGAGGAATTAATGCAACAGCACCTGGTCTCTGAGAGCCATCCATCCTGCCACATACAGCTGGCCGCGCCGAGGTTATGCATTATCTTCTTTAAAAGCGTGAAATGTGGCCACCCCTGTTCAGTTTTAAGCTACACCTCTCTTTTTTCCAGAGTGCTATGTGAGGGGCAGGCATATTAATCACACTCACAGCCACTAATGCTAACAATCAGTCAACTCAGTTGGCCAGGCTCTCCATCTCTGGTGACAGGGAGGTTTGTCCTGAGGCCTGCTGATTCGTCCTGCTACGTCTGCCTCTAGGACAAAATACACAACACAGGCACGACATTTTCTTCCAGCGATGGCTCTCCACCATGTCCTCTTCTGGATTAATCAAATGCTGCAAAATGGAGATTGAATCTGGTTTTAAAAAACACACAAAGTGCACTCAATTAGAAACAGGAAAGGATAAGAATTTAAACAATAATCGAGTGTCAGTAATTCACTGATTTAGGAAGAAAGCAAAGCACATTCTCACAGCAGATACAATTAGGGGTAAAGTAATTTGGTATAAGCAGTGGTATTCTAGACGTGAATTCAACATATGTCAAACAGTCAAGTTTTGAGAAACAAACAGCTGGCTAGTTCAACTGAGAGGAAACTGCCTACTGAGCAAGAATGATCTCTCCCTGAGTGTCATCCGCCAGCAGCATGAGGCAGAACCAGCATGTTTGGATTCCTACTGTACAAGAAGAATATGGCTCTTGACAACTTCAAGCTGACAAGTGTAACAGTGACACAAATTTATACAAAACCTGCGCAGTTAATTTCATCCACCAAATAAACAAATAAATAAACTGATGATTCTATGAATGTGCTGAGCGCAGTTAGCTGTGTGTGTGTGTGTGCGTGCGTGTGTGTGAAGTGTGAATGTAGGCGTGTGCGCACAACTACATACAGTATGCAAGTGTAGGTGCATGTTCTGTTTGTTTTTTTTCCATTGCTTAAAAAGAAATGCTAATTATTGGGCTTCAGATAGCGTAAAATGTGCAGCTGTGGTGACTGTCAGTGCTCGCTGGACTATTGAGCTGGTGCACAACTTGACAGTGGGTGGAGTTTCTCGCTCATCCCAGAACCACCCAGTGGCATCACTGTCTTATGCCAACGTCAATCAGCAGGTTGTGTTTTTTTTTTTATAACATTGTTCAACATAAGACACAGGACTCTAAGCCCTATTCAGTCAAACTCAAGCCAAAAGGTACTCAAGACATACTGTACCTATTATATATATTTTTTTGGCTTTCTGAATAATGCAAGTGGTTGTTGCTGAAACATGACTGGAGGTTGACCCCAGTTGGATTCAAGGTTTCTGCATCCAGGAGAGAACATGCCTTGAGGAGTGGAGGATAGTTTGGAGGATAGCAGAAGTCAGGTTGACCCTGTACTTGTTCAAACATTAAAGCTCAAGTCCGCTGCAGCTCACCTCCACTCATCGGTAATAGCCAGATGGCAGAGTCAGTCCTTGCCCAACACTTTTATAAGCGGGGTCTGCTGCTAACAGCTGCACGCCATGTTCCACTGCTCAACATGACTCTATACCACAAACCACCGCTATTTGTTAATGAAAATGTTTCTTAATGAAAATATTTCTTTACTCTCCATACCGATGGTGAGCCAGATTGCTTACTCTTGGGAGCAAACTTCACAGACCAGCTTGACGTCAATTTTGATTACTTCATTTCTGAAGAATTCCAGATGTTTGACTGTGCAATTCAGTCTTTACTCAAGGGGATCGCAGGATAAGTTTGGTTCCTCAGTGACAGCATTTGGAGGCAGTCGCAACCCTAACCCACTAAGTAATGTAAGCAAGTGAAGTAAATATATAAACTTAAGGTAACATTACAGTTAGATGTATGTTTGTATGGGTATATTTTTGTAATGCAATAATTATCACTCATTTCAGATCTCAGAGGGCTACTAGTGTCTCAGTTATTTCCCCTTAAGGTTCCATTTAAGGTTCTATTAAGGTTCTTAGGAAAAATTAAAGTTGTAAAACTTAAATCAGAAGTTTTTCTGAAAGCTTTTCTGCAAGTGGATTGATTAAGAGGCACTAACCTGTCCTGTTCACTTGGTCTCAGCTTACTTTCTTGTCTCCAAACTAGCTACTCATTAGAAAACCTTGCAGAAAATTGTCTTGTTAGATCATCAAAACATTACGTTTGCATTGTGATACTAAGCCTATCATCGTCGTTCCATAAACATTGATTAGTAATTTTGCTGACATCATTTACGGCTCCCTTGGTAAATGAAGATCAGACGAACCTGAATTAAAATTCAGAGCAGAGCAGCTACAAACCTGGAGCCCTAAAATATCATTTACAACATGGTCTCCATCGCAAAATGGATCATAAAAAGGGTTTTACCTTGTGTCTACTATGTGAGGTACGTCCTATTAATAAGCCAAGGACCGCTAATACTAAATTGCATTTTGTGTTCAGAGTGCATTAGCATGCTGAAAAGGCCAATGGAGGATCTCACATTTACACAGTTTTTTAATATGCTTGTTACCTGCAGGAGCATCCAATGTTACATAAACAAAGATAGATAGATAGATAGATAGATAGATAGATAGATAGATAGATAGATTCATCCATACTGTACACAATAGTTTTGAGTGTAAAGAGATATGAAGATAAAAGATGATCATTGTGTATTTGACCTAGATTAATCTTGAATGATGTCATGCATAAATGTATGTAAGATACATGTAGCCATCATATGATGTTTGTCAATCATTCTACAAATACAATAGGATCTTAATTTACGGACTGGGTTTGCAAGTACACAAAATGATTCTCAGGATGGTTTCTGATATTATGTCACAGTATTACTGTACTGCGCCAGTATATAGTGTAGTACCATTTTTACTGTTTGTAAAAGTTCAAAATTCACTGGAGAGATACATGCCATCGATCATGTATAGCCGAGTTCCGCTGAGTCACACTTGCAGAGTCAGAGTGCACAACAGGGAGATGTTAAGGGGAAAAAATAAGCTGGGGAAAAAAAGGGAAAATGTAAAACATAGCATATGTAGTTGAGCAGGGTTGAAACTCACTTGGCTGATTTCGTAGCCCAAGGGAGAGCTAACACTGAAATGCTCTTTGACCATGAAATGGCCCTGCCCGGTAATGGTGGTTAATGGCTGTGTGGTGCAGTGGTGCCGGGGCGAGGCGGGGGGGAGGCCGACTGGGGCGTTCTGCCTTCTCTAGCAGGTGCCATACAATGAAGGGGGGAAGTTTGGATAGTAATGACATTTTCTTGACATTATAATTGTCAACGTGCTGCTGTTATGGAATAGTCAGGAGACAGGCCCTCTATGTGTGAGGGGTAAATAGAGAGGATCAATAAAGGGGCTTCGTCTGCTGGGTCCACTGGTGAGAAACAATACATAAAAACTGGACTCATTTTTTGGTTTGTTTGTTTTTTTGTGTCATGGCACACCCATAAGCCCTAATAAAGATATCACATAGTGTGTCTTGATAAAATCATAACAAAGCTGTATGCTGAAAAAAGTGTAAACTTGCCATCTGATTTAGAATAGAAATATGTGAACTAGGTATTGCATTTTGCAACAGATTTTGCTTCCCAGTACACTGGTACAGAAAAAAATAAAATAAAAGGTTGGCTAAATGAGCCGTTCAATGTCCAGGACATGAGCAAGTAAACCAGCCCTTAACCGTCACATGCACTTCACTTCACAATCATAACGGGTCAGAACTAATTTCCTAGGTTCACTCATGTCTTTTTTTTTTTTTCTTTTAATTTAGATTTTGTTGAAGACAAGAATGACAAAGACCACAATAACACAAACCACACACTTTGGAATTCTTGGAATTTAACAACAAGGATGTTGAATTAAAACGTTCAAACTTTTCAAAATAAGATCTAATAAAGTTCCAGGGTCTGTCAAGTCTATTATCATACTCTTGGAGGACTGAAACAGCCCGCTCCATTGATAGCAAGTCCATGAAGTCCTTCAGCCAACTCTCTATACTGAAACAAGGTTCACTCATTTCAAAGGGAGGATTAGCCCAGCAAACAATATCAATATCATTCAAAGTGTAAAGATTTAGATTTAAGGCTGAAGATTTGCTGCAAAGTTATGCTATTTATCACCTCACTGCATATGAAATCCATGTAAAATCATAGGTTTCTTTATTTTAGATTAGATCACGTTTAAGGCAATACACAATTTGTAGCTTCATACTGTACGTTTGCTAGAATCGTTGACAATCTGCACTAATATGGAGAGCTAACCTTGACTTGAAACTTTCATGTATACTTGCATCAAGTTAAGTTTGGTTGGGCTGACCTTTCCAGATTACATTAGGGCATATTTCCTGACTGCCCTTTGTCCTTTGATTCCTTGACCGCTGAACCACAGTTGATACAACTAATTGCTGGTGTCCAACCATGCTATGACTTGAAGTGCTTCTGACTGATATATTGCCCTCATCACTGCAAGGTTTCACCAACTTATCCTCCAGCTAAATTCTGGAAAGGGCAAAACCCAGGGGCAAGATGTGGGTATCAAGCCCTCAACCACACACTGGCATATTATGGGCCAACAGTGGCCAAATGAGGTTACAATGTGAAAGCCATCTAACAGTATAGCATGTGACAGTGCAGAGGTAATGCGTGGGTTGTAGCCTAAAAGTGTCCCTCCCTAAAGGTCATGATTAAGAGACAAGACATGACGCCAACAGACTTTTCAAGTATAACCTTGGCTTTAAGGGACATTCATTGTTGGTTTTCAATTTTTGAATTCTGTCAGTTTTTCAGTTGCTTTGTAATAAAACATTTCTTGATGAATATCGTGTTCATTATTTACAATTTACAAAGCAAGGTTATATTTGGAGGGAAAAATAAAATAAAATAAAATAACATAAAATAAAATAAAATAAAATAAAATAAAATAAAATAAAATAAAATAAAATAAAATAAATCACACGGATTGGTTAAAGTCACAATTCTTAACTGTATGGCCACTTCTGTTGAACCACTACTGGCCCACTACCTTATGTTTGGATTATTGGATTGAAGACATTTTTTCACTATGAAATTGACTGACTGAGCAGTTAATAGAAGGACCAACAATACGTGGCATTTAAACCTGAGAGAAATGTATGTTCTTTTTCTGCGGGTTGGAAAGTATTTGCATGTGTCAGTAATATTTGCTGACACTGAAGTAAAACAGTCCTGTATCTTGTCCTTTTATTTTGGTTACAAAAGGGTTCAGAAAGCAAGATTTCCATGTACAGTGGAAGTCAGACCTTTCAAGTATCTGTGTGAGTGTACATAAAATTTATGTGGCCAAATAAATTATGGATTGCCACTTTAAGAAAAATTACTCTGCTGAAGTGTGTAGACGTTGCCCTTGACTTCAACCTTGAAACTATGGATGTTGGATTTGTTGCATACATTTTTTTAAGGGTCTTCACTTTCATTTGGATTTGCTGTCAGTGTTTTCCGATATGAAGTGGAAAAGGTTAAAAATGGCAAAAGAATGAACGCTCACTTCACCGGCTTCCAGTGGCTTAGAATTATCTCAGTATAATTCTAACTGCTCTTGCAATATAATATCTGCCTCATTATAGTCAGTTAAGAAATATGCACACAGTACATACATGTACACACACAGATACTGTACGTATACCCACAGACACTTATACATACATGGGTATATGCATGCGTGCAAACACACACTGCACACACACACCCACACACACACACACACACTTACAATCATCTAAAACATGACCCTAAGGTTAGGAGCACTGATTGTAGAGCGAATCCTATTTAATCAGGTCTGACGATGAGTCGTGATAAGGAACTGAGTCATCTGCTGTGATGCAGACAGTGAGGAAAGATGGAGACAACTGAGGGTTAAGCTGCAAACCTCTTCTGACAAACCTTGTCTGAGAAAGCTCAAGTGGACACAATGACAAGTGAAATATGGGGTCAACTATCAGTCATTCATCAATGAACCCATCCTGTCGCTATTTGAATTTTGAGCACTAGGCAATATTAACCTCCATAACCCCAAGTCGCATACTAAGACAGCTTGGCAATGTCTAAGACTGACAGGCACAGTATCAAAGTAACTGTTGGGTGTCACTTTAATAAATGCTTTCAGTCACATAAAGTCATGGATGAAATGGTGCCAGCATGACGATAGGCACTTGGAGAGCTCTTCATAAAAGTCTTATCCTAACTGCTTTACCTTCAGGCTTAGGCAACAGTATGCGAACCACTCAAACAAGAAATGTAAGTATTCTAAGGAAATCGCTCCCTAAAACAATTCCCAATGTTTGCCTCATAAACCAGTAAACTGTGCGAGCTCGTCCTCTGCACTGTAACAGCTAGGTGTGCCAAACGGAGCTTCCAAGGGCCATGGCACAGCTCAAGGCCATTTAATTGAATCCATATGATCCATATGAGTGGATGGAACAGTGTGGCCTCAATGTATTGAGGGAACCTCTGTGACCTCTGCTGACCTAAAGGTTCATAGGCCTGGAGTGCGTCCAAGATCAAGTTACGTCCAATGGGAGCTGGGTGATATCAACTTACTGCCATCCCCTTGAGGGAAATTAGACTGGTTGACACGAGGAGCCGTGACTTCTAACACTATACAATATTAAGTAAGATACGATATCAACACACATTAACACCGGGCTCCAAATGTAAATAATAGCTTTATCACGTTTGTTATCTTTGTTAAGATAATAACTGGAGACAAGTTTTACTGCGGTGAAATTCTAAATGGCTGCTCTCCTTTGCTGCATATAGCTGGATTATATTCTCCGCTGGTAAATTACTCCCTTTGGAGGGAGAAATTAACCTAGATTTCCATATCAAAGCATTATGAATTGAGCCATTTTCCTTACCCTCCCATTCTGGTGAACAGAGAGAGTGGAGGGAGTCTGTAGAGGTAGCCTGCAGTGATATGCAGGCCATACAGGGCTCCTTTCTTACAGGAGCAACACTGCAACAGAGAGAATCAGCAGCTTTCTACTGAAGCGAAGAATGAGATCACTGGGCTTTTTTGTGCAAGGTCAACTTCGAGGCAAGACACATCATGTTTAAAATTCAGTCCTATCCTCACCGAGCACTTGAAACACACAGTGCCAGCCATGGAAACCTGCTTGCCATTATGCAAAGAGACGGCGGGCTTAAAGTAAATACGTAATCTTAATGAATGCTGAGATCTGTGGAGGTGGGAGTGAGGGGAGACCAAGTCAAGTAGAGAAGGGTCAGAAACACAGGGGGAATAATCCTGTGTGTCAACAAGACACAACTAGCTCTCTCTGTCCCGGTATGTAGCAGCATGTTTACAGTGAAGAGAATTCCAAAGTTTGCTGGGATCTGACATTGTTGTTCTATCACAAAGTAAGCACCCTTGCTTACTTTGTGATAGAACAACAATGTCTCCAGAAATATTCTCACGATATATAGCTTTCTTACCATGTAATTGTGTCTTTTTGAACAGCTGGTACTTATTTACAGGTACATACAAATAAGACCTAAATCTACATACAGATGAAGATAACAGAAGTTTACTGTAAATCAACAGATACTATTTTTGAAAATGAATAATGCAAGGTAATTATGTTTCTGGCTGCTAACAAAGTGATATCCATCTTATAATTTTAGAGTATTAAAAACTAAATTGTTATGTTCATTTCTGTTATTGTGTTAAAGAGAGCCTGTTTAGATTTCCTTATTTGTCTTATAAATTCTGACCTGTGTCATTGGCCCCAGCTCATCTCAGATGCATAAAGTTAAAACAAAAGGACAGCCATTAGATGACATGTCACACAATATAGGGGTCTTGTTCTGGCCCTGTGCCTGCTGGCTGTGTCCTTTGCTTTGCCCACTTTGCTCTGTGAGACTGCCAGGACATTGAGCCTGACACATCAGAACTGCTGCTCTCTTGGTGCCCTCTTTCATTCGCACTATCACAGAGTCAAAGCCTGCAGAGACGAAGCTGTCCAGAGACTGAGCCCTGCTGGGTTTGACTGGGCCAAGATCCGATCAAGCCTCGAGGAGAGGGTCATCCTCTTCCCTGACTTCAACTTGCTATGATCTCTGAACCGATTCTAAAAAGGCCTCTGACTTGATTTGAGCAGACAGTCCCCCTTGAAAGCTGCCTTTGGTTTGGCTTCTGTAGCCTGGAACGGGAAGAGCAGGGTCAGGCTGCACACAGGCAGGAGAAAGCTCAAGCAAAGGCAGTGAGAGGGGAAAAAAAAAAAAAAAAACACAGAGCTGATAGCCATGCTCCAGGTGCAGATGGCACACTGTTTTATGTGTGGCCTCAATGGATTATGTCAGCCAAGCTACTGGAGGCATATAATATGGAGAGATCACACAAAAACGTTGTCATCCAAAATTCAAAGATTCATTAACAAAGGTCATTTCCATGACAGGAAATGCCTAATAGAAGGCCAAGACACTTTAAGTCGCCATATAGATAAAAGCAAGCTGAATAAAGAAGCCTTGAAATGAAGATAGAAATTGTATTTTCACAATTGCACAATCATTTTGTACAGTAAAACACACAGCAGGCATACAGTACAGGGTTTTGTTGACCGTGTCTGATTTGCATGAGGTGAAAGCCATTTACTTTCATTTAACTACAGCACAGTTTTTCAATGAAATGCTTTATCCAAATGCTTACAGCCCAGGATACAAGATTTATGATATAGGTGAAGCTTATGATGTAAAGAAATTAAAGTGAACATTTTGAATAAAACATCACTTAAAGACCGAGTCAAATTATTTTATTCAAGGGTCCAATTATTAACTAAGTAATACTCCTATTGCTGCACATAGTGATGATATGATCAAGGAAGACACTGCCCCTAAGGAGCCGAGGCTGCTGCAACCCTGAAAACCAGCAGTGGTCAGAGGTCGGAAAAGGGGAAGCAAAGATCCAAGTCCCATCCCATTGTGTGACATGCTGCCTTCGCCTGCTCGCCCCAAAGGCTTAGTGTCAGTGTTAACACTTCAAACACTCAATATCTTCACAAAACACAAAGGACACAACTGCTTGCCATCCACATCATTTCTTCCAGGAACAGAGATATGGATCCATCCCAAAGGTCACTGCCAGTTGAAGTTTCAATGATTAAGCAATGCTTTGTTGTTTGACTTTTCCCCATAGGAATATCTACTTTTGGGTGCAAATTGAGTAGTTTGTTCAATATTATGAAATGAAATTTAATCATATTTTATATGTCAGCTTCAAATTGTAATGGGTAGGCGGTCATTTTTATTTGATAACAATTTTATAATTTAATGTTTGGATAACCAAAATCAAATGTCAATGAGAAAAAAAAAATCAATGCTGTCAGAAAAAAAGAATGCATCATCTCTGCTGCACAGAGGGGATGTTATTTTTCACCATATAGGCAATGCATATCTGAGTAAATAGGCCTACTACTACTGTTGCTCTTAAACAAGAGAATACTGCTGCAAAGATCCACACAATAATCATGTGTAATTATGCAGACAGCAGTTTGAGTGGGTGACTATAACACACCTACTTGTGTTACAGAGGTCATTTATTCTCGTAAGGATGATAGCTTCCTCAGGAAGTTTCCCTCTCTCGCCATCCTTGAACCCATGAGTGCTGTGCCTGCAAGCATGATAGATGGCTGCGCTGCCACTGGAGCCAGAACAACAGCGTGCTCCTGAACCAGGCAAAAGGCAGTATTGTTACTAGACAACTGAGTCCGATTTCTACTCTGTTACACATTTATGGAATCATGCACCAGAACACGGGCGCAGTCGTTGGCTAATCTCACAACACTGGGATCTGATTTCCAGCAGCACTGACAATTCAAGAATCAATCTGGCTAGCTTCCTGTTTTGAGCCTGCTGCTGTTCATACTCTGGGTGTAACTCAAAGCTATAGGGATCTCCAGTTTCCCTGGAATGTGCTCCTGCTCCTGAGGTGGTGATAAAACACCTTATTTTATGGGTCGCTGATTACTCACTGTACCCTGATGTCTGTGCTGATACTAATCTTAGCAAGCACAAAACTAGAGGTCCCTCCATATTTATCCTATGGATTTGCATTTCCTTCCCATTTTTTCCTGTACAACCAAAAACATAAAAGAAATGAAGAAAAATCATCAAAAGAGTTGTTGATAAATATATAATTGTTTGTTCAAGTGTGTTTTGCACAGTATGAGACCTTCCGATTGCTGCACCAAGTAGAATGCACTGCAGGCGGTCTCTTGAGGGAAGGTCTCATTTTCTGCCTCCTGCCGTGAAATATTCAGTCCGGTCTGAAATAATATGGGACTCATTTCAAGGCTTAGCACTTTTCAAATATGCTGGCAATAATGGACAGGGCATCACATGAAGCACAGCCTCTCATAGCGAGGGGAGCAGAGGTTTTGAATCCACAGCCAGGGTTTCATATAACACCGTAGATGGTTGCAGTGCTGTCTACATATAAAGCTCAGTGATGAGTTGTTGCTGAGATGAGCTTATGAATTCTTGTTCAAAATTTGATTCCATACTTACTGCCAACACTTGAAATTAAGTCATGAGAGCTCTGTGTATTGTAATACTGTTTTGGAATATAAACGTCATACATTTATATGACAATATAATTTCTATATACATAAGTTGAGAGGCAGTACAGAGCCAAATTGTATTTCCATTTTTTTCCCTCTACATTTTGCATATAATCAGGGAATCTGAATTTCATTCAGCCTCAAAAAGAAAAGAGGGGAAAATCAATGATGCACCATCAAATGCATAGAGATGGAGTGCAGAAGAATGTTATAGTGGAAGGCTTTGGTGAAAGGATTCAAGGATTTAACAATCCCACATCCTCTCAGCCTGTCCTTCATCTCTAATAATCAAGCTTGGCCACAGAATATCCCTCTGGATGGGAAAAAAACATGTTGCCTGTCCGCCTCTCACTCATCTTTGGACTGCCAGTCTTGGGTCTTCCTCTTGAAGTCTTCTGTCACATTTATGGCTTCAAACACTAAGCAGAGCCTTTTTTTTTTAAACTGACTGCCATGTCTTTAAAGCCAGATATCTTTTTTGTACTACATTAGCATGAGATGAAGGGCAGTGCGTCTGATGCAAAGGAAGCCCTGAGAAGCCTGGACCACAGACACTGTGAACTTGTTTGTTGCTTGTACACCAAAGGGCACCAAAGCAAGCTAACCAGATTCAGCTCAGGTGAACTGTAGCATATAGGGCAATATTACGCCAGCAGACCCACTGACAATGACAGTGTACCTAAAGACAAGGCCAATGCATTAATTTGATGCCAGAACAAACCTAATGAGCTCAAATTTTGATTGGTTTGCACATGGGGTCAAATTGTGATCAACTGTCTTCACACAGTGTAGTATATTGTATCTATGCCTGTGTGTGGTGTGTTGGTGTGGGGAGGCACTACAGGTCCAGTATGTGTCACGGCAGACTGCTCTCTCCCTCCTTTACAAGGCAGACGGCCACCCAGCTACACACAGTCACACAGACAGGCAGGCAGCAGCCTAAACCCCACAAAGCCACAGGACCCACAATATACGCTCAATTATCTGTTATTAATTAATCAAAGCTAATCAAACCTTGTATCCTCAGCTTTACACAAGAGTAGGTTGCAGCAGTTCTCAGCAAAGCACAGCCACCTCAGAAGTCAAGCATGTTGCTTACAGTATAGTGTGGGACAGCCTGCTGTATTATACTAGCATGCAATGTGGCCTATTATCTAAAATGTTACAGACTACACCAACCCACAGCATGATGCTTTCAGGGTAGAAGAAAAATGCCTTCAGTGTATAATACGTGGCGAAAAATAACTGTGTTGCTATAATAGATTTTAGGGGCATGCACGGCAATACAAATATCACAGCAAATAAACTATACATGATATATTATAGGAATATTATAGAGATACCTTAGGAAATTAAAAAAATGTAATGAATGACGACGAGATCACTATTAATTCAGTATTGAGTACTACACTATAAGTAGGAATAGGAATGTAGTGATTTTTAAACATACCCACAGCAATAATGCTTTCAAGCTGCAAGAAAATGTCTTAATTGTATGTTGGTTTACAGTCAAACTTGATTATTCAAAATGCATATCCTGGTCACATTTCGATGAAGTTTAGGTCACAAGTTTGAGAAATAGGGTTTGTGGCTTTATTGCAGCCCGGAACGCTGTGTTGAATGTGAGAGACACAGGCAACTTAAACCGGAGCGTCCACTGAGCGGCGCCGCAGCCCGCCATTTTGCAGCCAGGCTCTTCCTCCCTGCAGCAAGCTGCGGGCCAACCCGCTCCCTCGCTCACTCACTCACTCCCTCCGTGTTGGGTTACAGTGACAAGGGCTCTGTCTGAACCACGACTTTTAGAAAGATAATATTACAGGTAGGTGCAAGCCACGGACCGTGTCACTATCGATAGAGAAATTAAGCATTGAAAAACAAGACCGTGACCCAGAAATTCTCGCTTTAATCGGGTCATCGTGCTCGTTTTCAGCAGTGAGTGATAATGACACCTCTCACTGTCCTTAGCATTTTGAAGTCCCCCTTACCACAACCTGTAGCTTTTGGGGGCAATGAAAATAGTCAAGCTGGACGCCTTGTATTTCCCCCTGTTGATGCCTTTGTGTGATTTTCCGAGCCTTGTACACCTGCCTGCTGACAACTATCAATGTGGGGGTTTTTTTATTAGCTAAAGTCAATTTACCCTAATAATGAGCAACTACATGAGGATTTAGCCTACATCAGTAGAGCTGAAACCAGGGAAGCAGTGGTGGTTAAACTGACCTAAACTCAGCCCATTTTTTTATTTGCACAAAAGAGTTTACCCTCCTTTTTAGGCTGAGGTAGACTAAATGTTTTCCATTAAATTCATTGTATGCATCATAGTAAGTGTTATCAAACTGATGTAAGTAGGGTCGTTTAAAGGAAAAAATAAAGTCATGCATCTCTGAACATATAATTGATTTATGTTGATATTGGATGATGCTTACTAACTGGAGGTCATAGTTAACACACCTTTTTAATCACCACTACTATACTGAGTACAACATACATTCATATTCCACCTCTGGTTAAATGCACCATAAGCTAGAGGACTGGTTACAGATTTGAGATTTCAACATGTGAGAAGCAGTATACAAGGGTAAGTCTCTCACACATGTTTAGCTACTTGCCGGAGCTTTCTTTCATGGATGCACATGGGACCGTATTTTAAGTGAAAACAGCCTGAACAGTCCGAAAGCGGCCCATGCAACTGCGGAGTGTGGAGAGAAATGCTGAGATGCAAGCTAACATTTCTCTGAAATAGGCCGCACAGAAAGTATTTTGCTCCTACAGGGTTTTGTTCAGGGTTCCACTGAGAAAGCCCAATGCAAAGTGGGCCTAAAGCCAATTGGGATGGATTCTAGGGTGGAACCCAAACAGATGGGAAATAGTATAAAGGTGAATACGAGGTCAATCTGAGCTTCAGTGATAAAGCTGTGGGCACTGCTCATAGCACTGTTTTAAAAGTTGACTTAAGAAAACAGATTGTGTGGTCAGAATAAACTCTTAAGACCATATTGGTCCATTTTTTTTCAGGCTTCTTTTGTCTAGATTGCCACAGGCGGAAGCAGCAGACACCAAATGGTCAAAAAATTGTTATCATTATGTTTGTCTGGGAATCAGCAGAATGGGGGTGTTGATTTCCAGTGGGTGGGTTTTCCTTTGTCCCTTTTTTGTGGTAACCCAGATTTTCATGTTTAACAGGCTAACAGCTGATCCATCCACCAATACACAATTGATACAGAGGAGGTTAAAGCACTCTGAGCACATGGGACCATACTGCAGGTAATTAATATGTCAGCTCAATGATGAACTTTGTCAATACATCTATCACTACACTTACTTGTAACTGGAGTAGCTGATGTGGGACGTTGCGGAGAGCGTAGACTGAGAGCACATTTGTCCATTAGTAAACACTTCATAGTGTGTGTTGTGATTGGGGAGGTAGCGGGGCTCCTCTCTGTCCGGTTGCAGTCATTTTCACCCGTCACCTCCTCATCGCTGTAAAAACACTTGCTGTGGTTTGCTAGATTAACAGAGAGCCCCCTAATGGAGTAATTACACAGAGCCAAACATCTATTTTTCACCTGTGCTCTGCCATTATTCTCTGTCCCCTATCCACTCCATTGGAAGTCACTTACTCTCCTTACAATGAGTTATCATTGACTGCCATTTAGACGTTCTGGAGCAATTTGTCTTACTGAGGCCATGCGCTGGCCTCATTGCAAAGAACAATCATTCTCCCTCCAATATATAAAACATTCATGGGGAAAAGGAAGAGAAAATGCCCCACAAACAGATAGTAGAGAGTGGCTAATAGATACTATAAAGGTGACAGACAAGGAAAAATAATGTAGGAGATTACTGGAGCAGGAACATGCCTGCACAACCAATACAAAAGCTTCGGGGACTGTACCGCTGAAAAAATGTGTTAAATGGGTAGTATGGCGGCTATTGGTGGTGGTAATTGCTGTTGTTGCAAACTAACTATAATATAATAATTCTAAATCTTTGAATTTCCATCGTAATTTTTCTTGTACGTATTTTACCGTTATTTATTGTCACATTTATTAAGTGTTTGGCCTTGTGAGTATTGAATTGAACTTGGTGTTGCTGTGATGGTTTATTCAACTGAGGAAAATGAAGGGCAGCATTTACTATAACATTCTGGAGGCCCAATTCTACTTCTTAGTAATGCAGCATCTACTTCTATTTTTCTTCGGTGCTTCCTTGATTGCTTGCTTGCTATTGGATTTTTGCTATTGCTATTGATTGATATTGCCTTTAAGGTCCCGGATTCCGTATCCCTAGTTTCTCCAGCTCTAGATAATTTGTTTTTATGCAGTATGTAAAGCGGAAGCCTTTTTGACCTTCTGACCCGTAGATCACTGTCAACTTACCCAGTCTCACAGTGAATTACCAAATCAGGCCAATGATGGTTATAGAGAGAATATTAAATAGCATTTTTTAAACCATTTACCAGTTTACCAGCTTTTCACTGATGTACAGTATCTTTCCTCAAAGAAGAATCAAAGAGGGAGAATTCTCTCCTGTCAGTGCAGGTACACTTTGCTATTTGCCCTTGGAAAACATAAATATCTCTTATATACAACAGTATCTATTGATTGATTATTGTAGTATTAATCAATTCTACAAGGAAGTGAGACGTATCCAACCTTCCTGAAGGAGGGAAGTCTACTCTTCAGACATTGGCTAGTCTGCCGTGCACAATGCAATACACTCCATTCCCAGAAAGGGTTAATCACATGCTTAACTCAGTGTTTTGTTAGATTAGTCTCTCTCACTGCTTAACACAATGACAAATAACCATTATTCTTTTTCTTGCACTGATAATCGGGACAACTTAAACATTTCTTACTAGCACAAGTGAAACCATTAATCCTCTGTGATGTTGCCGATAAGTGGTGACTTTGGAGTAATGGCCTTGTCACCTAAAAAAGAGAGCAAAATATATGAACAATTAAAACAAGGTGTCCATTATCATGTGCATCCCTACTCCTTGTGTCATCAGGAGTATGAGGGATCTGTCGTTGTTAATAGACTGAATATTGGAATGAGTTTTTGTTCATTTCATTATAAATAAATGGGAAGATATCCTCCATGCTAGACATTCTTAGATTGAATTCTTGGAGGCACTAAAAGTGATGATTTATATACAGTATATATATGAACTATATATCTTTTAACCATATAACTTCCACTGCATATAAATTATCTTATGATCACTTTTTTTTTTTTAAGATTTTTTTTTTTTGCCATTTTGCCTTTATTGGATAGATCACAATAGAGAAAGACAGGAAAGACTGGGGGAGGTCCTGTTTCACACAATTTTGCCTATTGTTATTGAATGAATTGGTTAATTTTCCCTCCCCTCCTATGGGCAACAAGCAATGTCAGTCATTTTTCTTCTGTGATAAACTTCAGTGATATTGTGCCTGTCATATTGTGTTTTGCTCCAATGAAACTTTCTGACATGTTATGATGTTCTGCAGCTCATGAAGCACGGTGGCTAGATAAAAACCAAGATAGTGGTTGTAAACATAACAACTAGGGAAGTTCTTAAAGTCGAGTGTTGAAAGTTGTGAAAGCCCTTATTGATAGGCTTGCATGGATAGTGGTATACACAGGTACATGTCCAAACAATGTGCCAATAATGTGACTAATACCACACTTGTACACAAGCTTTAGGGAAAGTGTGAATACTCACAATATGACATTAATTGAGGGAAAATAATTAGATTAAGGCATTGATTTGTGTTTATTCAGAATACTGTGTTACAACTATGTCTATTTCTCTAAATTCTCAAACATTCAATAGATGTCATGCCATATGTGATTATGCTGTTAAGTTGTTGTCTCAGACAATCTAACTGGACTACAGTGTGAGTGTTGTGTGTGGTATACCAGTCACCACCAGTATGGTTTAAATACTTTCAATATGGAATGGAACTGTTTAAATGATAACTGTTTAAATATGAGCTAACAAACAGTGCCATGAGGAAATATACAAAGACCATGCATTAGGCTAATTGAAATTCTCCAATTTAATCCGCTTCCCTATCATATGTTCTATTTGTCATTATGTCTGTCTCCACCACTAATCAGTTGTTGATATAGCTGTCTAGAGGTGTTATAGTATAATTGCCAGGAAGATAATAAACATGCATAAGTGAGGTTTTGATTGATTATGATTTTAGATTATTTGCTCATTTTCTTTTAACAATGACTTCAGGTAACTTGACATGGGGAAGGATCGGCTAGCGCTCGGCGTCCTCCACACCCCCTTCTATAGATGGGTAATAGCTAGATAGGTTTTGCTCCGGTTTTACAACTTTGTATAGAAATGTGAAAAGACCCTGATCATTTTGTGGTTTGTCTCGGGCTAAACTGACAACAGTTTGACATGGTCAGTCCGTCACCTGACCCCACCAAGGGGACCAACTTCAGTAAACTACTTCAAACTGCTCCTGGACATTTGATATTGGTTGGAGCATTGACAACTTGTCTTGAACTTTATTTGACATTTGAGGATTTATCATAAGAAGATACTGTTTATCCACTTCCTAGTCTTCTTAGATTATGCTGTCCAAAATTAGATCAATAAGTGTTTAAACTATACTACTTTTTGATGCATTTTAAAAGAGGAAACATGTCCTATTTACTATTGAACATATAACATTCTACATGCCAAACTCACAATTCCCTGGCAGCAGCACAGTCACAGCAACTTGATACTCAGTATTTCTATGGCTGGTAGCTCTGTTTTGATCAAAGGGGTTCAGGGGCCTAAGTTTCAAATCCCCCAAAGCCCATTTTGGCTACTCTTTATTTAGCCCATTGGCATTCTGACCCCATGCTTCTCAGACTTTGAACTCAAAGCTTGGAAAAGCCGTATCGCTTCTTTAAACACATTATCAGTGGTCTAGGTTTAAGAATATCACTAATCATCTTAAGGTTTTAGTGCAGTGTGGCAGCATCGTTAAAGCTTCTGGGCCCATTTACTGCCATGCACCCACTCACTGTAAGAAATTTTCCGTGAAATTTACGGTAAGTTACAGGCAGCTAGTGGGTAGCAAGTTTATGCATTTCAGATGAGAGCAGCTTATATCCAGACCACTGCAGTAATTTACTGGCAACAAATTCTAGGGTGGTGCTGTAAAAATCAAATATTTTATCAAAATGTTTCATTTTACAACTCTAGCTCAGAAATTGTAAGAAAAAAACTGCTGTACTGTAATCTGAAATAGGCCAGCATGCTGGTGACCAGATTCAGTATTGTTCATTCAGTATACTGCAATTTGATTAGCTTCATATCACTATAGCTCACTGTGTAAGGTAGTTGCCAGTAAAAATGAAAATTTTATAGTAAAAAGGGAATTCCAAGGCACTCAAAGTTAAAAAGGCTGAACATTTTTATAGTATTTTGACAAAACACTTGTCATTGGCAGAGTACCCAGCTCTCCACTGCTAGACATGATTAGGTGGATTCAGTCATGGCTGGCTGCAGCGCTGTGGATTATGTTACTTGCATAAAGTGTGATACTTTTCATTTCTGTTAGGGTGTGGCATCTCTTTATAATTCTTGTGGGATCCTCCATGTAGCAGCTCAAATCTACTTCTGTGCAGTATTTCATCATCAGGTCTGTCCCCTCTGATAGTCTGGGGAAGTGAACTACCAACCTTACTGGCCTTTTGCTCTCATTGCAGAGCTACAGGTTGCAGTGCCACTGATTGTTACATGTTAGTTAGTTCACTATTTCACCACCCAACCTCCAAAATAGACAATTTTAATCCATTGAAACAGTGATAGGTGCACTGAAAGATGTTTGCTAACAATAACAAATAAATAACTATGCATTTACTTTAGTTATGTGTCAAATTAAAACTTACTCGTGCAAATTTGATCTCAGTTACACATCAGTCTTAGCACAGTGATGATGAGAACTTTACATAAAGTGTCATGTCAATGATCGTTTATACTGCATGTGAATAAATATTTGACGTGACTATAAAGAAATTGCCATGCTCTGCGTATCTTTTGAAAGGAAGTGATTGAATTGGTAGATTATACATGCTGAAATGCTTAGAGGAGGTGTGATGGGACTAGATTTCTATAGAACTATTTGTACTTCAGCTTCATTTTTTTCCATGATTGGAAGAGTTAAATCATGGATGCTTTGCAACATTTTAAACAATGTTGACCAGTAAAGCCGTGAAAGTTGCTTGATTTTTTCGCACATAACTGGCAATCCTTTTATATATTTTTGTTTACTGTTTGTCTCAATGAAAGCAGTAGATGATTGTATTTGCCACAGTATTTTGTTTGCCACAGTTATTTACAGTAACACCCTATAATAGTATTACACTGAAAAAGACATCCTGCTGCAAAGCAGTTTGCAATAACATTACAGTAATATTGTTGCACAAAGTGGCACTAAAAAGATACAATATTTTACCACGCTGATAATAAAACAACAATACTGTATGGTGAATTTTTATTTTTATTTTTATTTTTACAATCGTGCATTAACAATGGCTCAGAGAGTTTTGTCAGCATCCAAGAAAGAACAACAATACACAAATTGAAAATGGTTCGTGGAATGCATTTGAATTTTGCAAATATTTTATTCTAATATTTGAAAAGAACATTTTAAAAAGTTCTATGTGGTGATCATGCTCTTTGTTTGAGCTAAATTAGTGTGGATTCCAATGAGAATGTATTTTTTTTTAATTAGTAACAACTCACTAATCAGCTATGTTCCTGAACACATTGTACACTATCTGGGTGAACAATTGTCCATATGTCAGGTGCATCTGCTTTATCTTATTGAACACTATCCACCACCTGCAGTGCAGTATTTAATAGGTGTTTGTTGATTTTACTGATAAATACGGAATTCAAACTTTCAGCATGATATACGTTCAATAAAAATGTCTTGTGTCTCGTGATCACATAAGTGCATCTCCTCTTTGTGCACCGTCTGGAAAATGTGTATACATTTGATTGTATGCAAGTCTGTTTGTGCCCCTTAGCTACTCTCACACCTCTTCAATCTCATCAGCCCTCATGATTAAGATTTGGCACCTTGAATCACATTGTCTTCATCTGGAAATATTTCAGCTGCATTTCTGCCACTCTAAAGGGAGATGAAGATAAAGGAGAAGAAGGGGAAAACACACCCTGTTGTGTGAATCCTAGAGAAGGCCTTGAACCCTGCCATTCATCCCTTTCACTTCATCAGCTGAGTCTAATTGCCAGAGAGGACAGGATACCCAGGGCCCAATTGTTCCTTATCCTCTTTGGAGCCTCTGAGGCATGAAAAGCGAAAGGCCTGCTTTTGATCTTTTTTTTTGTTAGTTTTTTTTTTTTTCTCTTTTCTGTCATCTCCTACTATCCTTCCCCTCAGAGTGAGACACTCCTTTCACACTGTGCCCCCTTCTTCATCCACGCAAAATAATTATCAAGCTCTGCTTCATCAAATAATGGTGGATATTGAAGGTCATGATGGGGCGGGCCAGAGGTCTGGAGGGGTGGCCCTAGGACGTGGTGGAGCTCCCAGCCCATCTTAGAGGCATGCTCCTTAGCTCTGACTACCTTTATATACCTTGACCCCGGTTTTCGTTTGTCTGTCCTAATGAGACCCTCTCATGCGGCCAATGCAATAGGGGTCTTGCAATGGCAGGGTTGGGAGGCCAAAGTACAATGAGACACAGGGCTGCGCTCAGACAAGGGCGCATCTGTGCTATCTTATTAAGCCTTGGAAAAGAGCTCAAGCGTCTCAACGTCCCATAGGCGCTGAGAGCAGATCTATTGACACCTACTTGTCCTTTGCGGTCAACACCTTTCTGTGAGGAAGCAGGCACACACAAGTTCCCATTAGAAGTAAATCTTGGCAGAGTATTTGGAGAGGCAAAGTGCTTAACTTGGTTTGGGTGGCCATGTGGCATCAGCAAGAAGAATGCTGTTCAATAATGATGAAAAATTCCTTGGGACTAGGAAATTGACAAAGGATGTCAAAGGCCAATTTGTCAAAAGAAAACTGTCTTTACATTTGAAAGATGCGGGTGTTGGTCTCTGTGTGAGCACCTATCAAAGGGATTTCTTTTTGAACACTTACTTCCACACTTGATCTGGTATAGGTCAGGGACCATGGGCTGTTGTTAATCGTTATTTTGAAATTATGTATTCATAATAAGATCTTGTTTTTTAAGATTCTTTGCCCTTAGTTTTACCCTAAGCCATTATCCATGACCATGAGTGTGTCAAATAACATTAAACGTGTGAAATGTGAAAATGTTAATAAAAAACCCCTGTTGATTTAAAAATATTCACAGTATGCCATGGGCATGATAGAAAACAGCGATACTTAAGCCAGTCAATGTAACTACCTCCCTAACTTGCCAACAAAAGGGACAGCAGGATATACTGTAAGTAGAACAAAATGACAAACAAACACACAAGTAGGCAAACAAAAACCTTTAAGCAATCATGTAAAGCACGCCTAACATCTGAGCACTGTGAGAGAACAAAGCAGGGCTCCTGTCAGTGCATCGATCCACTCCTGAAGGCACACACATCCATAGCGCTCTGATTGCTCCCTGCCTCTCGCGCCTTTCTCCCCCGCGCCTCTAACTCTCCTCTCTGGCTCCTTTCTGAGAATGTGCTTATCGATCTGGCCTACTTCGTTGGAGTTAACTCACTGATAAAACCTGACCAAGGGCTTCCAATGGCCTGAAAGAGTTTGGAGGACTGGTGAGAAAGCAGTATAAATAATAAGAAAGGACTGCGCACTGCACTGACAACAATGTTTATCAAAAGCATATAATTCAGTTAACTGTTTAGTTTATTCAATGCACAGCCCCTAGCTTTGACATTCGTAAGAGCTTTATCATTTGTGTGGCCATCTCACCAAGCATTTACTGCACTAAACAAGGCACAGGTCAAGTTAAAATGACTTGACTTGCAGTATTAACCCTTATTATGACTAAGAAACAAACTACCCTATAGCTTCATAATAGAATCTAGTCCAGTTCAGATCAGCAGCTTGTTACCTGCTGATTTGAAGATTGTTGTAAAACCCACTGGATCAGTAAGAAAATAGCTTGAACCAATGAGGAATACTTGTGTGACTTTGAGCACAAATAAAACAACAGTTTAATAAACTCCTTGGATCACATGAAATTGAGTAATCTTCTAGGAGTACTTTAGATTATAGTAGACTTGCCATATACAAATTTGAATGTGATTTGGATATGTCAGAGCACAAACCATTTTCCATTTCTTAGTACTCACTCACTTGCTATTTATGTTATTAGGTTGTGTCAGTAAATGGTTTGTTTTTGAAGAACACATCAGTGGTACCCATTTGAACTCATTCACTCTTACTCTGCACTAATATAGTTAAGCGTCTGAGTTAGAGTTGTCTAAAAAGCTTGGTGGTGCTCAGTGAGACTCTCTTGCATATGTTTTGGTGGAGCTTCACAAGGCATATTTACCACTCAGTTGACTGAGAACTCACCATAGACAGTAAATTGCTGAATATATTGAGCACAGTTTAATGTTTCATCCCTATTGCAGCGAGGTATCCAGCAGCCTGCTCATTTTGTTATTGCAATTGAGTTAGTTTGGGGTGATGTATTGTTTCTACTGTTACATTCCTTCACTGAAAAAAAACAACCAATTATTGATCCAGCATGACTACAGTTTTTGCAATCCCAAATTGGTGGAATGTTAATGTGACTGAAATATGTCTATTGACTTGACCTGACCCGGCTTAAAATACCCATTGCAGCTAAGTTAGTTGGGGATATGATTTTAATCAATGGTTTTATTTTAGGCTGTCTGTATTAAGAGAGCTTGATTACACATGAGGAAAAAAAATCTGACAAAATATGCAGCATTGTCTAACATGCAGGAATAAAGACTATTGTTCTGCAGTGTGTTGTAGATACCCACTTTAAATTATTAATAGTTACTTGAGATTTGTTCCAGGATACACAAATATATTAAAATCAATGTATTTGTGTGTCAGTATGTGTAATCATGTGCGTGATTACATTGTATGTCGGTTTGTGTATATTTTTGCAAGTGTGTTGTGCTGTCATGTTTGTAGCATTCCATGTGGGAGGGTCTGTTGAGAAGTAAGCCATCTGTAGTGTTCTGCCGAACGACATGTTGTAAAGCGAGATTTGAGAGTGTGGGGAGACTTGACTTGACAAATCTTGGCACATAATGAGACAGAAGGGAGTAAAGGCAGAAGTCTGTCCAGAGATAAACAATTAGATTTGTCCCTGAGGTAAAGGCCAGGCAATGCAAGGACTCTCAGACTAACAAAATCAATATGGCTTCCAGTAAGAACACTCGGGGGTAGAGTGATGAAGAGGTTAACGTTCATTTCTCAGATTAGGACACACAGACACAATGAGGAGTCGTGGCTC
This sequence comes from Centroberyx affinis, assembly GCF_046629955.1. Lineage (NCBI taxonomy): Eukaryota > Metazoa > Chordata > Actinopteri > Beryciformes > Berycidae > Centroberyx > Centroberyx affinis. The sequence goes on along the minus strand of NW_027280332.1, from coordinate 412,866 downwards.
TTTCAAAATCAATATGGCTACTAGCATGAAAGCTGTTTGTCAGTGATCTATATATTTGAAATTATGCATTTGATATTCAACTATCTGTTATATAATATTTGCCTAATGAGACGCGATAACGTGGATCAAGAGGAATGTCGAACTGAGCTAGTCAAGCCAGATTTCTTCAGCAGCCAATTTTGAGAGGATCTTAAAGGAGACAGCATTTGGGAATGATACTTTCACACCCCCAGATAAAAACATAATGGAGCATGAGCCATAGACAGTGTGGGCAGTCCCTTTGCGTCGCATCCCCTCTTAGGCCCTGCCCAGACTTGCAGGTCTCATCTCACATCTCACCACTGTTCCCAGCAGGCCTCACAAGGGTAGCACTGCCAGGGCAGGAGGGTTGGACTGTTGGGGGCGTCCCGCGCTGTGCCTGCGCTGGCATTAAAGAAGACAACAAAAAGCGAGGGTGAATGGGGGGGAATTGCAAGTTGTGCACAACTGCTGTTAGGCGGGGAAGTCTCCTCAGAGACTCTGAGGCGCTGACCATAAAGGTGTGAGTCTGAGCCGTGGCCAGCCCGTCGCCTCATCTCCATGGAGACAGGGACACGGCCCCCCAGTGGGCTTGTCTCTGCTGTGGCCTGGAGCAGTAGGAGCACTTGGGGATGTGGCCTGGCCATCACCTGGGCTCCAAGGGACCAGGAGGCACTGCTCCAACGACCTTCAACAACCTGCCAGCCTGTCATCTTGGCCTGGGGAATTAGAAGAAATAAAAAAATCAACTAAGGATGTGTGTAGAGACATTGTTTACTGGGCCATTGTATCTTTGGAGGAGATTCTTTGTTCCAGTGGGGATGAACTACAGAATGCCGTACTTTTCAGAATATAGCCTCACTTGATATTTAAAAATTTCCTTTGTGTATATTATCCTTTTGTGACACAACTATGTTGGGAATTTTAGACTACAGTTGTGTACTTTCTGATTGGTTAGTCAAATTGAAACATCTGGTTAAGGAGGTAAAGGGTAAAAGTAAATTATCATAATTAGATTGCAATATCATCATACTAATTCTTGTACTTTAGACTGATTCTTTATTTCAGAAAGCAGATAATACAATGAAATTACTGTTTGGACAGGCCCCTACTCATCATTTTAGTCTGCAAAGAAATCCATTGAATTTAATCTGCAGCACCTGTTGTGATTTTAGACTATATAGCCCCCTCAATGTAATGCTAAAACAATACTGAGGCAAAATGGCAACAACATTTCATGTGTTATTGCAATGTAAATTGGTGTGACCTGGTGTTCATCATCACCTCTCAAAGCTAACCACAGTGTTGTATACACAGACTAACTGAAAAAGTCATACTGTGTATCTTTAAAATATCATCTCAAGCACGTTATTCCACTTAACCCACACCTTTTATGTCCCAGTTCTTGTATCATCAAGATATGTCAAGTTTCAGAGAGAAGGACTTTATTATTTCTTATGAAACGATAGGTAAACACAAACATCAGAACAGCAATATGCAAAATAAAGAAGCTGGTTGTGTTATTCTTTTTCAGGTGGGTGGAGACCAGAGTTTCAAATTTCAACATGATTCCTGTAGATACATAATCAGGTAAGTCAGAATCATTCATGCATGGTGTTTTAGACTAATGTTGATGTTGCTGTGATAAATTTTGCTAAATGGGATCTCAAGTCTTCTACGTTTTAGTGTAAATCAGTGCCATCCAAACCATTTCCCGGGAGACACTCGTGTTGCATTATCTGACAAACCAATACAGGGGATTCTGTGGAAAAATCTGTGCCTTCTTCCTTTCAGCCAAAAAGAAAGAGGATTTTGAATGGAGTGGTGATTCTTTATGCAGAGCCGAGACGCGACGCCTTCCAGACGGTGAGAGATGGCAAGCCCTAATAATACAGAGCTGTACAATAGTTCTGACAGGCGAGCAATAAAGCAATCAGGGTCCCAGGCATTCCAAATCTCTTTACCGCCCACCCTCTAACAGTCTGAGAGATGGGCGGCTGACCTGTGAGCTGTCAATCATGGGGGATACCTGCTGGAGCCTGATCAGGGAGAGCTGAGGGCACCAGTCCATCAGATCTGTTTTCACACTCCAGACACTAACATTGCAAGCATAACCACAGACACAAAAAAGCCCCACCGCCTCACTCTTAATTAGGAGAGGTGGGGGGAGAGACTTGTTTGGTTTAAATGGGTGGGGGAGTGTCTTAGATATAGGGGGATAGTGAGTGGAATCCCAGTGAGACAGAGAATAACCTTTTCCCTTGATTTAGGAATCAGGCATTGATCTGTCACGCTGTTTTGTACAAGCAAGAGCTCTTTCAGCATTGCTTTTCAGCGTGTGTGTATAGCGTTGTGTGTGTGAGCGTGCGCGTGTGTGTGTGGTGGGTGGGGGGTTGGGGGGTTAAGGCTTGTTCATTAGCTGTCTGTAGCCCATTCCAGCAAATAGATCACCATAATACTGTGGTTAGTTAATGGCTTTCTGGTGTTTCCTCTAGAGTCTTCCTGTCTGAGGGCTGACTGCTAAAACTCCTCCACTGTCTTTTCCTCCTTTTTTCCAAGTGGGGAGTCTGGTTTTCTCCTGTCTACCTCAGACAATTGGCTTCAGCCAATGGCCAAGTCTCTGCACAGTCTGGCTGCATGGACTCACATTAAAGACCTAAAAGCAACATCACAAAAAACATGCTGATCCGACTTTCTACTTCACTGATGACTGGAATCATATTGGTTCTCCACAATTAAAAGTAGAGACTTTGGATAATATTGCCCAATTGCCCATGGGGATCATTAAAGTCTCAACACATACATACAGAGGCTCATATACACACATACATACATACTGTATTGACACAGTATACTTTAATATTAACATATCTTGTGTTGGAAAGTAACATCCAAAGTCATCCACAGTCATCCAAAAAAAGAAACACAAATGCGTTTAAAATAACTTTTTAAGAGTGCAGTGTCCCATGAAATGGACACCCTAATGAACACAATATAAAAAGATGTATTGTAAAAAAAAATACTCATCAAAAGAGGTTATGTGATATTGTCAATTTATTATTCAACTAATTTTACAAACGCCTACTAGACAACACAAATATAAAGTTGAAACTTGAGACAGTATGAGTTGACTTTTGAAGCTTTTGTGTGAGGACTGAGAAACAAACTTGCATACATCATCATTTCTTGTCCAATATACTTAATAGGATATGTTGACTTTTCTTTTTTGTTTGGTATTTTTATTCACCCAGCACTTACTGTATTGAAGGAAAATTGTTGGCACTTGTACCTCAGTTAACTGAAAAATGGCTTTTTAGCATTGCTAGCATTCTTCAATGAACCAACGTGGACCGTTTGCTAAAACCTTGTTAGTTTGTTAATTCTTAAGTGAAGAGTGGTCATTAATTTTTAGAGTTTTCCAGGCAATTAAAGGCGTTGCCCATTATATAAAGTATCTACCAATAACACAAGAGCTTGGCAGAGAAAAATAACGAAGGCTAAAACTCAAAATGTCAAGGTATCCCTCTAAGATAGCTGTAAATCACATGATTTGGAGGTGATTGTTGAAACAACTAAAAATAATGGGAAGAAAAACTTTATATGTAAATTGGTAGCCATGACTTTGATAGTAATTTCCCTTTTTTGATACACTGGCACTTCATGTCAATTTGGTGTCATTTAATCCAATCAAGAAAAAACAAGAAAAAAAGCAAAAACTTGCTTAGCGCTAGTTACATGCTTGCCAGCTGTGAGCGTCTTGGCAAATAATGTGACAAGTGTACATGACATGGACAGTCATGGAGAAATACAACACCTCTAATTTTTAGCAACACCACTTATTGAAACAACAAAAGCTTTGGAGTAAAAAAAACACTAGAAGTCTTGAATATCATCATGACCTCTGAGTGAAGAGGTCTAATAGGTTAGGCATAGAGAAAAGTAACTCTTAATGATATGTCATTTATGTATGAAATTTAATAATTATGGGAAATAAGTATAATAAAATGTTTGTGGACGTGTGATAATGAATTGTGCTTGAGAAGTTGCAAGGGTCAATCTTGACTATAAAGTATTATAGGGGTGAAGGGATTTGATGAGGTTGTAACAAGTATGACTAGTACTGTAGTTACATAAGCAATTTTAATTAGAATTCGGTGCTATTTTCTTAATGTTTTGGGTTTGTATATTTTCTAACTCTTTAAGACTTAATTGAAAAAGATATAATGTATTATATAGATGTATAAAACATTTGTCTAAGTGAGGTGTAATTGTATGCATTGATTGTAATTATGTTGGTCGTCCATTAAGCATGATTTCATAATTTGTGTGAACAAATTAAAATGTGCCACTTGTGATATTTAGTTAATTTTACTTAATTGCATTTATAGTTTAATTAGCTTGGTTTCTTGTTGAATAAAGATACAATAGGGCATTCGATATGGTAGATTCGTTAAACCTGCAATAAGTGATATCAGACCTTACAACCAATCCTGAAACTAATGTGTGCTATGTGGAGATTTCATTGAGACATAATGATATAAACCAATATCCACACATGTGGGCCAGCTGTGTTGCTCTTTTCTAAAGCTTGTTGTAATATTCTGGTCTGGACCGAAGCTCCTTCTGGTCCTTCCCGTAGCATTCCATTTTTTTTTAACTAGCTTGGCACCTACCTTGCTTTTTAAAAGCGGCCCTAACCCCCTCCCATTCCTGAAAATTTTGAAGGAATGGGAGCAAGGGAGTAAACTTAGTAAACCAGTAAACTTGCTATCTACCTCTTCACTTGTCAGTGTTTGTACCATACGTAACCTTCAGCGGGAAAAAGATCTGGCAAAGTGAGACTGGTAACCGGCGAGACTTCTCTTAGGTACCTTACCTTGCCTTAGCTATTAAGCTAGCCTTTATGCATGGTGCTTTGCAATGTTTGTCCTTGGCTGGCAAGAGGCTTTGTTGTGAGTTGCTGTTTTTGTCACCCTCTACTAGTGATCAGAAAATTTGGCTTATTGCAGCTTTAATAAAGTTTTATTTAATTGACAAGGATATTGGGAGCTGATGAGCTACATCATTGTCAGTGTGCTGACTTGAGGGATGGTATAGACCTGGATTTGTATCACACCAACACCACGGTTCAGAGAATATGCCAGGCCGTTTAATCATCTATTCCCTAAAAGCACAAAAAATTTGCCACTAGTGCTTAGTGAGTTTTCTTTTTCAGTCAGACTGGGATAAAAAAAACAAAACAAACTTACTACAATCACTGCCCTGCTTCTCACACTATGGACACACATAGAAAACAAAGTATTATTAGAGATAGAGCCTATTATTTTGAATCTTTAAAGTTAAGTTAGCATTTTACGTCAAACATTTAAATTCATATTCAATTATATATTCATATAGTCATATTTACCCCCTCGTTTATATTCTTCATGTGCACTCAATTTAAGAATTCTGAAATTTCCAACAGCATCTGAAGGCTATATAGCTTGAATACCAGCTGTGTGGAAACATTGATGTTAGCAAAAGTGACGGATGTTGCACTGTCAGTTCTACTGCGTCTGGCCTGGCCCAACGCCATGCAAATCAAAGGGACCACAACCCAACTTCTCACTCAAAATATAAGTCAATACATTTTTTTCGACAAGAGATTATGGTCTCAGTAGCTAATTTCACTTCTTCTAATATGTGTCCATATGGCGATTTTCTAAATAATTGTGTCATTAACAGGATATAACGGTTATAAAATGGGGTTGTTTTCCTAGTGATTCACAGGTCGCCTGTCCATTGATCGACAGGTCAGCGATTACGGACCAATACCAGGCGGCGCTGTGGTTCTGCGGCTCTGCGGATGACCCTCGGCTTCACTCTGGCTGCTCTGGCTCCAGAAAATTTCACCATGCCGTCGACCGTAAACCCAATGTTTTGGCTTCAAAACAGCCATTCTGAAACCTATGGGTGATGTCACACTCACTACGTCCAACTTTTTTTACCGTCTATGGTTCACATACTTTAGGAGATGTGCAGATGTTTTCAACTTTTTGATTCTCTTTATACTTTTTTAAATATTAAACTTTTCTCTTTAACTTTTAGCCCCGCAACAGCAGGGGCTCTATGGATTTGGTGGTCTATGGTATTGTTGGTGGGTCGGTCGCTCTGTTCACCACTTTACGGATCACGTGGCCTGCAGTGAGTTAGACTGCAGACTCTCAAGCGGGAGACCCGAGTTCGATTCCCGGCAGAGACGCTTCCACATAATTCAACGTTGCGGGGCTGTTAGACTCTTAGTTTTGTTTTCCCATAGATTTGAATAGCGGAATGTTCAGAAATGCTAGAGTGAACTGCTGTATCATCAACTGCCGATGCAGCAATTCATTCTAGTTGGACCAGTTAAAGTCATGGGTGTCAATGCACTTACTCCGCCTCCTTGTTCTTCTCCTACTATTCCTCCAGCTTCTTCTCCTCTTCCTAATTCTCCTATTCTTACTTCTTCTGGAACTACTACAAGTTTTCCTACAACTAGTCGTCGTCCTCCTTCTGCTCCCACTACTCCTCATTCAAGTACTACTCCTCCTCCAAATAATAATATTTACAATAGAAACTTGTAACTGACAGATTAGTGACTAATGACTATATATTGATCCTCTCGAATGATGTATCATTAAGCATCTACTAATTGATCAGATCGACTCCTGTCTGTTCCTGTGCTCTGGTACCAATATCACCATACAACACTGTACCTGGCCTGTAAAGGTTACGAAGCAGACAAGGTATTTCAGACATGCGCAGTTCAGCAACGACCTATGAAAATCCAAGAGGCTCCCTTCAACTCTTGGCAAGCATCAAAAGCAATGCAGTCACTGAAAATGGTATCCATTTTAACCCTGTCTTCTCTCTAATAATGCAGTAAGGCTTGTTCAATAGTTGGTTTAACAGCTTAATGAAAATCAGTGAGACTTTCTTTGAATATAGTTCTCTCCAATGCCTCCAACTTGTACAGAATGCGGCAGCTAAGATTTTATCAGGTGCGAACAGAAGAAATCCCATCACTCCAATTCTGGTTTCATTTCATTGGTACCTGATAGTTTCACAATTGAAAAGATTTTGCAGATCACTTTTAAAGCACAGAGGTTTTGCCTTAAATCTCTGACCTCTTAACCCTGTATGGGCCTGAGTGTGGCCTTAGATCTTTGGACAGGGGGCTTCTGGTCGTTTGTGAATCCAGATTCATGACTAAAGGAGACTGGGCCTTCACCATCAGAACACATATTCTTTGGCACCAACTCTTTGGAGCCTGTCTCAAGGAGCTCAGGCAGGCAGAATCAGTGTCGCCTTTCAAATAACTTCTGAAGACCTTTCTCTCCAGACTTGCATTCATGTAATGATGTTTCTCTTTCCACTGTTCTTCCACTATATCCTCCTCCCCCATCCCTTACCCTAACCAGGGTTTTTATCCCACCCAACCCTATTGTCCCTTTCCCTAACCAAGGTCCACATGCCACCCCCATCCTAATGGCTATGTCCTTGTTTTTGCTGCTGTCCTTTTCTTTGCTTGTGCAACTTTGTTTCTGGGGTTTTTATTTGTATTGATTGTGAAGCCCTGTAAACATTGTTTTAGAAAGGTGCTATACAAATGAAGTTATTGTAGACTTCACAAGCTTATTTGCCATTAGAAAGCTAATTAGTACATTGAAAATGAGTAAAAATTGGATGCAGGACATATTACACTATAATTCAACATACATTAATGCATTCACACTGTCAGAAAAAAGGTACAGACTTTTGTTGCTGAGGCTGCACCTTAGTTACAACCCTACTTTCTTTTTTCTGAAAGTCCAGGAGTGTATCACTGTGAGGTTGGAGCCAATGGTGAGAATGCAGCAGTGAATTGGAGTAACATACCATGAGATAGTTGTATTGAGTAGGATTGCAAAATGTGAAATGGTTCTGAGCATTGCAGAACATGGACATAGTTCCTGGGAGTGGTGTAGTATACAGAGACGTGCAGACATTACAAGTAGTACAAGTTGTGCAGACAGTACTGCGTAATTATAAATACTGTAGAATGGAGTGGACAGTAAAAGTTGTGGGATTACAGTCAGTTCCATAGATTATGCAAACAGGGCTAGATAATAATGAATAACAGGTACAGATGCTAGAATATGCAAACTTAGAATTAGTAACAGCCCTGAACTGGAAAATGGACGTATAAACCCTGAAAATGACCATAGGTGCTGTCTCACTGTCACAAATTTGGTCAGCTAGTGGACTGCTTAGTGTTGATGACATCACAGACTTGAGTCTTGGCTCTTTCCGCTACTATAGCTTTTGTAAGAGCTGTTCATGTTCAGAAATGAGGACGAACTGTCCAAAATAATAGGTATAGCAAAAGGAAAATGTTTTAGGGTGGATTTTCACATCAACCACCTTTGACAATGGGTGATGAGTTTTGCAGAAGTCTTGAATAATGGGTTTTTCTTATACCTTCCCTCAGAGGTCCTCTGCAGATTCCTATGCTTGGCTAACTAGAGCACTTCTGGGGCCAACTTGAGGTTTCTAGCCCAAAGAATGGCTTGTCTTGTTTCTTCCAGATCTCTGATGTCATCTCTTATAGTGAACATGTATGTGATCTTTTACAGCTGGATGGAAGGTCCATATGTAGTTCACATCACCCTTAGGATTTTGGGGGTCACTGGAAAGCAGGGTGTATTGGACCATTCACCACATCACGTTTCACCCAAATCTGTGTGGAGACTGGATTTTTCCATCCCATTCTCCTGTCTGTAGACATCAACATCTTCAATTGACATCATGTCTTTTGAATGAAACAGTTTTTGTTATGCTATGACTAAACCGAGACGTTTCCATTTGAGGATTTTACCTGATGTCCAAACTTTGAACTGTTTGGTTTGTATCCAACATTTTACATTTCATTACATAAACATAATGAACTTGATAGCTCAATGTTTTTGCAAGTGTCTATATTGTTTGTGTAAGTCATGTACATAGTTGACAACAAAAACTACAGGCCACAGCTTAGCATGTACTGGGATATTTGTAGTGTACAGTGGATATAGAGACCCACTATGCATAATATACAATCGTATACAATTGTATTCAAGAACTTTGCTTACAATGTAAGCTCAAATAAAGATAAGATTCCTCATATTTAACTGTGAACCACGATGTCACCATCACAATTGTTTGCCAAGTATAATACAGTATATGTTAAGCAACTTATCTTGGTGGAAACTGGACCATGCACTAACCGTACTTGTTGCCATCTTGATAGTCTGTATGGGAGCTTGTTAATTTTCCCATTTCCCAACTGCAGCATGAACACAACAAAACAAACAAACCTGAAAGCTTGCCCCAACAACTTCTTTCCTTAATTGGCAGCTGATACATGAACAAGAGGTTGTCTTGGCTGAAAAAAGCAACTGCTGAGGCGTTGCTGGACCTCCAGACCTTTGTGACCAATGGCGTGTCATCCCTCACTTTGTCATGTTTAACTAAAACCAATCCCCATTCAAAGCAGCATCCATCAGTGTTAGTTGAGAACAATGACAGATTGCCTTTCTGCTGCACTCAAAGCATCTGGATCCTTTCTCTACTCCCCCTCTTTTATTTATGGTAAACAGCCTGAATAACAGCTGGGCAATGGGAATTTACAAGTTAATCAATTGTTAGTTAGGAGCCACAGAGATGCCCCATACCCAACCATCTGCACGTTAATGTTCATTTACCATGCTAATTTTCCCATAGGCAACAGTCTATCTATTGATTTCTTCTTGAGAGATTTTTCCACACTTAGTATTATGAAATGCTTAATATATGATGATACAATTTTACGGAAAATAGATGTAAAATGTTGCAAAGAGTTTAATTCAGCCTGTGAGGGATAAAACATTAAGCTTCCAGAGTAAGAAAAAAAAAAAAAACTCTTGCACACACTGAATTCAGTTGTGTTAATAAACTTACACACATGTTGTCAAAATCAGCACAACACTACAAAAGCAGTTACCCCGTGGTCCCATTCACATTTTATTTTTCCAGTGGGATATCCTGCAAGGCAGATTAAGTTTCACACGTTGATGGGGAATCTAGGTAAGGACTGTTTACACTGGACACTGTGCTTCCTGTTAAAGTGAAGTTGCCTTTGTTTCTCCTGTCAGGTATTTGTGCCTGTGGCAGGGTCTTGGTCTTTTGTTCCCTCCTGCTCCTCCTCTGCACCACAAGAAGGCCCAGATGCACAGAGGCCTAGCCAAACAGGTCAGTCATGAGTGGTCCTCAGCACGCAGTCAGCATTCCACATGATTTGGCTCTTGTACAATGTCAGCATGTTCACACAACTAACAATTGGGTCATAAAAATAAGTGGGCAAAATTATTGTTTTCTTCCTCTGTTGCAAAAGAAGAATATTTTTACTTTAATGTTGTAAATATATTAACAAATAAGAAATATGATTTAAAATGAAGTCTATTTAAATAATCTATCACAGAGAAATTAATCAGAAGATAATAACAGAGAAAGAAGAAAATGATAACAGTGATCAATCAGACAATAGAACCTTTAAGAAATGTCAGGATGCTTGTCTCCTCTCATATCACAATGGAAGAGAAAAATCTTTGGGAAAATGTAGAAATTGGGCAATTTTTCTATTAGATCTATTTTGTTTGGCCATGCTATCTTGGCAGCCTTGAGCCAGTGTTAGGTTAGGGCACCATTTACAACTGTGCTGTGAGCACTGGTATTCACCTTTACCCGTTTCCCGATTGCAGCGAGGAAACCACACTCTACTTTATTTATAATCCAACCAACCTCAGTGTGTAACTCTTGCCCCTTCCTCCCGCTCGCATCACACAGTGAGGTCACTTCCCTCTGCACTTCCACCACTGCTCTTGCATTCCAACATGGCTCTAGGACAGCAGCCCAGCAAAGCTCTATACTCCTCAAATCACAAAGAGGCCCAGATCAGAGCCGAGCTGGACGTGAGCCAGGATCCAGGCCCTGACAGCCCAGGCAGCTGGGGGCAGCCTATAATAAGTGGGAGACAATGAGAACTAGCTCACCTCCCACGCTTTGCATGTGGATGCCGATTCAGAGTTGAAATTAAATGGTTTCATAGGTTTTTCATAGACCATACTAATTATGAAAAGAAATCTAAAAGACAAATGCGTTTGTTTGGTAAAGGGGATATACATTGAGGGTAATTTCTATTTAACATAACACACTGCGAATTGACAGAATATGTATTGTTAAATTCACTGAAGTGATTTTCAAGTGAAGGACAAAGATTGATTATCAATACACACACACACATACAAAGAGGCATGCTGGACCTTTTCTGCTTTTGAATTAACCCAAACCTTTACCAAGTGCAAAACACTGTTTTGTTCTACCATGTCATGGCAAATTAATGTCTGGGCCATTAGGTTTTTATGTGTTGCTTCCCCTCTGTATGAATTTATTTGCACTGGACTGAGTCAGTTGTTAACACTAGACAACTGTATTTAAATTTCTTAACAGGCATCAAAAACATTTATGGGCAGTATTTTTTTTTTGTGCACATAGCAAACCAGACATATTTAAGGTATTCTGTTTTAATGAATAATAATGAACAGATCACTGTGAGGTAGATGGTGTTGGTGCTTTAATGGTCCCTTGTAGCCTCTTAAGCCTCTGGTGATAAATCTCGCACAGACTCACCCGTATAACTAAAACCCAAACCTCATTCAACTTCACATCCATCAGTGTTTGGCTGAAAGCGATGACAAAGCACTTTCAATTACACCAGTAACTGACTCTGGAAACAGTTCATAGCAGGGTCCAGGCTGGGAGAGTAGAGGAGAAACAGAAGGGGGAGGGCAGAATAGCTGGTAGGGCATCCGTTTGACTCACTCCCAAATAATAAAAAGGGTGGTGTGACTCGGGGACACAAGGGTTGCCGCCAGCATTGCGAACCCAAGGACAATTCACCTATTTTGTGTGCTGTCACCCCTGTAGTCTGATTTATGGTTGGGACATCCTTCCTACGACCCGTTCGTCCATCAGCTCGGCACTATAAGGATACTCTGGTGATTAGAGGCTGAAGTATCAAAGCGTCCTCAGCCAGGGCCCTTGTCTAGTACCAGAGGGCCTTGCGCTACTGAATGGGGAGTGTGGTAGTTGGGAGGGAGAGTGTGTTGCAGCCACAGAAGAGTGCCATTCTTAACCCTGAGCACCAGAGGATAGAAGAGCTTTTTGAGAATCCATCAACTGTAAATGGTTCATTCCATAACGTTGGTGTTTTCTTTTCCATTTTTCATCCCAATTTGTAATTATATTATGTGGAGTGTGTGCTCTCTAAAAGTTAACATGGCAGTGTTTAATTGGAGTGATTTTAGTCATAATTGCATGATCCTCTCTACCACTTTTGGCTTCCACTTTGTTTGAATAAGCAGGCTAATTTCGGAATCCATCCTCAAAATTAATCAGTATAGCATACTTAATATTGAAGTTCAAAAGTGAAATAATTGAGAAAATGTAAATCTGCTTTGAATAATGGAATGCTTAATCATCAACAACAACAGCAGCCACAACAATGACAACACCAGTCCAGGAAACATCTAATGCATTGAAAGAATATCACTGTGAACAATAGATAAGTGATGATCGTTTTTTCCTCTCTTTTAAAATGTTTTTATTACATAAATAAAACAGAGTCTAATCCTCCAGAGAGACTGATCTTTTAAAGCAGCTCTGACTCCAAACCCCCTGATGTGATGCCCACAGTAACATCAGGAGTCCAGAGCCTTTGCTCTCTAACTTCAGGCAATTATGACACAGAGGAGATCTTTGCCTTCTGCACTCCAAAAGAAGAAGAAAAAAAGGCACGCCTTTTTTCCAGGCTTAGTTGTAAAAATAAGCTTGCTCTCCTCAATTGCAGTCACCCCATGCCCTTTGCAATAGCAGCAAGGATGTATCGGAACAAGCCATGAGGCAAAACAAATCACTTGTGATTTACAGAATTATAAAGATTTTAATAGCTGCAATGTTTCTCTCTCAGATTGGTCTTTATTTCCAGGAGTCAAAGTTTCCTGGGTGCCCCAGGCTTTTAAAAAGCAGTAATTGGCCAACAGAGAGACATAGCATCTCCCTGAGTGATTGAGTGTATTTGTTGCTATGAACTTGAGGGTATCACTCTAAAGATCATGGGTCCAGGTTGTGAGAGCCTGTAACTTATCAAGCACAATTCAGTTCACATCTACAGAAGTCAGACTACTTTTGCATTTAGTTTTGTTCAGAGTACTAACCCTTTTGTGCAACTTGAGGTTTTTTACTAATTAGTTATGTTTCCAAATAACTCAGCATGAAGTAAGGGGCTTTGGTTAGTGAACTAAGGACAGACTTGAATTAATGCAGAATAATTGTTATGATAAAGAGCATGACTGTAATTCTTGTGTGCAGCTAAAGCAGCGACACTTATGAAGACTATCTTTGAGAAATCACATTGATGTATGAATCAGTAGTTTTAGAATATAATTGAAAAAATGTTTCCACCTGGCCTTGAATCAGCACACCACTTACATGAGTTGTCATACTATTAACCATGTGAAAAATGTAAAAAAAAAAATAAAAACATGAAAAAAACAAGATATTTATATACAAAATTATATATATTAATGCTAAACTATCAAAGAAAATTTGAAGCATTTTATGTTTTTTATTTCATGCCTCAAGAAGAATATTTCAGCATAGAAAATCTGTCTTCCCCCACCTAATGTGTGAAAATGCTACCATATGAATGTCAGTTTATGACATTGGAATAAAACGTCAAAATGTCATCCTCATTAAAGGATGCTTATACTGTAGCTTCAAAGTCTGGCTTCGCCTTGAGTTTTCAGTGCCAACTCAGCAGTTTTCCCATTAATATTACACAAATAGCAGCAAAAAACACAACTGTAGCATCGCAGGTCTTTGTAACCCCAGTGATCAAGTAGCTCAACATGATTTACAGCACTATGTCTCACTAAATCCTATACAGATTCAACCACACTCACTTCCTCTCTCGCCTGAGACTAAATGCCTGGTGGACTCTCGATAAAGAAACCGCTCTACACCGATCAGCTGTCATCTTTAAGAACGTAGGACAGTAAACATATGAAGTTCATACAGTTTGAGCTGTGTTGTATCCTAACATGTTTTCAGCTAGGAGATCAGAACTGTTAGCCATGTTCATCTTTTTGCGTAATTAGCAATCCTTCCACTATATAGACTATAAACTACATATCCTGCTGAAATGCTATAAAATGTGTTGTAGTTGATAAACCCACTATGTTTTTCTCAGTGTGCAGTAGGTTTAAATTGTATCTCTTTTGTTGTATCTATTGTATCTATTGTTTAATTAAATGTATCGATTTATCTCTTTGACTCTTCTTTAGATGTATTATTGAATTTCACTTCACTCATCTACAGAACAATTCTCATAATCTTGAAAGCATGTGCTTCCTAACTGGTAGAAAAAGGCAGGCAGTAGCTATATTAAGGAAATCCACCAGGGAGACATAATCGAGTTTGACTCTCTACTGGTGGTCTCCTTGTTAGTGTTGTGAGTGTCAGAACTGACAGTGCAGGTAGCTCAAATGCCACTTCAGGTTTTAGCTTCAGTGGCTTTTGGAAAGAAATGACCGTGACCTGTGTAGCTTGAGCCCACATCCCACACCCTTTCTGCCTGACAGCCGCTCAATGGCAAGTGTCTGCCAGCATGCCGAGGGGAACGCTGCCAAGCAGCCGGAGATAGAGATGATTACCACATCCCTCTCTCCCTCTCAGCCTGCTCACTGAAAACTGATACCTACTAACAAACTGCTGTCAACATGTTAGCAAGGCAGAGAGAGTGAGAGCAATAGCATGTGCAGAGGGAGAGAAAAGGAGAAAAAGAGATGAGTGTGAGAGAGTCAACTAGATAAGTCCAAACAAGCAGTCAGGATTAATGATATTGGAACAAGTTTTTTTTGCTGTTTTCACACCTAACATTGTTATGATAGGTGATAGACATGAAGAATGCAATCAGCTGCATAAGGAACTAGCCTGGTTAGACAGGCACACACCTACAGTTATGATCAAGTGATTAATGTCAGCATTAGGGTTGTCAAAAGTATCGATACTTCAATAAGTATCGATACTAAAAATTTGAAACGGATACCAGCAGTGCTTCCTCTTAATGAAAAATCAAACATATTATTTCTCCGCCTCCACTAGCCACACACACACACACACACCGCTGCCCACAGCCCCTCCTCTCACTAGTAGCAGTCAGCTGGGTTGTTGACTCAGTCAGCAAACAATGCTACAGAGTGGTGCCAATGAAGGGGGGTAACACGTCAAACCTAGCGAAGCACCTTAAGGACCTTAAGGACCAGTCTTTATAAAGACCAGTCTTTATAAAGAATTTCGAGAGGTTAGCGAAAGCTCCCATTTCAACATCACTGAAGCATTAAACATTTATCATAAACGTTAACGTACCCTGCACATCATCCGTTTTAGTTTAGCTAGCAAACCAAACGTTAGCTACAGTGCTAGCTAACGTTACCAAGTAGGTTTGCCAGATGCCCGGTTTTCGACCGGACTGTCCGGTTTTCAGATGCATTGTCCGGGCCCGGTCAGAAGGGTCGACCGGACGTTGAATTGAAATGTCCGATTAAAATCATTCTGTCAATAATATCCACAACTCTAGCCCTGCTGATTTTTCCTTATCATTGGTGGGTATCTGTTGCTTCAACAAACTAATTAGTTTGTTTTACTTACTAGTTTTGAATGAGTTTTATCGGGCCTACGTTATGGAGAAGCGTGCGTCTGTCTGTCTGTCCATCTGTCTCGTTTGCACTGGGATTTCCCCCTGCGTTGTCGGATATTAAGGGACTAGTTTGGGTCTCTGTGTCTGTGTTTTTTGCTTAGTTGCTTACAGTCTATGCTGCAGAGGCCAGGAGGCAATATGATGTTTCACATGCTTGTGCAGTATAAGCTCACTCCCCTCAATAAAAAAGCAAATTATGCCGGCGATCGACACCTGTCAATCAAAAATGTGTTGTTTGATCTCAGACAACTTTACAATATTGTTTTCATGTTGAAATTATATTTTAACATGAAAACAATATTTAAAAAAAAAAAAAGATTGAAAATTCATTTTTTTCCTCCCCCATGGTATCGAAAATGGTATCGCGTATCGATATTTTCCTGGGTATTGTATCGAAGTTAGAAATTCTAGTATCATGACAACCCTAGTCAGCATGAAAGAGATAATAGTAGAGAGGTCACACCAGTTTAATGAAATTATGTATGTCCATATGCAGTTAATAGAAATATTTTCTCAGATAAATCACTGAAACTCTACCATTAAAAGTGAAAGTGAAAATACAATTGTAAACCTGAGGAAAGTCCGGAAGACTGAAACATTGTATGCATTTTAAACTCATTCCTGCAAGTTAAGGCAGTGGTGTGCAGGATTTGTTTCCCTACTTTTACAATTATAGACATTGTTCATATTGAATGGTAAGTTGTCAAGATTTGCTACTTTTAAGTGTATCTGTTTTTGGTTGTGCAGATATGCAAATCACTTTAGACCTTTACTCCAATCACTTAAAACTTAGGCTTTCCTGCTGGGCAGAGAATGAATGCAATTCTTTCAGAGAGGAATAATAAATGTCATTGTTTTTGAATAAATCTCCCACTGTGCCACTTTGGAGACTCAAATTTAAGTGAAATAAAGGAAAAATCACAGCTGACATATATTTTTCTAATTGTAGCAAAGGGGGGACAGGAAGCAGCATGGAGTAGCTTGAATCATCGGTAATTAGAATATCGCTGCATGTAATTACAAAAGATTTTGATTGTCTGATTTTCGGCAGAAGGCCCATTTTAGCTACTGTCTTAATACACATTTGTTTTTGAAGATTGGGAATGACAATTATGATAATGTGCATCCCAGCATGAAACATTTTTGTCAAAGACAAGAAAACGGGACCTGTTAAGTAGACATAATGCATATGTAGATTCTTTGAAAAATGCTAATTAAAGGCATTGTAATGATGTATTTTGTCATTTATTTAGAAAATATGAAAATGAAACTTTATTATATTCTAAGATTATTTTCATGGCATTGCAGCTTTACTGGAGAGAAGTGTGACAGGATACAGAAAGGGGATTATACAACAAAATAGATCCAGATTTTTCATTATTATTTCCATGTATGTCTAATCTAAAATCAACCCATTATGCAGCTCTCTCTTTTCTAAATACCATGCCAAATTGTGGGTTAAGAAATACTCGCCAGGTATCCATTTTCCTAGCAACACTTATGGTAAAAGCTTTCTACAAACAAGATAAATGTAAAATACCTTAAAAACGACAAAACTTTATTTGTTATCAGATCATCATGTTCATGATCTTCACTCTGAAATTGGGCTTTGCAGAGTTCAGCGATGTTCTTTTTATTTGTTTACTTCAGTTATTAAATGCCACAAATTGAAATAAAAATAAAAATAATAGGGACAAAATGAAAGTATCTAATTCACTCTGGAACTTTGTTGAGGAACAAGATAAGTATTTCTCTAAAAATCAATTTTCGAGAAGAGACAATGGAAACAAACCTAAGTGCTAGTTTGAACCAACCCCATAAGGCTTCCAGGGAAACCACCAAGCCTAAGAAGCACTTTATTAGCCAGCAGGGGGGGGTCAGGAGGACCAGCCCTATCATTGATTGAGGTTGGAGGATGCATCCACAGCTGCACTTTCTCTAAATTTCTAAGAGTAAATATGCACCTTTGAAGTGGGGGGTGCCTAGGAGCACTCCTCTGCACAGATTGTGTGGGTTTCTGTGGGGAGCTGTAGTTACGGGAAAGATCAATGGACAGGGCATTAGGGGGAAGAGTACACTACACTGTCCAGCCCTCCAGCCTACAATACAACTCGGCAGCTCCTAGATGGCCAGTATTATTGAGCTCAAGGCAGTTTAATTCTTGATGCTATTTTCTCAGACTGAAGAATTTCAACCTTTCCAGCTGCAAAATTTATTGGAGAAAAAAAGATGAAATATACTGTGGACAAGGAGTTTATATACCGTATATATGAAACTACAATTGGGTTCATATTGTTTTGGTACCACGGCAACTTCTGTTGTAGCTGTGATCTTGAGTAAACCCTTACTGGTTTACAGAACAAATTGATTTTAAAATGGCCCCTGGCTAAGCACCCGCACCCTCTCACTGGAGTATGGTCATACTTTTACAGTAATGTGGCAAAAACACATGCTTTGGGTCTTATTATTTCAGTTATGGCCATTATCTTGTTACATTGTAGCTGGTGAGAAGCATGTGGTGCTCACACAATGTAGCAAATTCTGTTGTGGCCATTGACTTTTAGAGTTCATCTGAGATTTAGAGTTCAGTTGATTTTTATTTATTTATTTATTTATTTATTTATTTATTTATTTATTTATTTATTTATTTATTTTTAGGGGGGAAAACAAAACAACAACAACAAAAAACATAACTTTGCTTCACGTGAAAGGCATTCTCAATCTTCAACAATATTTTTGACTGGAATACGCCTGTCTGCATAATTACTTACTGGAAAACTCCTCTGTCCACTTCATAAAAGCATGGAAAAACCCATATCCTGCTCATTGTGTGGCTGGATATGCGTAATTGTGGCAGCCTTTAAGTGCATTAGATTTGTGCTGAACACACAGCTTTCATATTGTGGTTTGTGAAGACTTTGGAAAAGCCTTTTGGGGTAGCCACACGTCTAGATGAGGTTAATCTGCTCAGAGCAAGGGTGGCACAGAGTGATAAGTGGACAAAGATTTTTTTAGACCTCTTCCCTCTTACTAATGCCTTATAACTCAGTCTCAAACTCAGTGCTGATTAAATTCACATAACACAATGGTGAATAAACTCAAAATTCCATATTGTAAACATTGATAGCAGTTGAACAAAAAAATCCACGGTCATTTTACTGACAGTTGATTGTTAGTACAGATAGTGTCATAAACGCTGTGCGCCTAGATGAAGATCAGAGGACAACATGTATCATCTTCACAAAGCGTCTTGAGTCTAGTGGGTCTTTGCTCCCAGGTGTCGGCAGGGTTTGGCTCCGCCGGGCTCGGAGATGTAGCCAGAGAGAGTTAGCATTTACAACCCCCGTCACACTCCACAAAACACTGTGTCATTCAAGCACAGCCTGTGTGGCAGCTCTGGCATTAACGGAGACATTGACATCTTCCGGCAGAGTGTTCATCTAATACTAATGCTAAGCAACCAGAGCAAGTATCCCCCACATGGAGCCATCGAACCCTGCCTCAAACAAGGGTGTCTGGCAACCAAAGGAAAATCATACTGTTTTTTTTACCATTCATCGCTCGGCTCTGATAGAATTCACAACAATTACTATGATATCGCCACTGCATGGTGTCATCCCTGTTTTGTTTTTTTTGTACTTTTAAGAAACTTTCACCCATATATTCCCTGCCACCATCCATTCAGAGAGTATGACTATTTCACAGGTGCTTAGCATCACCGCTGTATGCTGGCACGAATGTTCAGCTCAGGGCCTCCAACAAAGACTGTTTACATATTTCTACTGCAGTGTTATCCTCAAACATTTTTTTTTCTTCCAGATTTATAAAAACTACACAAAAACACCCCACCGCCGCTGCCACACACACACACACACGCACACACACACACACACACACACACACACACACACACACACACACACACATCCTGACCCCTATAAAGGGAGATTCAAGGGAAATATAGAATCTGCAGCATCAGAGTTTAGTAAAACAATGTGTTTTCATTTTCATACGCCTTCCCACTTTTCAGAGGATTTTATGAGGACAGATACAGGCAGAGGAATTAATTTCTTCATGCTAATTAATGCATACGCATTATTGCATAAATATTTACCTACAGTATATTGTATAACTAAGTGTTCACGGAAACTTGAGTTGAAAACGAATACTTTGGCAAAACAGCAAAGTGTTGTTGTATGGAGAGTAAACATACACAACACTATATAATGCACAAAAGGCCACAAAATTCCTATATGCTACTATATGTATCAGAGACCGATGATGGGTTCATGAAGTGTATGGCGCTATCTTTAGAGGATTGATTTCCCATACTGCCACGCAGTTGGCTGCATTTATATTCCATGCCTGTGGCTCCATGACCCCTGGTTCTCCTTTGATGTGGCAGGCAGAAGCACAAACCAGGATGAGGCAGAGAGAGAGAAGGCTGAGGGATAGCAAAAGGTGAAACAGTCTACAATGGGAGGGGGGGAGGAGATTTTTCTTGTGGTGCGGGTTTCTGGGAGGGATGAGAGGATGGGATGAGGGAGTGTAAAAAGACTGGTAGGAGTTTGCAGGGAGCACCGCGAACCAATGAAGCCATCATCTGACAGATCTGTGAGAGTTTGCAGTGAGGGTGGGTTGGTGGTGGGTGGGCAGAAAGGAGCCGAGGCCGAGGGAAAGGGATCGGGTGATGGTGGGGGGTTGGGAGAGGGCATGACGGTGGCGCGAGCTGATAGAGACGTCAGCGCCGCTTCAGTAATCTCACGACGGCTGGCCGCAGCAAGGGGCCATCGTGGGGCCCACGAGAGCAGAGGCATGATAGAGCAGACCACCCTGACAACACTAGCAGGGGGCCAGGCAGTACGGACAAATCAAAGCGGGAAGAAGTAATTTTTGAGAAATTACAGAAATCTCCATGGAAATTAGCATGAAACACTTTCTAATCTCTTGCTTTTCACCATGGACGATAGGGGTCAGTGCTTCAAGTTCTCCAGCCCTTGCTTTCTCTTTCTCTCTCGCCCCATCCCTAATTTCATTATTCCCTCTTGATTTTTTTTCCCTCCTGCTTTTTATGTACTTCATTTTACAGCCTGACATTCTGAAAAAGCCCCTCCCTCTGCCCATATTCTTCAACCATTCATTTGCTTGAACCCTTTTCATTGACCACAATTAAACGTTTAGATTTCAAAGGCAAATCAAGGGAGAGCCAAGCCATGCCCTTGGAGTGACACAGGATCAAGCTGTTGGGTGCTTTGGAGCCTTAGATGGGGTGAATCCCAGAAGATTTGTCCTCTGCACCCTTCCTTTCGTTCCTCTGGTGTCTGTCAGAGCTCAGAACGCTGCTCAAATGAATGGGAGGAGTGAGGCACCCCTAGGTGTGACCATGCGGTTATTGGTCATCAACAGCATTTACAGCAATACAATGACACCATAAGCCGTAATTCTTTTCACCACAGTTGCTCTCGATTTGAACAACAGGGGACAAAATGTCCAGTAGTACTTTGAGAAAATGGTTGCGGAGCAGTATTGTAGATGTGTATATCAGAATTTTGAATTTTTCATCTCCTTTCTTTTACTTCTTACATTTGATTTGCACTGAGCCCTTGCATTATGTCAAAGCTGAGTCTGAGAAGTTATCAGGAGTTTACCGCGCCGTCAACTTTTTTAACCTCTAGACAAGAGCTTTATTTCTGTGATGAGTATATCACCAACCTCCTGTCCTGTATGGATGCGTGAAAAAAAATCACATTGAGCAGTATAGATGAGATTCCAGTTTGAGCCAATGAAAACTCACACTTCAATCAAGGATCTATCAATAATGATTTTTTTTTTTTGATTACACTTTTTTTTTTAGAAAGGGAAAGATGAATGCATTGTAACTTGGAACATATTTAACATATCTAGCTTACAGAAAACAAAGTTTTAGTTTGTCTCCATTCTGGATCCGTAGCAGCTCTGAATGGTCATATCTCTAAACACTGTATAAAACAGAGCCACTCCCTGCTTAAAACACAGCAGTCGCACAGAGAGCTGGACTTTTTTTATAGCGAGAAATTGCCCATCTTTGTGTTTGTTCTTTGGACATGATGGGAAGAGAGAATATAAAACTAAGGTAACTATTAAAATGAAAAAACTGAGCAAAACCAGTGCATCTAAGGAGCACAATTATATTAAATAATAAAAATAAAAAGTTTTTGCTGCACATCGTATCAAGTTATGTTATAGAAAAACTGCCCAAATAGTCAACATACTGTACATACATGTAGTAAAATAATCATCATGTTTTCAGATGATTTGTTTTCAGATGATTTTAAAATGTTTTCTCAGCCAACTGCCTTACTATTGGGAGACCGTAAGGAGAATGACTTGCCAGAAAATTCAATCCAGGCATATCCAAAGGGACCAGGGTCTCTTGAAGCCCCAGCACAAACATGATCCAAAGGAAATTATTTAAATTGGGTCATATTACTATCTTCCTGTACTACAATACAGAAAATTAATTGCATTCAACGACCATAGTAACATTTTATAAAAATCTAAACTGTTTTTCTAATTGTAACAAGATATATTTGCTAGACAGTTTTCTTATGCTAAGTTTTATTATTAAATTGATACATAGTCATATTTTGAAAGTGTATTTTCTGGTTGTGTTGTAATTGTTATCCTGAAATGTTTGTGAATGATATTCCTGAACTTCTGATCTGAGATCACTTTCACACAACTCTGCCTTATTAAACAAAGATGCGCACAAATACACTAGTAGGTAAAGTAGACAAGATGGGAATAATAGGCATTAGGTTTGAGACTAAAATAGTGGCATTTGATTAGCATTACCTTGTATGCTGATTCATGGAGAAGAGCTACAGAGTAACAATGGTGGAGAGTTAATTAGAGTAGCTTGCAGACTTGGCACATTGCACTGACAAGCAGTAGAAATGCGTGTAAGATATAGAAACCTTTCTAACCTCTAGTTAAACCTTTTCTTCCTTTCTAACAATTTGCCCTCTAATTAAGCTCTAGACTTGGATTGTCTACTTTGTAAAACATTCACATAAAATTGTGCTAATTGCAACCAAAGAAAATGACATTACTTTCCAAAATCACAATCTATGAGATTGTCTCAGATATGTCAAAGGAAGTTTCACCTACAAAACTATCAACTGTTGAATTTATGGTAAAGTTACAAATTATGTGAATGTTTATTTACTGCACTAAAAATTGAGGACTTTGTAATACCCACAACTGAATTTGTCTCATTATTGCAATATGAATATCAAAATTACATCACACAATTCCTGATTAGTAGTATGTTTTTTTTTTTATTACCTTTCTTTTCATTACCATCCAAGAGAAACTTCAGATATTTCAAAAACATGGTCCTCTTTTCCTAAATTCTTATGCATTTTGGTTTTGCTTTCAGCAGTAATTTGTACAGACCAGGTGGTACAAATTGAAATCTCTTTCATTTCCCATGAAGGTATGGTAAATGCATTCTGAGGGAAACGTACCGCGGAAATAAAGATATGATGTTGAAGACCTCATTTAACCTAGAAGGTACAAACATTTGGCAGGGCCTTAACATAGAGTGTACCTGTTTCTACTTGCGGTTCTACCAGTAATAGATAGATGGCACTGCATCCAAGGTAGAGCAAAGGGCCACAGACTTCTCTTTACCATCTTTCAGGGTCTTACTCTCATTATCCATCCAAAAATTAACCTGTCAATTTATCAATCAACACCATCTTGAGTTTTCTGCCTCCTGTTTGGCGACTAGCACTGCGGCGACTCTGACGCTCAGATAACCAGGAGGTACGTGTTTGTTAGTGTAGTGAATGAGTGCATTATCACTTAAATGACTGCTATGAATCACAATTGCTGCCAGGCTGTTGATAAGAGGTAAATACACAAGAAATTGGATTTTAAAGTATATATCTATTTATGTATTCTTTTATGTGTCAAGAAAATAAGGTCAGTGCCAGATGGACAGTGTTGCTGTTTTGTTGTATGCCGCTGCTTTAAAAGTACAATACAATCTAAAGCCAGGTTGCATTGTCAAGGCTGATTCTTGCAGTTTACCACTATTACCATCATCCTGAAAAGAAAGCAGTTTTAGAATAAATGACACGCATGCGTTGAATTTAAAAACTATAAACTCATGTGATGACCAACACAAAAAAAATGTGTGTTGCAGTATAATTCTTTCCTACCTACATCAAAATTTCTTTATTTGACTTTATTTGATATCAAGTGAAACGCTGAAACAATACAAAATTAAAATCTAAACTAACATCATAACTACAGGTGAACTAAGATAGTGGCCATAGAGATGATGATGATGATGGTGTTAAAAATAAAATAAAATATAATAATAATAATACTAATAATAATAATAATAAAGGCTTCAGTCCCCTGCAACCCTGAAAAGGATTAAACGGGTAGAGAAAATTAATGAGTGAAGGATAATGATGAAAGCCTATTATTATGATTATTATTATCATTAGTAGTAGTAGCAGTGTTACAGCCCTCATCACAATGGCCTCTTTGATTTCAGTTATAATAATAAGAATAAAAATATTATACTATCAGATTTTTTCACCTTGTGATATAAATATGGCCCACATATTGACCGCTAGATCAAAATTCTGTGCAAATAATTAACAAAAACAATATTCATTATTTCTTGATCATTTCAAGAAATAATACAGAATTGCAAGTGTAAACGTCAAAATTATAGTTTAAAAGTGTTCAATGATATTGCACACATTGCTTAATTCTTTTCTATTGACTCTGGAGTTAATGGTACATCTGCTCTTAGAAATATCTAAAAGGAGGAGGATTGAAATATGTGTTTGCATGCTCAGCATGCTACAGAGTTATAATAAGCACTGGGACATGTCTTTATCTCTAAATGGGTTATAATGTGATAAGCTAAACTAGACCCTCAAAAATCCCTACCAAGTGCAACCGCGGGTGGGGGACCTCAATTGCTTCGGTTCATTCTGCTTTTTTTCAGGTATTTTCTTTTGCTCAGTACAGGTTATTAGCCGCTACATGACTGGATAGCTTGAAAATGGAGGGAAGCGAACAGAACTAGATAGGACTCCTGAATAGCAGGAGGGAGTTTTCTTTTTCCAATTGTTGTTATTTGCAAATGGCTTTATTGTGTGGAGGTGCTGGAGAGGAGGGGGGCGCTAGTGAGGAAAAATGGTGGGGAGTATTTTAAAATGCTGACAAAAAGAGGAGCGAAAAAGGAACATAACATCTGGTAATTTGTTTCAGCAAGCTTAGCCTAATGATGTAAGCAGATTACTTTCCAACAGAGTGGGAGAGGGGCATAGAGGGTGGGTTTTTCCCTTTTCTTTTTTTTTCTTTTTTGTACCCTTTTAGGTCTGCCCCATTTAAGAACGAGACAGAAGCCACTGCCATACCACAGGGCTAGTTAATATTGGACGATGCATGCTTTCTGGTGAGATTTGCTCTTCCATGCCATTTGATAATTTTATAACCAATCACACGCTCAAAAAAGTGGATATTGATCAGAAAATTGCTTGGCAGGCAGTAGAGAGGGGCTTGGGGCTAGTTTTGCCGGCTGTATTAGAGCCTTAGAAGGGGAACCTCCCTGACTACCGGTGGTGGGATGTAAGCCACTTGAGGTTGTGGGTGCCCCTGGCCCGGTTTGCTCCCTCTCCTCGGAGAGCAGAGATCAGTGGTATGCCCAGATTGAAAGGGAGGGCAGGAACCCGGTGTGATGAAGGACACTGGCTCCCAGTCAATGTGTGGAGGAGACTGAGGATGAAACAGACCATTAAGACCAATTTAGAGACTTGCTCTAAATTTCAGCAGGACTGATCGATCCTGACAGGAGGGCATCGTACCGCCTGCCAGATCACTTAAACCACTGCCCCTCGTCTCACGTTGCTTAATGTCATGTCATTGGCTATCATTCCCAGTCGAACAGTGAGCTGCTGGATTTAGTTTCAATTACTACTTGTAGGATTACCCTTTATTTTTACACCTCAGTAATCAATGTGGATTTTGATAATAATGTCATAATGCAATCTCAGTATTGCATTCTCTTCTTTTTTTTCTGCTCTTAATCCAAAGTGAAATCCATTGAGACTAGCTGTCTTGTTGGTTTATTGATTTTTTTCCCTTGCTCTGAGAACCTGGGACAGAAACTTGAGAGCCAAGGTACAGAAAAGAGGGCAGACGCAGCCCCCTATACCTTACCCAAGGGGCTTTGTCCACACAACCATCAAACAGGTAGTGTGCATCATTTATCTACCAATACTGATGCCAATACCAATAGTAATGTGTTGTATAATGCGTTATTCATACATCCCAGGAAATATTTTAATATAAATCTCTATTGTATGAGTTGTGATATGCAGCAATAAGAGCAGCTTTACCGTTCTAGCTTACGTTGTATGTTATTAGAGTACTACTATCTGCCAGTGCTGTGCTGACATTTTATATGGCATCTATTTATTAGTTGGGATGTTCATTGAAGCGGCTCAGGTTAAGTATCTTGCTCAGTGTCTCACTGGAGATATTGAACCTGCAGCCCTCTTGTCCCAAGTTCAGTTCCCTAACCACAACCAGTTTGCCCCTTTGAAGGATGAGGTCTCAGGAAGAGTGGTGCTATGTATACCACACAGACAGTGATCTATTCTATGTCTGATATCATGTTGCTCCATGTCACTGACTGATGTTACCTGCATCCCCTCCCTGATGATTAGATCCATGACTGCGCCTTCAGTTCCCTTATAAAATCAGTTCCTTTCTTTTAACCCACAAGACACTGAGTCTTGTTCCAGAGAAAAGAGAGAGGGAGCAACCGAATGAGTGAGAGAGGAAGAATAAGTGAAGTTATTTTAAGGGATGATATTGCTTCATTGTGTGCTGTCATTCTGCCCTTGACAAATGTTCTTCATCTGAGTTGGTGACATGCTCCACTGTATAAATGGGTTATGAGCTAGAATATAAGTTATGTAAGTCACAATGCTTTGAGACATCTGCTAAGCACATTCATATGTAATGAAACATAATGTAATAAAAATAATGGCGGCAACATAGAAGATTTATCTCCCATTATAATCATCCTTGCTCTGCTTTATTGCAACCTTCCACCTGCGCCTTGACAACAATAGGATTTTGGAGAAAATGGAGAGCCATCTTTTACCTCCAAAATTCTTCTCCACACCATCAAAGGCGTACAGACTTGGTAATCTTCCAAAACGTTTTGAAATTATTTCTGTACTTTCTTCACCATGGTTTTGACATCTGTAATTTGCAACTATGTATCATTATGTACTATATAGTTACAGATAGTTTATTTTTTCCAAGACTAAATACCACAAAACCTATTTTTTTACTTTATGAAAAATGTTACACTAGCAATATTAAAATGTCATCCTTCAAATTTAGAATAAAATCGATGACTAGGCAGTTAATTTAGCCTAAGATAATTTATAAATAAGTAAGAAAATTTATATCATAAGAAATAGATAAAAAGATTTTTGTTATCATCCTGTTTTTTCACATTTTACAGACTAAGCTCTAATCAATTAACACAAACTGAAAAGTATTAATCGAGTACTTCAGTGTACAAATATTCGGATATTCTGCTTGAAATTTGATTGGGTCCATCATCAGGGAAGTGAACTAGTCGCCTATTGTACCTCTAATGATTTGCCTGGTGCTTATCTTCAGGGGCTGTCTGTGCCACCAGCTGAGGCGTTAATACAAATATAGCAGATAATTTGTGAACTAACCTGTTTTTAAGTGCCAGTCCCCAAAAGTGTGACTGGCAGGTGGGGGAAACATGGAAGGAATAATTAGATATTTGCTGTTACAGAACCATCCTGAGAATTTGGATTTTCCAGGTGACATGACTTTCAAATTAAAGGACTCAGATCTCGGTCTAAATTATTAGCTTTTTTTTTTCCTTATAAGGATTTTTTTTAAATATTTTTTTTTATAATCTCTCTTCTCTCCTCTTATAATTTGTTACGACTTAAAATGGAAAGACAAATAATTGCATCTTTAATAGATTAAGTTATTTTACAAAAAGAACATCTCTTTGAAATATCTCCTTAGCTTTAGCTGTTTTCTTTTAAAGAGAAATAGTAGGGCAATTGATAAAGTCTAAGCTCCACCCTCACCGCCTCTCCATTTTGTAATCACAGGCAGTTTGGCAGCACAACGTAATTAGTTTGCACGCCAGATTTCCCATGAGTCCCAACCCAGCTCAAAGCCAATCCCTTCCTCATCAGCAGCCCAGAGACTAAACACCTACTTTATCTGGTTCCCCCAAGGCTGTCCATCCATGGGGAGTCAGGGTGCCCTCAAAAACATTGCCAATGAAGGCTCCAACGCCTCAGGCTGATATGGGTGAAACTTCAGATGGCAGATGGCACAGGAGAGGAAAAAGACCATATCTTTAAGGTAGAACTGCCAAACAAAAGTGGAACATTATATCCTAGAGCCTTATATCCTAGGGCCAAGATTAAAGCATGAAATATATGTTGAGAGAAGCCACAAATGTCTTCATTTCAAAAAATGTAAGTGATCAAAAGTGTGTGATGTGTGGAGGCATGCTGCAGGGTATGTTTTATGCTGTTTTCATCAGTTGACAATAAGTCAGGGAAATGTTTCAGATGTCACCACTGATAAACAGGGACATGGATGCTAAGTGTCATTCGCTTCAACAGATATCTCTTGTACAAAATGGAAGTAGCATGCTGTATGTGCTTTGCCTTCTTCATATGTGCATCGGTATCACAACATGTATTCTACTTTTTATAATATTTCAGTGTGTGACAAATATCTACTGTACTGTATTTGAACAAAAACAAAAATTGTGAAGGCCACAGTGTTTTTTTCTCCATCTTATCCAATACACTCTTTTCATTATAAGTATTTGGAGATGTGCATACATCTGAATTACCTCTGCCAGTCAACAGCAAGAAGTGATCAGGCAGTTTTTAATACCACTAGGCCCATCTGGGAGAAGGACCCTTTTCATTCGACATACTTGGCTGCTTGTCGCCTCACCATAATGGGTGCGCTGAACGAGCTCTGAAGCAATAGCCAATTAAATGCCTTGAAGGGGATGCCTCGAGGCCCTGCATGAAAGGCTTCAGGTGTGAAATGCTTGTTTTTCAAGAGTGCTGCAAATGTTGGCTGCTTTCAAGTTTGCTATTGCCCCGCTGGCTTCCCCTTGCAGCCCACCCCAGCAGCCCTTCTCATGTGGAGGAGGGGTAGAGGCTAGAGGTGATGGGCAAGAGAAGACCACTTAAGTAC
This sequence comes from Centroberyx affinis, assembly GCF_046629955.1. Classification (NCBI taxonomy): domain Eukaryota; kingdom Metazoa; phylum Chordata; class Actinopteri; order Beryciformes; family Berycidae; genus Centroberyx; species Centroberyx affinis. Next base: position 383,711 of record NW_027280332.1, on the reverse strand, counting down.
AATTTTCTATTCAGTGTTCCAAACCTGTGCACTCTCGTGTTTTTCACTGCTGCCTCGTAAGAGCGAACAGAGTTTCAGATGATGCAGACAATAGCTTTTTAGCGCACAATGGAGAGAAGAGGAGAATCTGAAGGGCAGACAGGGGGAAATATGGATGAGACACAAAGTCTGCGCGTGAATCCAAACCAAAGTCTGTGGTGGTTAGGCGATGGGATGGGGGGGTGGGGCAGCGGGTAAAGAGGAGATGGATTGTTTGCTAATTGTGGTCATTTCTGACCAGAACATGACAAGTTCAATGACTACTTTAAAGCGTTATAGAATACAATAGAAGCTTGAAATGCAATTGTAAGAGAGGTTTCTGCTTAAGAAATTTGTTTTCAATCCCTCCAAAGGAAGGAACAAATTTCATTCATTGTTCAAGTGTAAAAATAAGCTGCCTTGTCTGGGTGCAATAAATAGTTGTTAGCACCAACAAGTACATCGAAAGTGTCAATATGTTGGTCTAGATTGAAATATTTGAATTCCAAAGTGCTATATTTCTACTTCCAAATTGCATTTCTCACAACCTAGAAGTTGGGAAACAGTGTGAGATCATTGAGGAGTAACGTTAAAAGCTGCCCATAGGGACTGAGAGGGAATAAATCCAGGGGATATTAATCTTATTAGGATCATACATCACCATGGTGTCAGGTGAGGAGACAAATGAATGGGCGCCTGTTTATCTGAGCTAAGCTATGTGGTTTACCTAGCCATCGCTCAGGGCACATATTGCCACTAATAAATTGGTTAAGTCTGAGCAGAGTGATTGTAATGAAGTTAAGGGAGTGGGCTGCTCTCACCACTACAGCCATTCTCGCATCCCCCTTTTTATCTGTCCAGATTGGGAGAGCCCCTTCGATAAGATGAAGAGGGGAGAAATCAAAATAAATGGAGTCCATTAAAAGCAGCAATGCATCAACTGCTTGATAAAGTGATTAATAAACAGGCTGGGATTGTGATTGATTAAAGCATTTAATCAAACTGTTAAACAGGCACTATTGGCAATGGTGCATAAACGCCCTATGTGGCTTAAAGATATAAAACAGCACTGTATTTAAAACCATTGTCTTTTCTGTCTCAAAATATATACCTATGCTAATCTAAAACATTTAAAATCACTTATAATTTTTAGGTAAAAGAGCAGAGCTCACGCAGTTTTGCATCACTTTAATGATAATCATGATTTGTAGACATAGGTCTACTTGTGGTTCTCTCAAACCTTGGCTCCATTTTTTCCCATTTAAACAAAAGAGCACTGATTGATTTAAGTGGTAATATGGACTCATCAAATATGTTTTAACTATGCCTGGATACACTTGCATTAGACTTCCAAACACTTACTAATCATTGACTAAAATCACTTGCAAATTCTGAGATGGTGGTGAGTGGGCAATGAAAGGCTGGCGACAACATTTGTGAGACTTAAATGTCATTCAAACTCACTAATGCAAAGGGAAATACATAGAACAGATTGACATGTTGAGCTCGGTAAAGTTCAGCCTTGATGTATAGCACATTAAGAATGGAAATTACAGATGTTGTAATTATCGGCAATGAGTGACCTCATGTGTGGTAAAGGGTGTCAGGTTAAAGTACTGTACTTTGCTTTTTAGATGTGTAGCACAAGAAAAGATTGGCATATATCTCCAAATGGCATGCTTTTATTGAAAATGAATGGGCCATATTGTTGTGAAAAAGAAATGCGAAGAATAATTTCTACAGTCAGAGGAAATTTATGTTGTTCATTCACCTTCATGTGTTGTATAGTTGGGAAGACTTGAGTTTATTATATTTTCATGGTTTGGAATAATCAGTTCACACTTACTGAATGATTTCACATGAATGCACTATTGCCTACCAAAGGAGTTATTTTTCACAAAAAGGAAAACACAATAAAATCAAACTGTGGGTACAACCCATTGCTTCTTTATTGACTTCAAACCTGCAAGTATTGTGCTTGATTCCTAGGGTTTAGCCTGAGCTGGTCCAACGATGGCTTACATGTATAAGAACAATACTAGTCTCTCTTAGCCAGACCATTCTCCACACTTTTCGCTGCACCAGCGCAGGAGAATGGTCTAGTAGAGCCCATTTTTGAGTTCAGATGCAAATAAACAGTTGGGGTTGTTTGTTTATCAAGCAACCAATCACTATCGTTTCTATTACTATTACAATTTCCCATATGGCAGACACTTTTATCCAAAGCGACGTACACATGAGATTTTAATGCAATACAAGCAACACAATGATGCGGCGACGGCGCCCGTCCAAAATAGTGTTGTGAGGAAATGTTGTGGAACTAGCATGCACACCTGAAAAGAGTCTTTTTAAGCTATCGACTGAATTCATTGCACAGGCCTTCAAGAATGCGCGATCAAACTCTTCCGCACAGTTTTCCATCATTAACTTATTAGCATTCTGCTGCTAGCTGGATGGCTAGCTTTGTTGTTGCATGTTGTAGGGGGATTTTTAAAGAGTTAACACACAGCGCAGAGCTGAAGGAGAGGGAGCCGGTAACAAAACGCTGGAGCCAATGGGAGGATTATCCAAGCGGCGAACATCCGCTAAGCTAGACTAGAACAATACAGAAGTAGTAGTTCTTCTGTATTGTAGTCTGTATTGAGTCTATGGTGAGAGTGTATTAGGGAGTAGCTTAGTGGCTAAATGGGCGGGAGAACCATGGACTCACAATGTTATGGGTTTGAGTCCAGCTCACAACCTCTGTCACTTGTCATCCACTCTCCCTCTTTCCTGTCATTGTTTCTGTAAACTATCTAATAAAACTATTCAAAGAAAGAGAGCGCATCAAAGTGTCTCTCTCTGAACTTTACTTTGTCCCAGGCCAACAATTTCACTGAATCAAGGAAAGTACCAGTTCTGCAAAAAGGCCTGTTGGATTTGTTGGACGGGGGCTAAGTCCACTGACTGCTACGGGAAAGCCACCATTTTCAAACCCACATTCCCATATCTGTCAGCCTGAAGTGTTTCAAATACAGGCTGCAGATGCACATGCTCACTGCACGCACACACACAATGTGTTTTGCTTATAAATTGGCATGGCAAGATACAGGCTAAAGAAACAGCAACAACATTTGATATTATTAATAGACTTTAATGCGCTGCTGTTAGAAATGACCAGATATATTGTATGCTATTTAATCTGAAGTCTCCTACAAATGAATAGAAGTCAAATGAACGACACATGAATGACTTGTTAATTATGCAAATGGGGTGCTGCAGGAACCTGGTAGGTTGCGGGAACTCTGTCATCTAAAAGGGTATGGTGAGTGTGATAATGTTGCAGCTTGGCAAGGCTCTCTTGATGTAATGACAGGTCAATTTGACTGGCTTTATGCTTTGCACCCTGGTTCTTTTCTCTGGGTCTGGTGCGGTTGCCCCCACAGCCTCCCCCACCCCCCTTTCTCGTGTCCCTTGGACTTTGATTTCTCCTTTGTTCTATTGGCTCCTCTACTGACACTTCCCAAGAATAAGAGATGCCACACAACCATGACCCTTTCACACCACAGAGATGACCTTTGTCTCTTCCATGCATGACCTCTCACCTAGAAGCTGACAGCTTGATTAATTGAAGAATGTTATGATTTATGAGTATCTTCTCAGCATGATTAACAAGGCAACAGGTGGCACAACCAAACAGCTACCAGGAACATTTCTTAGAGAGAGGAAAACAATGGAGGATTATATTTAGAAACCGTGTTTTGTCCAACAATGACTCTCAATTTGGTTAAGCCATATATCATTTTGACTTTTTTGTCCACCACTGCAGTCTGGATATCTTTAACTACACATGGAAAGGTTTCCTTTGTGCCCAACTTGTCAGCCCAGTCAGACGCAGAGGAGGATGTCATATCCCAAGAATGTGATTAAGTTAAATGTTTATCCAATATTCTGACCAACTGATCATCCACTCACAAAAATTAAACATTTATGCCTTGGACTATGAGGATCATAAGAGTGGAAGATGTTTTTATAGCCTAATTGAAAGCTTGAAATCCACTTGAAAATGCTTGGTTTGTATTTCCTTTAAAAAACTAAACAAAGAAAACATTCTTCAAGTGGATTTTTATATACATTATATGAAAGGCTCTCACTACCCATGGTTACTGAGGTTACAAAGTCTTAATGCAAGGCTCTGCACAGCAAAGAATGTCATTTAGAGAGGAGCATGTAAGAGGAAACATTGTCAGTCGTGACACAGGGCCACGTCCAATTGTCTACTCAAAGCTTTGCTAGTTAACTCACCTGACAGCTTCCTAGATAAGTCTGTGTTGTAGTCAAGACACTTACTGCGCAATGGGAGCAAGGGGTCCAACTCAGGTGACAAGGGGATGGGGGTGTTGAAGAGGTCATTTGAGACCTTCTCATCGACTAAGTCAGTCAGAGAGAATGACTATAGAGTGGGATAGCAGTCTCGTGACACAGTGTCACCGGCAGACTGTCCAGCTGAGTGAAAGCGCATGGTAAGATGTGGCCTTTTCTTTTGACATGGATTTGTTCTGACCTTAGCTTCAGGCTGTGACAACTGATGGATGATTGATGGTGCTGTTTCAGCAGTGTCAGTGGAAAGCCAGGCACCTTAGAGAAAGCGTTACTCTGACCCACAGTGACCTGGCTCTGACTTGTGTTGGACAACAAAAGATAGTCAATGAGAACTGACAACTACAGTTTGTGTCCATTGTTGTTCCAGCTCCTGATAATTGTCCAGAAAGTGTTTTGTGTTTGTTTGTTGCCTTCAACCAGTATCACGGTACTGATAGACAGCCACATTCACTTTACTATCTGCAGTCTCACAAGATTTTATTGTGTACAAACACTGTTCGTTGCTATCAAATCATCATGTCAGTATTGCTCAGTGACTGAAAAGTAGAATGAGTATGGCAGCAATTATATACTAAGAGCCAAATCAGTATCTATTTCATACACATAATGCTGGTCAAACAACTGCACCATGTCAAGTTCCAATAGCTGACAGGTACTGGTTACAGAAATGTCCGAGCACCGAGTTTACTGAGAATTCCCATCAATGAAAAATTAATTATCTGAGAGTCAGCAAAGGTTAATTTTGGTCAGAGACCTTTCGATCTGGAGGAGCTGACCCCAGCGGCACCGGTCGCTGCACTTGTGCCTAGCTGAGGTGACACATGCAATGACCTGTGACATGGGCAGTGACAGCAGAGTAAACTGGGCCATGCTCCCCTGCCTCACCGCGCCTGAAGAGCTCAGAGGGCTCCCAGCTGAGTAGGGCAGGTTAAACCACTGTGCTGCTCCCGTGTCACCAGCCCGGCCCATGATCAGCAGCTCGGTCCTCAACAAACCCTCCCCGCCCCTGTTGTCTCCTAGAGACAGTGCTGCCCACCGCTGGTTGCCCCATATGTTTGGGCTGCACACAAGGTGGTTTCTCGGATACTGTGGTTGCTAATTATAAATTTAATTTGCATTTTAATTAGAATGGTGGAAAATTAAAGCCTGCCAGCTGGAGAATTTCAAAACGCTTTCTCTCCCTCCTTTTTCACTCCCTCTCTTCTCTAGTTTAGAATGAGCATTACTCTGTCCCTTATTCATTTGTATTAGCACAGCAGTTGCACCAGTATCTACTCCCTCCTCAAATATCCCTTCCTACTCGGGACAGTCTGCATGTCTATATTAGAAACTATCATTTAAGAGTATTCCTTTCATATAGTGTAATGTGATACCTTTTGCTAAGCTTGTGTGGTGACATCTCCCATGTTCACCAACCACTTATTTACACTTATTCTCTAATGAAATATAATTTTACTCGTTTGATAAATCACTTGATTTATTTAAGCGTATTAAATTCCAGGAATTGTATTTTGATTCCAATAAGTTATTGAATATCTTCTTCTTTAGTAGTTTGGCCGGTAAAACAAGGTCCAAATTCCTGTCATGGTGCTCAATTGACACACTTAACGCATGCTGGGAAGTGAGAGATCTGCATGTGTGGGCTGGTAATATCATTCAGTTTTGGTCATTATTTTCCAATCTCCATAATTCGTCCCGTTCCCCATGTTGTTCCTCCATGGTCATTCTCATTCCCTCTCTCACCTCCCACGGGCGTCCTTGCTCAATAATTGTCATTAATTGATTGACAGCTCTGATAGACCCAACTAACCCCAGTTCTGCTCTCATGTCTATGTTTTAAATGAGAGCTTGTACATCCAGTGACCTTGTCTGCCCATCAGCTGTCAGCGAATGTGACGCCTATCCAGAGAATGTCTCACCTTAGCAAAGTAGACCATCCTAAATGATTGTAATTGGTTTGTGAATCCTTCTTGTGTTGTATTGCATTGTTCACGGTAAAAGCTGGCTAAAGTTTTGTTGAAACTCTTTTAATGTTTTCATGAATGTAGATCTAAAGAATGCATTTATCGTTATTATCCTCTTCTTACCTCTCACTTCTAATTTCCTTCAGACTTTCCACCATTTAGTTTTGCAATGGAAGTGAAGAAGACAGGGTGTATGGTTCCAGATTTTTTTATTTTTTTCATAAATTTGAGGAGATGTTATTCAAGAGTGTGTTGTTAAGTTTTCATGATTCAAAGATGTGTTTTGAGTTCTTGTTAATATGGGCTGCTACAACCTCAGTGTATAGGTCTTCCAAGCAAGAACTCATCACAGCAGGACGCCCAGTTTCATCTCAAAGTGTCATTTCTCTAAATTCATGTCAAATTATGTAAATATGAGTGTCGTTGTACTTTAAATGAGACAAATCAAACCCTGTTTTTCTTTGACAGGATTCCAAAAAAAAGTAGCACAGTTAAAGATGTGTATCACAGAGACAAAATTGACTGTTGGAACGTTAAAATGCAAGTTCATACCTCATTCCAGCTCAGTTCCATTTATGATTTTGTTTGTGGCATTTGGCATTCCAAATAAAAGAACTAAACATTTTAGCCTGTGAACATAAACAGTAACAACTTTACAGTAGACACCCCCCCCCCTCTTTTGAGACAGCTGGGCCACTGTTAAAATAGGCTCTACTTTTTTTTTTTATTGCAGTGTGCTGTTTCCATGCATGTACTATGTCCTAGGCGCATGTAATGTCTGACATTCTTCCAGGTTGTTTTGGTTTGGGAGGCTGCCAGCCCCAGTTTTGCACCTCTTTGCAGGCCCAGTTTGATGTGGTGTGAATAACATTCAGACATACACACACGCCCTCATTAGCATTCATTCAGGGAAGCAATGCAGGACACCCTCTCTGCTCTGAGGGTGGCATTTGGCAAGGGCCAAATACACCTGGCAAAAAGTCTCCATCTTTCCCTAGTCCATCATATTCATTGCGTTTAGTTTTCCGTCGCGCACACCAAAACAGTCTTTGTCTCATACCAAAACATGTTTTTTGGAAACTGATTACTAGACATAGACAGTACACATTTATTTATTTTATAACAATTACATCTTAATACATTCAAATTACATCTAATCTTATTAAAAATGTATAGGCAAGTCTGATGTGATACAGTGGGGGAAAATGCTCTGCAGACTAATGATTAAATTAAAAAAAAAAGAAAGCATAAGAGAATAGTCCATTCAAATGACCCTCAGACAATCTGGCATGCAACAGCTTCTCACGCTAAGGCATGGATCCATCAGTCTAGGTCTGGAGCAACAGTGGCTATGTGAAAAAGGCTTGGCAAGAAGAAGGCACGCATTCTCCAGATCCGAATCTGTGGACTGCTGTGTCTGTTACTCTGTATAACAATCCCTCTGTCTCTTGACGTAAGACACATCCATTCTGTTACTTCATCTGTAGCATTATTGCTCAGACATTTTTTTAGTTGTTACAATCTGTTCTCCTCACACCGATGCCATTGATACTGAGACTCCCTATCATTATTGAAAAATATAAAGATATACAGGATCTTAAAATGCAAAAAATGTCCCATTCTCTCTCTCAACTAGCCATTTAAAACAGAGAAAAGGAGAAGTATTATTCCCCCTAATGGTTAAGGCAGGGTAGTTTAGTTTGCATTCCTCTGCTGAAGTTAAGTGCTATTCTGCAGTCTATTCTACAGTTTTAAGAAAATAGTATTGCAATAATCAGTCAACAGTTAAGATATGAAGGCCTACAGATGACAGCAATTCAAGTTTCTCCTTCTACTTTTCTTAACTCGTATAGAAATCCAGTAAATGTATTCCTTTAGCTGAAAAATTGTCATGGCAGTTGGCTATTGAAGACCCCTTTTTAAGTTTATCTTTGTCAATTGTCAAATATTTGAGTCTATGAAGTGGTGTGATGAGGTGCAGAGACAGATATTTGAAGGGATTTTAACTCATTTGAGCAATTACATGCTTAACTGGCCCAAGATAATCTGTCATCCAAAGCTTCTGTCTCTGGCTCTCCCTCTCTTTCCCTATCCTCCACTCTCTCATACCCTCCTACGTGGCACAAGAGAAGCTTAGAATAGTGGGATTTAGAGCACAAAAGCTTACCCTGAATAGAATGAAGGCCTCAGAGAAATTAATTGCTTCTAACAAACAGCATGACTGCTAGCATGTTTTGTGTGCCATTCTTATCAGCCTCCAGAGGTAGAGGGTGGACGACAGGTCTGGAAGGGGTGAACCTTCGAACATGGAAGTACAGTCGTTTTTACTTATTTTTGCATTATTTAAGAATCTATAACAGCAAAGGATTCATGCAGTGTTTATTTATAGGTACACAATGAGTACATCTTGTAGAGGGTATAATGTCTACGCTTACTGCATTTGAAAGGCTCAGTGCAGTCAAAATTTGAGATCAGGGAAGTAATTTAATTGATCCGTACAAACTACTGACATTAGAGACACTGATGAATATATACTAATAAACATGTAGTTCAGTGTACAAACATTGAGACTAATATACGTATATAGCCATTGACTATTTATTGCAGTATAAACAAGCAACTAGATGATGTGAAAAGACTGCATGTTTTTCCTCCAACCTAAGAAGGCTTAAACTGTATCCCAGTGATTTTTCTCAATGCACCGATTCTGGCTGAGGACAAAAACTTTGTTCAAAGGTTGAACAAATTATCATACATAATGTTTTATTGATAAGCGTCAGGCTTTCCTTTCATCAAGAAAAGAGTTTGTATGTGGATTTTTTTTCCTCCTACATCATATACAATGTGTATTACTTAATATCCTGTTTGTATCAAAGCCAGATCAGCCATAGACAACATGTGCACCATTCATTTCCCCATGAATTTAGAAAAAAAAAAAAAAAAAAAAGTTGTCTGTCTGTAACAATTAATTAACTGTAAAGTAGAGAATTGGAGAGCATTCAGGAAAGCATTAGCTAAGGCAGTTATGGGATTTGCTTTTCTGAGGGTGTGTGGCATATTTGCCCCAGTTCTGTTCTCTGCTTGCTCCCACTCCCACATGTCACCATTCTGTCTACCACCACCAGCGTGGCATCTATCATCCACCACAGACGCCACGGCACCCCACAAAAGAAGGCTGGAGCATGCACAAAGACATTTGCATTTTTGCATCTCATTATGGTTATAATTGCATGCCAGTGGAAGCAGCTCGCTCTCCATTATCTCGCGTAATTTTATCAGTGACGTTTGAAACGCATGTTTAAATGTCAATTATTGACTACAAAGAAGGAGTGACCTTTGTGGAGTCATCTCTCTCTCTCTCTCTCTCTCTCCTTCTCTTGCTCTCTCTCTCTCTCTCTCTCTCTGTCTCTCTCTCTTTATGGTCTCACAGTGGTCACTCCTTGTGTCTGTTTTGGTTGCTCTCAGTGCTGTGGTTGCTGTATGTTGACTAACTTAGTTTATCACATTTTATGACAACAGTCAGTTGACATGCATGCTGTTAATAATGTTAATATGCTCGCTGGCAGCAGCCTTTCTGAAGAACATCCCATCAAAACAACAGCTATAATAAAGAAGGCGATGATGCATGCCTCATATGTGTAAGTGATAAGTGATGAACTTAATATCAGCTCTACTTGCATCCATTAGATATGGGAAAATCTTTGCAATACAGTGGGTACATGCACCATGGCTGGCCCTGCACCATCATCACCCAGTCATCAATAAATACATAAATACAAATCAATAAATAGAGTCACAATAAATTTCATTGTAAATTTCAAGTACTCAATAAAAATGAATGAACAATCAGCCTCATTTTGGGATCTTGTATTAAGTTGTGTTGAATGCTTACAATCTTTTTGCTTTGTGTAGTAATATCTTGCATAGGTATCATATTTATCATCAAGTTAATACACGTAGGATTTTCTATAAATATATGAATTGATATGTGATAATGGCCAATTTGGATTGTTTTCTACCATCTACTGTAAGGAACTTTTCATTTAGAACATGATATATTGTATGGCATATACTGTATATAGCATCAAGGAGATGTCCTATAGATATATGAATAAGAAAATCATTCATGTAGCATTCTTAAACATGAAGTTGTTTTTCTTTGCAAAGCTATTAATATAAGATATATTGTGTTCCCAAATACATGGGCAATTTTGCCTAAAGTATCACATGTTCTCGGTTTTTGCAGTGATGTTTGAAGATTGAAAGGAGTTTAGTTTGATTGTTTAGATCCTCCTTTCATCTTCTCATTACATGGAGGTCATCCTTTGTTTTTCTCCTGAAAACTGAATAATAGATGAATAGAGAATCAACTTTCTTCTAAAATTGTCATTCATTACTCATTTGAGTTGCAGTTGTTGAATAGAAGCATTGCATTTCTCTGTGTACTCACTCTACCTGAGAAGATTGTAGCCAATGGATCATTTTCAAATTCCACATATAACGACACACAGCACAATATTGTTAATACGGTATACAATAAAACACAGTTGTATTGTAGGCACTGCATATTATTACAGCAGGATGGGAAAGCGTGTAATGAGCTGACAACCAGAGGAACCATAATCTTTAAGAGTTTATCAAACTACTTGCACCTTCTAATTAAAGGAAGCACAACCCACCAGGATACATTTACATTTGATTTGATCTGGAGCAGAAAATCTCCCTATTAGCATCCTCCTCCCCATGAATATGACAGTAATTGCAGTGTTACTCTGTTCCTGTTGTCTTTCTCTAGCTGAACACATTTAGCAAATTTACCTCGTACTGTAGGTTATTATTGTGCCATACAGTCTGGGGAATCAAATAAATCACTTAGGTTATCTTATTAATTAAGTCAAAATAAATGTGCTAGAGCTAATTTATTCTCTCCAAATACCATGGGATCTCCCACTGCAACTAATGGCATAGTCTGACATTTTACAGTCTTAACAAATAACTTGAAGTAATTCATTTAGATTTTTCCAATTAGATATCATTTCTTTTAGCTATAGCAGAGTATGTAGGTAGAGTTTGCATCAGTAAGTTGTGCAGTAGTGTCGACTGAGTTTTGTTGTGTTTTCTTTTGAAATCCTACCAGCACTGACTTAATTATGTACCAGTAAAACTAATTGAAACTTGGGGCATTTTATGAGCAAGTCTTAACTTAGATTTCAAATGTTTTTTCCTTTAACTATGTATTAGAGTAGAATATCAGGATTATACATATTAGGTCTGTGCAAGTAAGCACAAAGCATCAGCTGACATTATAACAAGCTGAATAGTTCATCACATAATTTCATACAGCACAAATTTGCACTTTTCACCTCGTATGGGCGGAGAGGACCCGCCAGCCTCTTCATTGATACTCACATTAGTGATTTAGTGAGTGTTCTCCTAGCAACAGTCCAAAGCAGATGACGACACTTAGAGCAACTGTATAACCCAGGCATATGACAGTGGTGAACCTCGGTGCCCCTGCCCTCACCCGCCCCTCAGGCCCTCAGTGGAATAACACTTGATCCATAGCTCTCGAGTCTCTCTCCACGCCTCCCTTTTATGGCCCGTGGGCATGTGAAGACCTCGAGCCAGCCGTGCTTATCTGACCCTAACCTTGGCGTATGGTGACCTTGACCTGCACCTCACCCCTTCCTCATCCTCAGGGCTACATCTGTTCCTTTCCCCAGGACACCCAAGTAGTTAGTGATATTGAAACATCACCTTGGGGTTCCATTTGTTTTCTCTGGAGAGGTCAGCGAGGGGTTGTCATTAGGACTGAACTTGATCCTCTGCTTCCCCATAAATTGGTCTGTCCATGTTAGGAGTGCACACACTGTAAATAATGAGCTTATAATGCTGAGCATGAAACGGAATCTTAGCATTGACACTCTATACTTTTCCTTATAATATTATATAGATCCATTTGAATACAGTCAAATGTTGTTACCAAAGTAAAACTACAAATCTACATTAACATGTAAAGCAGAAATGTAGCTTTTAAGGCAGATGGTGTTTGTTGGTGTAGAAGTGGTGCTTTTATCTCATGCAACCTTATTTGATATGAACGGTTAGATCTGATAGAAAAAAAGATGCAGATGCGAAACTATTATCCTTGTTGTCACTATTCTCATCAAGCAATTATAACTGCTTGAAATGTAGCTCATTGCATACAATGCTTTTCACCTGAAATAATGCATACATTGTGTCAGCCACACAATGCATTTGGGTGAACTGTCATTTCAACTCCAATGGTTTGTCCCAGGATGATATCTTGATTGTGATGCCCTTTATTATTTTGCCTAGTGTTTCAGCAGTTCTGTGATTTGGCTGACCTTTTTGGGACTCTTCCTTTTATTCTCCCCAGCAAAAACACACGTCCTTGCCACATGACTATACTGCAGAAAGACAACGTTGATATTAATATTAATGAGGATACATAGACAATGTCAGGTTTTAATGGATAATAAATTAAAGGATTCTCATTGATTGTTAACTATGCGTGCTCAATGAACATCACCCAAGGCAGGATACTGCCTTTGTAAGCAATGATATTTTAATAAATCATATGAGGGATTGAAAATGGTTTATTCTTTCCTGCCATACAGATCAAATTCAAGACAGACACCATAAAAGAAAGATGTGTTTGGGAAATGAAGGAGTAGAAAGAAGGCCTCATAGCGGTATCGTGTTCGCTAAGTAAGTGAAAATGTATTTTCCATCTCTATCAATCCCATGGTATCATATCACTCCGGAGTCAAGGGAGAGGCTAAAGGTTACAACTCTGAAACATGGCATTGATCCTAACACCTGACAGCATCTCTCTCTCTCTCTCTCTCTCTCTCTCTCTCTCTCTCTCTCTCTCTCTCTCTCTCTCACTCTCTGTCTGTCTGTCTCTCTCTGTCTCTCCCTCTCTTTCTCTTTCTCTGTCTCTCCCTCCCTCCCTCCTTGCTCTTTCTAATGATAATAAGTCATTTGCTGTTTTTGTTTCATATTACTATTCTCCTCACCATGATATATTAAATTATGAATCCCAAAAAACAAACAGAAAACATCTTAGCATTACATTATTATTACATACATATATATAGTTTAGCGGTCAAATTATTCTCTTCTCTTATTCTCTCTATTACATTGGTCCCCAGGTAAGGCTGAAACCAAAGGTGTTGTCAAACCCAGTGTTCTCTGCATATCATAAATCAGACCTAACTGACATTTTTTTAAAGAGAATGAATATCCACCCACTCTCTGTGGAAGGGCCATGGTATTTGTATGGTCAATGTGACCTTTCTCCATACCCTCTCAGATTAGGTGCACGACATAGAAAATTGCGCTCTTGCTGCAGTCCATAAATCATACCGAGCCATTTTTTTCTTTAAAGAGGTATGTAAATACCAGTGTACTAGCTAGGTAAACAACACTAACCCTGATACAAATGGCTTGAAAATTGAAGAAAAGCACCTTATTTTTCAGCTGAAATTGCTTTTGAAACCCAGTTCTGGCACATGGGATGAAGGAGCCATGAAATGATTTGTGCTGGGGGAATAGAAATGGGTTGATGATAACCACACTCGACACAGTTCCTGTGTTGGGGAGTTCTAGCAATGATCAAAGATATCATTGTTGTACATTATTTCCCCATGCAGACCCCAAATGCATCTGTATCTGAAGTGACATCCACCCCCATGCACTCAGAGTATATTTCCTTCTAGGGGACAAAGGCCCTCTACCACAGTACAGCCTGGGCCAAGCTTAACCAGTCAGCCCTGCTGCTGTGATGCAAACCTTCAGAGAACTTGCCTTAACCGTTCGTTTATATAGTAAAAGCATTTGATATGATTCAACATAAGGCCATCTACATGAAATACAAAGAATGAATGGATAAATAAATACGTACAGTTTGAATTCTTATACTATAGCTTGTACTGGCTGATATGTAAGGGCTATTGCTCTTTCACACGATGCCCAATAGAAAGTAGATGTCTATTTTAAGAGAGGTCACATTTCCAAGTAAAATAGCGGCCCATTACACATCTGAAGTTCCCCAATTTAGGAAAGAGCAAAATTCCAATTTGCCAAATTGCACTGAATGTCAGAATAATAGGACACTGTTTTGTTCAACAACAGAAATTAAAGAGAAACACCATGCTATGCCAAAGAAAAGGGCTTTGCTGTAATCTGCTACATCAAATTAGTGCATGATGATCATCTTTTTCCGTCTTTGTGTTTGTTTTTTTTTAATATTAGAGCAAACCAATGATAGTTTTAACATAAAGCATATAACATAAAATTGATTTATATTTCATGTGAATTCAAGTACAGCACTACCACGAAATAAAGATGGAAACCTAAATGTAAAATAACAGGTTGAATGGGTCCCACTCAGTCCTGTCATACAGTGTAAACACTAGGTTGCTGGGTTTGCAGCATTTGCAGCAACTGCGGGGCCTCCTGTTCCTTGGTCTGTCTCCTCGGTATCCCCATCCATGTGTAGCTGGACTTCTCCGAGCATCAAATCAAGACAAAAGGGTATTCATCTAGTCAGCATGTTAACCAAGCATAATGAGGCAGTCTGTATCATTTGGCCACGCTGTGATTACGTCTTCAAAGCCAAAAAACATGGCCATTGCAGAATGCACTGTTAGTTGCAGCAATATAGTTACCGTTTTTTAAAATCGAAACGACATCTTGGTATGGCCTTTTTGGCAACGCAACAGCACCTACGATGCCACACATTCTGTCTCAAGGAGAGCTGCCGGACACAACCCATGACAGTCAAAGGGACAGCTAATTCCCAACATCTGGTACAAGCTGCTGCTGTCCGTAGTATCACCATGATCGTGGTTTCGCCATGGTGGACACTGCTTGGCAGCGTGTGGCATCAGACTGTTGAAGAGTCACCCCCACCGTGTTCTAAGCAGAACGGACGGAGAGCAAACTGTTTCATTTCAGCACGGTGGACCATTGATGCCTGCAGTAGATCCCCTGTTATCTAATCAAACAGCACTGGTCAGTTATGATGCCAACTCCTAAATCCACAGCCGTCTGTAAAGCCGTGGGGGGAGATTAACCGCTACAGCGCCAATGTCCTACATTCAAAGACTTCCTCTTAAGATCTTTTTTTCCTGGGAAGTACAGTTATCCATACAAGCAAACACCGACAGACACACACACAGACATGCAGCCTAAAGTAAGAGTCCTTCATGCTGTAATGGGGCTATCACAAAGACCACACAGCTTGCATTTTGGAAGAAGACTCGATGCTTTCTAAACCCTGTTTGTCTCTGGCCACTAGAATATCTCAAAGAGGCTTGAGCCTCAGCCATCATAGAGCATTGGAGGATGTGTTGTGTTGCCATGTAGGTGCTGCCTTATGTCTGAGATCCCCTTATGAGCAGGAGAGGAGAATGAGAACTCACAAAGAAAGATGGCCCAAGACATTTATCTTTCCCCTCTTGCGGTCTGCAGAAGCCCTAATAAGTCCATGCGTTCTGCAATTACCCTGCTGTGTGGGTGCACTTCATTATGACCCAAGAAGCAGAAGCTCTCACATAGCAAGAAAAGAGCTCTGGGCACTTTTTTAATATTTATATCACAGTCTGGTGTGGCAGTAATGATATTAGGGAGCTGACGGAATTCTCCACCCAGCTGGACATGTTAATTGAGAAGGCAGGATTTAAAGGCAAAGTTCACGTTTGTGCAGATGGTGGGACAATGCAAGATGGCAGACCTAGGTCAGTGTCATTTCCAAGCTATACCTTAATGGCAGCAGTTATTTTTTTTTCCTTGTTCTTTTTTTTCTCCTGAAGTTTGACGCATGCTAGTCCCCGAGGTCCATAGCAGTCTTTGGGGCCTGTCCCTTTACCTCGATGCCCTTGACAGAGGACTATATTTTCTAGTTGATATAATCACAAAATTACCAACTTTGTCGAACCTCTATTTTCAGGGTTGG
This sequence comes from Centroberyx affinis, assembly GCF_046629955.1. Classification (NCBI taxonomy): domain Eukaryota; kingdom Metazoa; phylum Chordata; class Actinopteri; order Beryciformes; family Berycidae; genus Centroberyx; species Centroberyx affinis. Next base: position 367,382 of record NW_027280332.1, on the reverse strand, counting down.
TGTGTGTGTGCACGCACGAACGCACACACGCACACATGTATGAGTGTGTGCATTTGCTGGGTGTGGAAGAAATTGAAGCATGAAGATATGAAGGCAAAAATGCTAATTAAAGTAAAATCAACGTTTTCATGATGTGATTTATTTATGTTTCTTTTAGCCTGGACATATCAGTTCCAAAGCAAGCTAATTTATAAAATTGGCTATCTTCGTATTAATGAGCTTTTAGGGAGAAGTGTTTTAATGAAAAAATTTGTTTGATTGAGCTATTCATCTACTTCTGTTATCAACAACTGGTAGCAGCTGTATTACAGTGGACATCTCTGCCCCCGAGAAGTGTACCTGAGAGTTTATATACCTTTCACAACATATCACATGGAACAGGAAGTAATTTCACTGGAGCCAACTGCCGTGGGGTCTAAGTTTATCTCCTACAAGTACCTGTCCCCTCACTCAGGGACCTATCCATATAAATTACATGCAACATTATGTGGCGAGAGTGTGGCCATGCAGCAATAGCATATGTATGATTTCATGTGTACCGAATAATGATACAAGATTTCAAATAGATTATTGTGACTGATCATATTATACATATTATATATTATATATTAGAACAATGTTCCCCTGCATAGGCTTCAGTGACAGTGACAGTGGAAATTATATCAATTTTAGCAATAGACATCAGTGCCATACTGCTGGGAAGTCTAACAGATGGGCTATCTTTAGCGAGATGGATACTGTCGCACCACACATCTACATCAAATTAGAGTACCCAGAGTGAGTCCATCCCCCACTCTGACCATACACCGGAAAGCAGGTGTCTGCTTAATAATTTGGTCAAAGATCAGTGAGTTAAAGGTTGAGGCCAGGGGCAGAGAGGGCCGGGGTCATCCTGGTGGTAGGGAGGTGGTGAGACATGATCTCCTCAAGTCTGGAACAGCCAAACCCCAAGGTCATCCATTAGTGCTCTGGCCCGTTGGTGCTGGAAGACCCACAATAAATTTACTGTGCACCCTTAACCCTTTTAATACTCACCATGACCCAGATGAGGAGATCATCTCCCTAAGGGAGGGGCATATTACATTATTAGCACTGTGCATCCATTGACAGCTATTATATTCTAACAATGTATTATGGGTGACTTCATAAATACTTCAACACAAATATTAAACAATACAGTACATCACAATAATTTTTACAATTTTGTTTAGTCTTGATTCCAGTATATTACCAACAACAATACATTGCCATAAAAAGTCTGCTCCTGAGTTGAGTTACTAATAATGTGAGTGAGATTGCATCTTTAATTTAAATTACTGCAAGATATTTTAATATCTAGAATCCTTCCCGTGGCCATCTGTGATCAGTTTCAAACATGCAGATGATAGTGTCAGTGCCGGACCAAATTTTTAAAGAACATTGAGTTATGACTGATCATTATCTGCTCTTTGAAACAATGTACAACATATCTACCTTTAATGCGATGCATTTTCTTATTTTAACAAGAGAAGGTGAGGCTGCAAGGAAGAAGGAGGACGAAATGTCAACAGTGTCAACCACTCCCTTTAAATAGGACTCTCCTATGATCCCTTGCTACCCTGCTCGCTCAAACCTTTCCAGGTGTCAAGACTGGGCGTCAGAAAAAGAAATTAAAGTGACATAGTGTTGACAGGAAGAAAAGACATTCCAGTTTTCGCCCCTCTCAGGACAATGGGAGAGCCATCACCCAGGCTGAGACACAGGCACTAATGAATCAAGCAACACCTGAACTTCTGCAGTGCAGGGGACTTTTGGCCTGGGGCACCCATATAGTGTCATTGATAATGGGATCCTGTATTGGACTGCTGTTGATTTGATGTCTTCCTCAACCTCTCCCATGGCCTGCCATTTTGACACGGGTTAATTTTGCCCCTTGCTCATACAGACATCCTCTTAGAGGGTGTTGCACAAGTGTTAGGTCTTCATCTTTTCCCGTCATATCGCCCCTCTCAGAGCCTAAAGACCGAGCAGTGTTATATTAAGCAAAGGCCGTTCAGCTGAATATATTTCAACAGCAAGGAGTGTGTCTGTAATAATGCGTGTGGGTGGCTGAGGATTTGTTGAAATAAGGTGCAGTGCTGTTTTAGTTTATTTAGAATAGTGTTAAGTTGCCATGGAGCATTTTATTTCTTATACAATATATTGTTTTATATTAGTATTGGAAAAAATGTCTTATGATATACGATACACATAAATAGTAAATAGATTAGATTGGAAAATTTTAGTGGTAGCACTGTTCATAGTATTGTAGTGTAGCTGTAGTAAACACAGTTATTTACTGGTGTATTGTTCTCAAGCTGAACATAATAATGGTGTTAATTAAAGTGAATGGCGAATTATAAGAAATAGTGATTTTAGTTCATGCAGTTTCTCCTAGCTTAAGTGGACAGCTGAGTGCACTGTGCATGAGCAATATGCTGCATGACAGTCTAGTTGCTGGAAAAACAGCACCAGTGACTTTTTCACTGTTGGGGAATCTTCCATATCACCCACACCCCCCACCCCCCTACACACACATGCACACACAGACACACACACAATTTTCATACATCTTTTGACTTTGCTGTCTTATAGGCTGTCTTGCGTTTGCCCCCGCCCCCCCCCCCCCCCCCCCCCCCCCCCCCCCCACACACCCCCCCCCCCACACACCCCCACACCCCCACACCCCACACACACACACACACCCACCCCCCATCCCCCTCGCGTATGGCTGGTGGCTCCTTTGTGTGACCTGTTCTCACACTGTTCCATCTCCACATCACGCAGCCAGCCTTTCACAGCAGCAATTCAACAGCAACAATCACACACTCACGCCTCAAAAAAGACCTCTTGCTCCCTTTGCCAACCAATTAAGGGCCATCTGGGCTTGGATGCAATAAGAAAGCTATTACACAATCATAACAATTTTCATATTTTCATGATATGTTTTTGATGCGGAGTCTAAAATATTTTTTAAAAAGCACAGCATTGCTTCTGTGATATGTCTTTACTTCCTTGGAAAAAAAACAAAAAACAATTTTAAAACAGGCAGTGATAGTGCACTCATGAATATTTTTGTTTTGTTAATTTGCGGAGAGCCAGTGGAGGGCCAACACAGTTTAAAAACATGACAGTCCTTGCCATTGCTTTTGAAGCCGCCATGCAAGTGTGTGATTCCTGATGAACTTGAGGTCATAGATTCCCAGTGGCTGCGTAGGGCAGGGAATGGAGAGCAGCAGGGTTCAGGCCTTGGGTCACTGAAGCTTCAGAAGTGGCCAGCCAGCTTTGTCCCAGGAGGGATGATGGTGACGGATTCACTGGTGTTTTCTCAAGGTCCACTGAACCCTGCAGCAAAGACTCCAACTTAGAGCCTACAGAAAGAGGGAGCACTCCTCTCATCTCCAGTTCACAGAACTCCAAAAGAGGGGCAGTCTGGAAGGCTTCCAGGATGCCTCCAGATACACGAAATCCAGCCGCAACCTCATGGTGGCACTGCCAAACCTCATTTCCCTCTCTTCTTCCACATATAATCTGCAGTAGACATTAGGCCTGTGACATGCACAGTAATGGTTCATTCCCCCATTGTAGGGAAGTGTTGAACCACTGTGTTGTCAAGTAGGCTTTATAAGAAGAAAATATATGAATAGAAACTCAACCATGTTTTTTTTTTTTTTTCTCACTCTAAGTTAAAAGGCTTACTTACCCCTAATCAAAATGGCAGGCCCATTGGCATGGTATATCCCAGCTGTGGCCCTGGCGTGGCTTTTCCCTTCTCCCCGTACATTGTTCTGGGCAGCACATCCAAGAGCTCTTGCTGTGTTATGTACTTAACTGAGGTCAGAGTTGTCATTATCTGGGTCTTGTTGGCACTAAGGCCTCCTCTGATGATAGGCCTCCCTTTCAGACCTGCAGCTTTTAGCACTCCCTAAGAGTTAACCTCTGTGAAGACCAGGCAATCGACCACCTGCAAATGTAGCCCAGGGCTGGAACTCTGTTTAAAGTAGTATGCTTTATGACATTCTGCCACATGTGTGCTGTTCACTCTGACCTTTTGTAAGTTTAGCACAGATGCTTCGAGATTTACCTCTGATCTTTTTTTTTCATTTTTTTATTGGGGATTAGTAAAGTTTATATGTACAGATAGGAGACTTATGTTCAATTGCTAATTAGGTGCCTCAAAATGACAAGAGGCCAGAACCATGTCATCCAAAAACAAGGTAAAATCCAACACCCAGATTCAAGCGCAATAAAAAATTATATATGCATATGAGCTCAAGTAAAATGTAACCATTATTTTCTATAGTTTTATCTAGTATCCTGATTTCAAAGCTTGTACAATATTGATAGATATAAATCTTTTAAAATGGATCCTTTTCAGAATTTTGTCATGAGTTGGTGGGGAAAAAAGACAACAGAGGTTGTCGAGGTCGATGTGTTATTTCTTGAACTAAGCACTGTAGTTTCCATTCTAGCAATATTTCCTCATTCATGTTAGCCCCATGGTGTTATCCTTGAAGGAATTATTTTTCAGAATATACTGCATTTTGAAAAGATTTCATCTCTTCCCCCTGCCTCCCTCTCTATCCCTCTCTCTCTGTCTCTCTCTTACTCACACACACAGCCACATACACACAATCAGACATACACAACCCCTCTTAAAACTGGCTCTCCCCCCTATAGCAATTTTGTCAGAAGTTGACAATGTCTTGATTTAGTTGTCTGGCTGTTCCGGCCAGTTTTCCCTGCTGCGCTAATGTGAACAGGACATCCCGCTGGGCACCAAAGAATACCACTTCACGGCAGCCGCATAGCTGGCAGCTTTTATTTATGGCGCTACCGAAATGAATGGGTATTAGTGTCCAAACATTTCACCATGCTCCTGCAGCCACACACAAAAGCCACTGATTTCCAGCAAATCTGCACTTATTTTATTCAAGAAGACTAAAGCTAGGGAGAGGGAGAGAGACAGAGAGACAGAGAAAGAGAGAGAGAAAACATTTATAATGACTTAAAAGACCTCAAAAGAAGAATAGGCATTGCGTTTGAAAAGGATTTACGAGACAGAAATCGAAAAGAAAAAGAGGCACCTCAATTTCATTGCATTTTCCTCAAAGTTGAAATGGAAAATATCTATATCCTGAAAATGACTATGGCTCGGATTCACAATAACTGTACCTCCTCTGCAATCACCAAGTTTTCAGTTGCTCTGTTTTACCCAGCACTACAAAGTGTTGTATTTTATAGGATTATACTGACATGAATAGGAATTTGCTAAAAATAGTCAATAAAAGGTATCTTCACGCATCGCTCTTGTTACCATGTTGCAATCTAGACTGAGTTCACTCTTGTTAACCTATGAAATGCAAGTGGAAGTTTCCCACTAGACAGCAGTAGCAGTGATGACTCCTCTTGGCTCTTCTGGAGGGAGCAGGCTGAGGCAGAGTGGGACTCCGGTCTCCTGGCCTGGCTCTGCACTTTGCCTGGCCTCTGTGTCCAGGACCTCATCAGCACAGAGTCCGTCTGTCCCCGTGTCCCTGCCACTCACCCCCCTGCTCTTCATTTGTCATTCCTGCCCTTCTGCAAACACACTCGGCTGACATTTTGAAAAACTCTGGCATTCACCCTCAATATGGATTTTTGTTGATTATAGCTTTCTGTCTGTGAAGATTGCACGTATTATTGACTTTGCAATCCCACGACTATTTGCACAGCTTTTCTCCCCTCTGCATCTCGGTGAAGTCCAGCAATAATATACTCCCTAGATTCTCATAACCTCTTTCCATTATCCTTTCTTTTTTTCATATTTTTCTATTTTTTTCAATCTGTTTTTCCCATATATTTTACTAATCCCCTTTGGCCTCGACCCTTTCTTTATGCCATCAGAGATCAGAGTTTCTGCAAAGCTTCGGTCACTGATGTCATTAAGATTGGGATCTGATACACTAGATGTCCGTTGGTTAAATGCCCCTGGCCTGAACTCCCTATTGTCCCCTAATTCCAAGCGGCAGCTCTGTTTCACTTGCTGCATAATAGCCCACAGGTTAAAGTTCTGCTGCTTTTGCTTTGAATTTACATCTTTCACAGGCTCCAGTCTCTTGTTCCGAGCTGGCGTATTTTTTTTTTCTTCCTTTCATTTCTAGCGAGCCTCATTGCCTTCAGGCAGCAAGGCTATTTGCGCTGTAGCTTGCCTGACGATCTCCCACAACCAGGCATCTTTTGGAGGGTCAGAGGAGCGCAACTTGACTTAACAGGTCAACGTAAGTGGGCTCCGCCCCTCTCCAGAGGGGAAGCCATGGAGCCCTCCATTAGGAGCTGACCTCCACGCTGCACTGGTCTGGCCCCAGCCAGGGTATCACATGGCTCTGCCTGAGACAGGCTGCTCATTAAAGCCTGCTGCCCATAGCAGGATTAGGCCTTTTCATGGTTTATCCTCTACTCTGACAACTGACAATGGGCTAGGATAGCTGCTTCAAATGGAGTGTGCATATGAATCATGGAATTATAATTGCTCTTTCATGATGAGAATATTGGAAAATCTATCCACATCCACAATGCAAAGAATTAATTGGGGTCTGTTTTCAAGGGCACATTGCTACACTATATGATTACAAGAAAATAGGAAGGGTAGTAATGAGGCATTTCAAATACAGCACAGGATCTTTTTACTGTTCCTGTATACAGACCACTGTTTGTACACACACACACACACACACACACACACACACACACACACACACACACACACACACACACACACACACACACACACACACAAACACACACACACACAGGCACATACTCACTGACCTCTTTCCCTTCCTGTAACCCTTACTCACCGTACTTTTACTCAAAGTTTCACTGCAGTTAATACACAATGGAGTGCCCTGTTTACTTGTGTTGTGATGTTTTCAAAGAGCAACCCTATTAACAGTGGTGGCCCATTCCCTACGACCCAGTCACGGCTATACGCAACGGTGTGCAGGTTACGGAGCGCTGAGGCTGGGACACCAAGCGGGAAGCCAAGATGACACTGCCTCTTGAGCTGCGTGGGAGGGAGAGGGCTGGTGATAGCAAGGCAGCGGAGCCACTATCTGCAGCACCAAGCCCCAGTCATGCTTCCTATTTACACTGCAACACTGGCTGTTTTCATTATTCATATTTCATGTGGTATCATGGCATGAAAGAGAGTTATTTCCTTCATGGTGGAGGGCAGGTTATGGCTGGCTCTCAGGTCACAAGGCTCACAACAAGTGTGTGTGTGTGTGTGTGTGTGTGTGTGTGTTTGGGGGGGCGGGGGGGTGCTTTCTGGATTGAAGGCATCAAAACAGTCTGCGCAAATAAAAGAGAAGCATTTCTGCTGAGACGTAAAAACCCAGTCCTCTGTAGTTACAGGTATAGCTTTACATAAATCTGATGAGTGAAAATTTAAATTAATGATATAAAAATGTAAAGCTGAAATTAACACCTTTAAATCATTGGTTGTAATTATGCAATAAGTAAAAAAAAATTAAATAATCAATACCTAATTATAAGTGTGAACAACACCATTGTCATTTACATATGTAGTGAACTCAAAGATTTTTCACACTAGTCTCTATTTAACACAATGTGATAAGGAACAGGTACATCTAAAAAGGTGTTAATGAACTGTTGATTTAATGCGCTCCCTATCCACCTGTCAGTAAAAAATTTATACATGTTTGACGTCTGTTTTTATATTAGCTTTTCTGCGAGTTGGAATGGCTGCTGTGTGAAAGATAATCAATGAGTAGATACATTTGTATTTATATCTAGTGTGTGGTATATTTTTTAACTTTGCCAAATCTTACAGAGCTCTTACACAATTGTTAATATTTCTAGATATTGTTTAACAATAGTTTCTTTCAGTTATTTTTTGGTAAAAAGTTTACCTGTTTAGCCTACATTCAGTATTATTTATCTTTTTATTATAATGACCACAAAATCACCATGGCATTTAAAAGGACCAAATGTATATGTAATTAATTTACTTTTGTAAGCAAAGCAGGAATTCTTTTGGAGAGCTGTCAAAAAGAGAAAGAGGCCAGAGAAAAGAAGAAGTGAAACTCTGTTAGCAACGCAATTAAACTCTGGTAATGAGGTCAGACATCAGATCCAGTGCAAGCGATATCATTACACAGGCTGAACGGACGGGCCGCTCCAGCTGCCGTGCTCTCGCTGTGGGATTAGACTCACTGTCCTGAGGGCAGCACTTTTACTAGGCTGACCTCTGCCTGCCACTGGGGCACCAGCCACCCCCCGGGCTCCTGGGGTGCCAGTGGCACCAACAGGACTGGGGAGAAGTGAACTGTGCTGCCACGTGGGATGACAGGACTCGGCACTCCATTGGGAAGCACAGAGACAGGCAGGCACCAGCACACAATCTAGTCTGTGTTGCCAACTACGAATTACTGGGTTCCTCTATTTCTGTCAGCTCATTTGTGAAAACCAACTAACAATGACAAGGTGATAAAAGGACATTGTATCAGTGATTAGAGTGCTGCGTTTGGACCTGTTGATGGATAAGATATGACTCCCAAATAAAACGCAACTTCATGATGTCTTTCTGGAAAATGAATCCTATCTATTTAGTTAAAATCATGGTTCATACTCGCAAACAAGATTGAAATAATGAAACATACAGATTGGTAGCAGTCTAATTTTCTTTCCCTATTGTCTAAAGCCCCGTTTGCAAAGTCCCTAGCAGGAGTCGGCTTAATTTGTCTTTTCTTATTTGGTCTGCTTGTGTGTTTTGTGCTGTTCTCTTTTTGTCTCCCATGATTACTTTGAGGATATCATTATGACATTCAGCAGCAACAAGAATTCTTCTGTTCTAATTCATATCAATTAGTAGGGGATGGTAATTCAAACTGACGGCACAGTGTATCTTGAAAGGCTTGCGAGGATGTTGTGGCGGGAGCATCACTATGCAGCCAAAAGCCACCCTCCTTTCCCCTTTCTTCCCCATTTCTGTCTTTCAGTCCGCAACAAGGGGCTCCAAGCAAAGAGGACAATACGAGTCGGAGCCAGTACTTTGATAATTAGTTATTGATTGAGAACAATGGCACGGCGTACACTGTCGTATTAGCTAGACGCCAGTAGGTCGCGACACCAAGAGCAGCCATCAAGAAATGAGGGCCAAAACATGCCTGACTCCCCTAATAAGATATTCCTTCATGTTTTTCTCTTTCATTTCCCTCTTCTTTTTCCTTCCTCAGGCATGTTAGTGTTTGGGCTACATGGGGTCAAAAGTATTAATGCTTGTGCACAAACGAGCGCCTGATGAAGGAGAATTTAATTAGAGAATGCCCACTCAAGCTCTCCATACTAGATTTCCCGGTTTTCTTTCTTTCTTTCTTTTTTTTTTTTAATTTTGTCTGACGTTCCACACAAGTCAACAATGGCCATAAAAAGCATTTGAAATTGCCAGTGTGAATTTGCTGGCACTGCTAGCGTCGCCGTTACAATGTACAGAAATAGTGATGGCGCAAATGAAATATGTATAAAAATACTGTGAAGTAGTGTCACATATCCAAGACCACCCATATATGAAGCATATGTCTTTCAGAATTGTACATAATGGCAAGAGTCTATTGAAATTTTTGGTCTAATCTTGGTCAGGATTAAAATAGGGAAAAGGGAAAATAAACAGTATGCATTATGTTTTCACACAACAAATGACTGGTGAGCTGTCTGAAGCGCATGCTTTCTAGCAATGTGGCAGGCTGAAGTGAAAACAGATGCACTCCACCAAACATATTGATGGCTGTATGCTTGCAATGGCTGATGCATGTCAGAGATGGTGTCATTTTAGTAAAAGTTTGGCTTTTAACCAAGCCATGTTTACATATAATAGAATATCCTCAAATAATTGGTAGGTCTCGTCACTAAAGAGGAATGTGTCAGGTTTGGCGTCGGCGTGAAAGAAGCCCCTTAACTCATTTCACCTGATCCACGGCCTGTAAAGATGCACCTGGCATTAAACAGACAGGGCAGCAGCGTCAACTGAACAATGGAGGACTGTCAGGACCGACAGCAGGGCACGGCTCCACCATCACTGCTCTGACAGCGAGGGCCTCAGAGGGTAAACTGCTTTGCTGGAACTAATTAAACAGATGAAGTTATGACATGAATATGCAGATGTTGTTTACATTTTACCATATGGTATTATTTCAGGTAATAACGCACAGGAGAGGCTTCCCACTCATTAATGTGAAGGGATGGAGTGAAAACACTGTCTATCAAGAGACACTCGGAGCGTGTTCGAGAAATATGATCAGACTGACACTTGGGTGTTGAAATCTATTTCGAGCCACTCAATTAACATACATGTTGATAGCTATTACAGTTTGATTTAAACTAATAGTATACTGGACGTTGGACAGGGTTTTTATTATCTAAAGTAGAGGGATCTTAGAATTTATCACAACATTTATATCAGGGATGAGGCTATATTAAAATTTAGGAGTGTTACCTAGCATGATGGGTTTTTAAATAACTAGCCCACAGCTTCCTATAGGCACATAAATTTAATATTGTCACATGTTTAGTTACATTTTGTTTCTGCTGTATGTTGGAATCTAACTGTAGGTTCCCACACAGAACCTGGTTGTTACAGAACAGTTTCTCAGCCTTAGTACACATGCCATGTACCCATTCAATCGTTTAATACTCAATGCACAACCTCCATTTAACTCAACTTCTTTTTTTTTTTTTCGCAAAGTGTTAAAAGTACTGGAACTGTCTGAGTTCCTTTTCCACAGTTTGGTGTGCAGCCTTACCATTCCCCCGGAGCGGGTGCTGAGAGGTTAAGAGGGAAAGGGCCGATGGAGTCGCGTTTAGTAAGAAGTGTGGGATCATGGGGGCCAGCTGGTGGGGTGATGGGGAGCGTAATTGTGCCCGCTGTGTGGATAGGGTGGGGGGGGTGAGAGGATGGGGTGAGAAGCCCTGGAAAAAAGGGAGGGGAGGGGACACCTCAATTACCTGTGCTCCCTCTGACCCCGCTCTCCCTCTGTCTCTCCACGGACAGCCCCACTGTCTGAGGGGCGGGGCGCATTTCCACAGGCAGACGCACATCCCCCTCCTTTGTTCAAGATAGCATTCACTCCTTTTCCTGAGCAACGTAAACTTAATTGCAACAATCTGTTCTCTCACGCATCGTACCTTTCTCTTTTGTTTGTCATTCATTCTCTCTGTTTTTTTTTTTTTTTTATCAAAGCATTTTTCCCGTTGTGTACTTTTGTTTGATCACGGAACTTGGCCGTGCGATATCAGATTAAAGATGTACAACAGAATAAAAAGCAAATTTACCTGAACTGAGCAGTTCTCTCAAACATATTCAGCAGGTTACATGCAGCTGTCATAGTTTATTTTGGAGCTTCTGCTTGGGCTAATACAGTAAGTGACAGAGACTGGTGTAAAATCAATACTTCACAGGAGTGTGATGTCTTAATAAACTCTCTGTGTTGTTCAGACAGGAAAGCTAGACATGTACGAGAAGGACTACAGCGCAGGCCATTGTGAAGCTGTCAAGTCTGGCCCTCAAAAGCAGATGAAGCTGTCAGATTATTAATATATTTATACTGACAGGCCCCAAGTCCACCCCTAGAACCCTCCCCTCTTTCAGTGTCCCTCAAAAAATATGCTCAGCTTCAAAGACGGAGGCCAAGGGGTTGGATGCAAGGTCAGAGGCCAAATACATTTTGAAAGCAAATTCTCTTCCTTTTGCAACCTGTTTTTATTGCTGTCGCTCCCCTACTCTGCGGCGACCATTCAGCTGAAACTTAGGCTGAATTGGCAGCAGCTTTCAAAGCGCTTGGCAGCCTGGTGATCCTCAGGAGCTCTCAGCTGACATCTCTCTGGGCTTGTCTATGCTCTGGGGTCAGCGCAAGCCCTGACTCCCAGGACCCACTCACTCAGGCGCTACCATGAGTCAGTCCCGGAGACTGAAATTAAAATGTGAAAAGCTGTGCGACTGAAGGCATTCCTCGCCCCCCATGGCATTTTCCTTTCTTTGTGACAGTTCCTCTGAGACTGCTTTTTCTTTCATGTTTCTTTTTTCCCTTTAGATTATTTAACAACATGCGAACAGAGCTGTCAAGGAGAGACATGCTTGATCGACAGAGCAAGGGAGTGTTTTAGTCAACATGGGGTTAAATTCGATTTTCTGCATGTTCAGTACGGTAGTCTCAAGCCAGTTATTGCCGTAGCTTGATGTTTTTTGATGGATCAATTATCCATTATAACATGTTGTGAAGCCAAACATAAAGGCGACTATGACACCTGTCACAATCTTCTATTAGGGTAAGGAAATTGAAATAATTTAATGACAGCTAATTTAGTCTTTGTTTTGAATCTCATTATGGGCACAGTAATTGTGTTCTATAAAAAAACTGGAAGTGAAATATGACTGTGCACTCAAAGTAAAGTACCCCAGCTAGAACTATTAATTTGATATCTCTCAATGAAAACAGAACTGAATAAATTGTGCTTTATCAGATTCAGACAAACACAAGTTTGAAACGACTATAAGATCTCAGGGCTTTTTTTCTACTTTAAAATCCAGTTTAGATTAAGTTTACGGTAGAGATAACACTGTATAAATTACAGAGCCAAAAAAAAAAAACACAACTGTGAAAAATAGCAAAACATCAATATTAGATACTATATTGGATAATTTTATATATATATATATATACAAAGATGTTATGAGTGTAATTAATATATAATCTGAGAACCCAGAAAAAAAAGAATATTCTATATTTTTATACATTGTTTTGGTTAACTTTGCGATACAAAATATTATCAACTGTATATCATCATCTGTATGGCCCAGAGGTGTTGTGACACTGATTCTAACATAGGCCAAAAAATATTTCCCCCGGCGGTCTGAAATCTTAATGAGAATTTAGAATTATCGCTACATCATATTTTAGCATCGCGCTCCCTAATAAGTCAGAGATATTACCTTCGATAGGAACAAAAGCGCGGCGAGCTGAATAGACGTGATATGCTTGTCAGTAACGTGTATGTGAGAAAGCTGCGTGGGAGCGTCTTATCGGTAACATGTGTGCATATACTTGAATTTGCAAGTAAAGAGCCTTATTGGGATTACCCATGGTACATTCTAGTTGGTATCATAAAGAGAAAGAGGGAGTAGATGTGTCTCTTTTTTTTCAGGGATTCGGTAAGCTCTCTGTCAATGGTTTTGAGTTGAATTGCCTTGGATAGCTCCCCTCATTCCATGGAATGATCTCAGACCTAATTTACTGGGCAGCTCAGGATCCAAAGCATACAAGGCTGTCCTCTGCATAGAATGTGTGAAATAGATAGAGCACCCATCCCTCAGATGTGCTGAAGTAATCTTCAGCCAGAGCTGGTCCAGCAGGCCTCACCCCTAAAGGGATTGATGCAGTGTCAAAACCTTTGGCTCAGGGGTCAGCCTCTCTTCTTGCCTCCCCAATCTGACAAAAGCTGAATTTCTTTCCCTCACTATTCGTTTCTCTTTTTTCTTCTATTGAATTCATCAGCGAGGGAGGCATGAGATGTGAGATGTGAATGAAACATTTTCATTAGAAGGGAGGAGAATCCCCGGTCAGAGACAAGGCCGGACCTGATCTGAGCCAATGACATCCCCACCAATTCTTTTTTTTGTCCTCCTTACTTTCCCCAGCTGTCACTCTCTGTGGTATGTGGCAGGCTGATTGAAATCAGCACTGTGTCAGGGCCGTCATATCTCAGAAAGACATAAAACATGCAGAAACATCAATAAGCAACAGGCCGCTGACAGCTCTCAGCCACCGATGCTGGCACGGGGAGATGAGGGGAAGGTTAGGACTCTGGGGGGATGCTGTGCAGTTGAAGTGTCTTCTCCAGGCTTCACTGAGACCCAGGGAAGACAAGATAAAGTCTATCAGGTTATCGCCTAGTTCAAGTTGCTTCTCGGACAGCAAGGCCACTGGGACGCGGGATGTCAGGAGATCTGTGTGTCCGCGCACGTGTGTACATGTGTGTGTGTGTGTGTGTGTGTGTGTACAGTATGTGCGCGGGGGGGGGTGTTTCTGTGGGTCTGTATGCGTGTGTTCATGCAGGTGTATTTAGGGAAAGAAAGAAACTGCACATGCTACACACCTGAAGTGATTTTGACTTTGCATTATTTAAGTTATCTAAATTCAGGCAAAGAAATTGTTTGAAAAAGTTGTGCCATGCGTATACAATATTATATCTCTTGGTTATTGTGATGATGTGGCTTACCTGAAAAAATATATTGCCTACTGCAATATTGCAAATAAGAATGGCAGAGATTTTTTGTCTTGTGCTTGTAAAATAAGAATAGTTATACCCAATAGTGATGCCCGAGAGATACTTGGGGATTTTCAGTGTGTATTTAAGTCACTAATAGGAGGTAAAGGTGATAGTCTGTTAAATCACAGCCTGACACTACCTATTACCACTGCTAATTAGGCAAGTTTTTAGCCCAGAAAACTGCTGAATCTCTCATTTCTCAGGCTGAATAATGGTCATCACGCTACCCTAACCTACCTGTTTAGAATTATGATACTGGACAAATAATCAGTTCTACAGGATCCTGACTTTGACGAGATAAATTCACCAGTAATTAGCATGCCACTGAAGACGGCGAAGGGAGCGGAGTTTTGGCTGAAGTCGGAAGTTTCCCCGAAGTTGAAGCCTATTATTTTCGTGTTGATGGTTCAACGTTGTGGACAGGAGCCCATCTGCATATCATATGTGACTCCCATTATTTTATGTTTCTCTCTGCTAACAGCGCCTCCCAGCACTCCTCCATGTTCTCCTCCATCTGCCTCCTGTCCATTGATCAGCCTTCCAGGGCATCAGTCTGTTTAACATCTGCTACAAGTTCCACCAGCTCAGGTAACTATCTAGCTGCTCTCCACCGCCTATTGATCTTCATGTCCACCTGCAGGAACATCTGTTTCAGTGTGTCTTTTGTCAACTCAACCAGCTACCTTTCGCTCCACGGCTTGTTCACTTTCACTCACTCTCACAAAGAGATTTCACTCCCAGTGCTTGTTAAGTTGGTGTTCATGATGTTCTAATAATGAATAATAAAGTAGTCATTCATAATAATTTCTGAATTGGTCCTCTGTAAATAGAGGGTGCTACTGGAAAATTAATCATACTCTATGTTTTTTTTTTTAAGTTGTACGTTTTCTATATTTAATTCTAAGCTTGTTTGTGATTTACTCACACAAAATTGTACTTTTGCAGAAGCTATTGAACTTCTAAAGGCTACAATTTGTGGTGGCGAGATAGTTTATAAACACTGTTGAGCCACAGCTTTGACTAAATCAGAAAGTAATTGCACTCAGAACATATTTATCTATCCTATTTATTCAATACTCTTGATTTCATCTGCTGCATTATAAAACCAAACAATTACAAATTATTATATTTGCAGAAAATAATATTTAATCAAGACGAGTGAATACACAAAGAAAACCACATATGGCAAAATCTGTTATTTAAAAAGTAAAAATTTAATTTTCCTCCTTGACTGTGTGCTGTAAAATGTGCTGTAAATTGCCAATTTAAAAATACAAATAATTCAGTTGTTTAGAAATCATGACAAGAAAACTGTGCACATTTTAAATATTATTTCTACAGTATACTGGACAGAAAACATGAAAGAGAGGCATGGACCGAGAAGATCATGCATCTTCGAATTTGTCTCTTTCACAGGCTTGCAGTGCTCGCAGGAAACGCCGTTGCACAGTTTAATTTGCTCTTTTGTAATGATGGGGCGTAGGTTAGTTAATTTCAATTTTTGATTTCAAAAGCTATCAAATACAGCTCAGATGAGAAATCAATTTTCCCAGCTGCCCTGGCTTTGTGGTGAAAAGAACTCGTACCATTGGAGAACAGCCCGTCACATGACCGAGTCAGGGATTAGTTCAGTAGGCCCATGTTGCCACCACCTCAATTACAGGCTGCCTCTTGTCATTTACCTCTATAACATCTCATTCTCAGACACAACTCATATTTAATTCATGAAAGCCTGCACAAGAGTAATTGTAATATAAATTGCCATAGAAAATATCAAATTGAGACTGCAACTTTTTATTTTGTATGCCAGCCGCATTCATCGTGTCATTCCCCATAATTTGGGATAAACAAAGATAAGAACAGTGAATGTCTAATTTGGGACTGATAAAAAATTATACTCTTAAAAAAACATATAATTTAAAAAGCTTGTTTTAACCATCATCATGCAGCAGTGATTTCATCAACAAGAAGATGTTTTGTGTTTTTTTTTACTAAATGATACAGTAGGAGAGATGACAGTGATGATTTTGATGAGAATGGTACTGGTCTTGATTATGACATTGATTCTGTATCACATATTGTAGACAATGACAGTCATTATCACCATCATTAGGATTGTCATGTGATCAAGTGTCTGAAAAGGTGACTCTGGGTGTTTCCACTGACACACAGTAAGCGTTCCCCCTAGACCCTCTTCACTTCACATTCAGTGTGGAAGTCTCTTCGGAGTAGATTCACCACGTTACGCTAAGGCCCAACCAGAGGTG
Organism: Centroberyx affinis; assembly: GCF_046629955.1. Lineage (NCBI taxonomy): Eukaryota > Metazoa > Chordata > Actinopteri > Beryciformes > Berycidae > Centroberyx > Centroberyx affinis. The sequence goes on along the minus strand of NW_027280332.1, from coordinate 350,775 downwards.
TATGCTGCATATCAATAACTTATTGCCTGTCTAATATCAGTAAAACACATGTAAAGTAGAGCCCCGTTTCTTCAAACCGTAGACTTACAAACTGAATGAATACAATGAAAACTGTGATAAGAGATTTTTTTTTTTTTTTCAAAATAATTGTTGGAAATTCCTTTTTTGATGCATGCAACTAAATGTTAAAACTGCAAAAAAAAAAGCCTACTCAAAGCATTTCAGAATGTGTGTGCAAGCAGAATTTTATATTCTTAATACGCTTTAGTCTGGAAATTGAATCCATTCCAACATATCTCTCTCTCTCTCTCAAATGACCTCTTTTCCCTCACATAAACCAATTCTACAATTTATTCAGTAATCAAGGAAACTTTCTTTAATATGGATCAGTTTATGGAACAGAAAGTGGAGAGGAGGCAATTTCTGGACATATCATGAGATTATATCTATTTGACAGTTACGTTATTCTACGTTGTTTCCATGACAACTGTTTGGGTGAGGCCTCCAATAAAACCAACCTCAGCTGTCATCTCTTCACCTAAAAGCTTTGTAATTGCTCTCATTTGCATACTACAATTAAGTGTGTTAGCTCACAGCAAGAACAATCAACCTCCACTAAAGAGTGGGGATAGTATAATTATTATATCAGTGGATTGCTATAAAACATTACTGACGAGTCTTTGTTCCACATCGACATTGTACTCTAACGCTAGTTTTCCTAGTTATTTTCCTAAATATACAGATTTCCCAGACAGTGATGGGTAATTCATAGGTATTGGTTAAAATGTTATGATTACCATTTTCAGTATGAGATTCTATGGTTGCTTTACGATTAAATAAAAGAAAAGTATGAAGGTTTTTTTATTTTTTTATTTTTACAAATTAACTGTCAGCGTATCCCTGTTTCCTCTGTAGCGCGATGCAGCAGGAGATATTTTTTCCCATTTTTGATAGGAGGCTTTTTGACTCAGCATTGCACTTGAGTACCTAGAAACAGAATGAACACAATGGTGGGAGACAGTTTGAACTGCTGATTGAATGGAAAGGTTATGGGCACCAGGCTCTAAGCATTGTTTCTCTTTCCCTCAGATGCGCAGAGGCTGTAATGAAGAGCTCTTGAACTCCCAGTCAGAGAAGCTGTGACAGCGGATCAGGAGGAAGCCTCTCTGGCTCCGCTGGACATGAGACACAAACACAGGTACACAACGCTCCAACACACTTGCAACCAGCCCACCATCCACACACACACACACACACACACACACACACACACATGCAATTCCTTGCAGCAAACAACAAACAGCAAATAGAGAAATCAAAATGAGGCTGTCACTCATACAGGACATTGTTTCACAAATCAGTAGTTTTTCATTTCAAGCTTTCCTGCAGTGTCCAGTGTCCAATCTTCCCATTGATAGTAGAAAAATATAAAAATCTACCACATCGCTTCTGTTCTTTTATTGCATGTTTTGTTGTTAATATTATTTGGTATTTGGGCACACCATTGACATGAAATGAGAGGTCAGAAACTTTAAATGAGAAACAGCTTCATAGAAGCATAACACTAGTTTGTGAACTATATAAACAGCCTTATTCCCAGCGTTCCAGGTTTTATTATAAATCCTGTGATACTGCATCATATCTTTGGGCAGGTACATTTTATTTGGAGTTTTTGCCTTCAGGCTCTGAATTGAAATGGAAGACCAAATGGCAAGTGCACCATTCCTGGCTCTCTGCAGCCTCCCAACACAAACTGGTCAAGCAGAAATGAGACCTGCATCAATTTTAATTTGTATTTATCCTGCTGATGACCTGCTCCTTTCACTGTGCTTTTGGAGGCACAAATTACACCCATCATAACTCTGATTCTAACAGCCCGCCGTGTGCTATCAGAAAATTAACATGGTTATATATCACCAGCAGGTTCAAGGTGTCACAACATAATTATACAATCATGCTACCTGACGAGCTCTGGTCGCCGGTGTATGACAACTAAGCTGGAGGGCTACACTGTCTGTCATATCCAGCCGGGCTAGATAAGTTCACTGCAGAGTAGACTGTGCCTCAATGTCTGCTGCTCTCTATCTAAATCTGTTAAAAATCACAAGACTGCTGCAGTCTCGGGTTGCTTTTTGGGGAAGTATAAAGACCTAAATCTTAACTTATCTTTGACTTGACAGCTTTTTATTTGGCAAACAGAGCTCACACAGTTTGTAAAAACTAAAATAAAGCAAAGTGATATAACATGGCCTGTCTATGTATCATTAAAAGAATTAACTCATCAATGAGAGTTTTATGTAAAACCTTATACATACTGCAGTGCTTTGCAGCGGCCGTAGAGTGGCTCACTGTGACTTTCAATCAACCCTAATCCTTGTACCTCATAAAACTTAGACCAAAAAAATGAAGGGAAGCTCCCCTGCCTGGATCCCCAGTGTGCTCTCAGTGTCAAGCCATTAGGCTGTGTGAAATGAGGTGCCACTCATGAGTTATAATGCTGCACATCTATAGATGCAATGGTAAAATATAGCCCTCCCATGCTCAGATCTCTGTTGGAGTTGGGAAAATAATTCTGCTCTGATAGTAGTCCATCCAACAATATCCCAATTCAAAGTCACAAAGATATGAAGAGGGCTGCTGGATAAATTCAAAATAATCCACTTCAGGATAGCTGTGATATTAATGGAAAAAATGTGTGTGTGCATGTGTGTGTAACTTGCATGCTTGTATGTTCACAATGACGTTGATGAATAAAATTGATCAAAAAACCCACTGTAGCACAATAAACTTATTACATAGCTTCACGTTATGGATGAGATTATCAACCTTTTGCGATCAAAAGAAATGACACAGGGAAGAACAGGGGGAAATGAGAGCGATGTCTGCTCCTAGAGAAGAAAGAAAATGCCCAAACTAGTTCTTTTAAGCAAACAGAAGCAGCGGATGTAAGCTTTCAGCAAATCTATTTGTGGCATAAAAATACATTTGTTGAATCCAGTATGAAAGCATGTCAATAGAATACACACATTTCTATAACCAGTTGTTACAGATACTCCAATCAATGAAAGTTATACTGACTGTTGCTATACATAGTGGCACATGATATAACAGAAGCATGCCAGCATCAGAGTCTACTTTACTGAAAATTTTACCCAGAGGTACCGTAGATGTAACAATGATAAGGAAATAAAGCTAATAAGTGTCACTTTGATGTGACAACAAATTATACATGGTTCTATCAGATCTCATTTCCATTCCACAACACAGAGAGAGAGAGAATACCCTGAAGCGTGGCTGTTAATGGGAGCCTCTATCAGCCATCGTGGAAAGCCTGTCTCATTACTCACTCCAGCACAACTGTGCCCAGGGTGGTCGATTTCCCCAATGGACACTGGTTCACAGACCAGAGACGCACTGTGAGGCATACGACTTGTTTTCAAACGCACAGCGCCGTTATGCTGCAAGCATGTGAAATATCAGGAAATTCATTCTTCTTATAAAAAAAACCAAAACCAAACTTTAAATATATAGAATCAATAGAAAGGCATTTATAAATAAATTCAAATTTTTTAAATATGAAGATGTGAAATTGTTGAAATGCTTTATGTTGTGTCTAATTATTGGGCTAAGAAATGTACAGTTGAGATATAACTCATACTTTTGCTGGCTACAGAAAATTGCCTTATGTAGGATATAGCCAGCTACTACTCATCTTCGTTTTCATTATGTTTCTGACTCTATACCACCTGATTGTTATTCAGAGAGAATTTTCCATTCGGGAGGGTGCCAAATACACACATAACCTTCTATCCCCTCCAACCTGTGCAATGAATATTTTAAAACCTTAATGTATATTGGCCATCTGAATTTCAACGTGAGTCTTTCCTTTGTCCACATTATCTTAGGGATCTGTTCCCTACTATTGTGGCTGTAGCTGCAATGCTAAGAATGCTGGAACTTGGGTTGTTTCACAACACAATTTGCAATCACCATTGCTCACTGGTTTTACTCTCTTCTCCCCCCGTTCTAGCTTCCCTGACGAAGTCAATAGGGGGCATCCCTCATCTGTCAAAAGACAAACATCACAATACTTCTTAGGCTGCTACTTGCTTCTTTCCCTATTCACTCTTTTTGGATTGTCTCCCCTATTGCCTGTTGGAAATCACCGCTCTGTTTGTCACTTAGTGTAGTTTATGAGATTAGCAGTTGGGTTGCCCAGCTATATAATCAACCTAAGCAAGTAACAGCAGTAAAAACGAATAAGGGAGAAAGTCCTGAAGAAGTAGCTGACCCTCTGGTGACTCTGTAACCCAGAGGGGTGGCAGCAGCGCTTGCTGTGTGTATTTCAGTGCAATCTGTGGACCAGATGGCTGGAGTCTTGGGCAGAGAGCAGCAGGTCTCACCCTGCATGTCACCAGGATGATGTGAGCTGGCTCCCTCCGAGCTTCAGTTAATACCTTCCTGCATCACAGACTTGTTAAGGGACTGGGCAAAACTCACTGACTCTTTACAAAAGAAGAATACTCTCTCTCTCTCTCTCTCTCTCTCTCTCTCTCTCTCTCTCTCTCTCTCTCTCTCTCTCTCTTGCTCTCTCTCTCTCTCTCTCCCGCTCTCTCTCTCTCTCCCTCCTCGGGTTAGTGTTCTCTCTCCCGGGTGTTAATAAATGTTTGGTAGTGTGTACTGCCCTCGACCTCTCACTATATAAGTTGGTGTTCTTGATGGGTAATAATATATAACGCCTTTATAAAGATCATATTTTAGACACCCTTGTAATTAATTATAGAAAAAGTGATTGATTGATATGGCGCAGATTAAAGATGTGCAGTAATATAAGTTGACTGAGCTGACTGCAAACTACAGTGTCAAAGAGTAATTATGGATATTAACCTTTTGCCTATCATAGGGCATTGTCCATGACTAAATGATTTTATGACAACACTCAGTCACTTTGATTCAAAAAGTTAAATCTCTATCACATCTAAATTTTCTATCTGATTATGATGCAAATGTTAAATCAAAATTACAGATTTTTGATGTTAAATTTATAAGTAAATAAACATTTGCTCAGTTTTTGTTCATCCTGGTTTCCCTCTGCCACTTAATCTCGGTGACTGGCAGAGGGAGCAGGGTAGGCCATGCCTAGTGAGGTGCAATTGGTGCTGCCTCTCCTCCTCTCCTTCTCTCTCTCCTCATATTATATAAAGAGTGGCAGCAGGCAGAGTGACAGACTGCCCCGAGAGATGACACCTGTCACCGAGGGGAGTGCTGCTAATCTACAAGCCTCATTTTGTTTGAACTCTTTGTCACCTTGCCGTCAAATCCTCATCTTCTCAGTCACTGCCAGCTTCCCTCCCCTCTGCTTCTCTCTTCTCTCCGCTTTGCCCAATCTCTCCGCACATGCGTGAGGAACCACTATACCTCCACCACCACCAGCCAAATCACAGTCAAGCCATGTCCACACACATAAATACAATTCTCAAGTGCATTGTATTCTTGCCTACAAACAAACACATAATGCTAGTGTTTGACTTTGAGTCACAAATGTCTGACCAGCCTGAGACATTAAAATGTACACTATTTTATGGTATTTTAGTATGTCTGTTCTTTTGGGTTATCTGTCAATAAGAACAGATTAAGTACTTTTTGACAAAGTAAAAAAAAAAAAAAAAAAGTTAAATCTTGCCAGCCCAATGTCTTCTTCAGACGTGTTTAAAATCGCTTATGCGGCTCCAGTGTATGAGAAGATGTGGCGTCCTTGTTCAAATGTTTTTATTTTCCGAACAAAGCCTCATTCATTCATATTGAGATTTGTCTAAGTTAAAGTGATCTGAATAGAAATGCAGTCTGGAGTGGCCCAGTCTCTATGGAGCAGCACACTCCACCCCCTGGCCAAATATCTATTTTGTCCACTTCTACAGACTGTGCATTGTAATTATAATATAATTCATTATGTCTATGCTGCATATGCCACAAAGGAGGAGTCCTCCCAAAGTCCTCCTGCGCTGTTCAAGCTGACCGAACACATTCTTGTTCCCATTTTAAAGGGTGGTGCTTGGAAATACCCTCTCACACCCCCATAAACAATAGTTTTTCCTATTTTGCTTAATTGAGATATCACCCGCAAATCTGACAGCTCACACCAGCCCCAACCTCAAGCTGAGATAACTCTTTATATTAAATGATATACTACAGAGGGAGACGGGCTTTCAGTGTCAAAACAAATGAGTTCAATAAAATCAAACAACAAAGAATATAAAAATAATAATAAAAAAAATAATAATAATAATATATTAAAGCCACAATCTGGATTTTTTTTTTTAAAGTATATATGATATGGATTTGTACACATCAATTTTTGACTTTAAGATTCAATACAGATCCATTTCCCTCCACTGTTTACAAACAATATGAATGTAAACAAAATATTTACAGCTTCAAAACAAACATTCAAAACTCTTCTTTAAGTTGTAATATACTGTAAGTCAGCACAGTCAGTCATGGTGAGAGTGAAATATGCCTTTATGTCTGTTTAATGAGGGGGCAAATATGGCACCAAAGGTTGTACTAAATTATTTTTCCACATCTGGACTTGTACTAAGTCAAGAGTCCATGTTTCCAGTGAAGAAACTCACAACAAACACAACATTGAACAATGATGATCTGTAGATAGCTGTTGTATTGGCGATGATGGTAGTGTTAATATCAGATGAAGCTGAGAATGTAGACAAAGTTATGTATGTGTCTGTCAAAACTATACAATCACTGTCACAATTTGTCTGGCAGAAACTGTGGTAAACATTCATGTTGATTGTGCACGATGTTAAGTCATGTTTTTTAAAGATAATTATGACAGCATAGAAAAATACATGATATAATCCAAGTTCCAGTAGAGACGTCAGCCAGCGTCTTTAAATGCTTCTATTAAATGGAATTATCTTTTCCAGACACATTTTGTATGAATGTGTCCAAAAATCCCTATTTCATTTGGATTGCATGGGGTTTAATTTAATCCTTTTGCTTATTAAAAAAATAGGATGCAGCATCTTTAACAATAGAAAGGCTAGTCTCCATCGAACACAATGGCTAAGGTTAAATTGAAGGTTGTGTATACCCTTTGCTGTATTAGAGAGTATTCATATTCAAATAACAGCAGACATCACTGGCTCCTTGGAAATATGCTTTTGCAGAGCAATGTGCAATTGTGCATTGTACAAACAAAGCAGAAATGCAATGCAGAGTTATAGTTTCCAGATATTTAAAAAAAATAATACCAATCATTAGTCACATTTTATTTTATGATTTGTGTGTTTAAGCATTAGGTCATTTACGATATAAGGGGTAAACAACAATTTATTCTTATCCAAATACTTTATGTCTTTCTATGTCATTCTTTTTCAATATCCAGTACTTGTAGACACACTGAAAAAACAAGCCATAATGTGGAAAATGTTGTATCAGTCGCTATCTTATCACACATATTTTACCGCCTGCTTGCTAAATGAGGACACCAAACCAAACTAGACTGGCCAATGGAGACAAGGCACTGACAGTAAGAAGCAGCCAAAATTAGATTTATCGAAGGTTAAGAGTTACAGTCAGAGATGTTATGTCTTCCAGCATGTCTTATGACTCAAACAGAATGTAAGTCACGCACGTAAGTCAAACACTCTATAATATCACCAACATGCTATAGTCCAGTTTTCAAAAACATGGGACAAACTTGAACATGGGTTAAGCTTATCCATGTATTTTTTAAATGTACAGTAGAATATTGCTTATTAGAACCTGATGTGTGTAAGGTGAGTTTCCTGATCAGAAAACAGATCAACTTCATAATCAATGTATAATCACTCATCCCAACAGATTACTTCAGAAATATCTGAAATGATTGTCGAAGCACTGTTTTCAGGGCCACAGATGTTCTTAAACACTTTGGATGAGACTGTTCTCAGTTCTTACTATATGATATTTTGCCAATATCAGGAGAAGACAGGCAGGGGCGCAACACCATGCTAAAGCATACAAGTTTAAGCTTGAAAATGTAAATACAAATTAAACAAGACTTTTTTTCTTTATTTTCTTAATTGCAATAGCCTATACATTTTTATAGTAAAGCAGAAAATGTCAATGAATGTTGGCTGTGCATGTAGAATGTAATCCATGACTACTGACAGTGGTAACTCAGGAGTTAATTAATTCAAAAAAATTTTGCACACCAGACATAGCAAAGAGGATAAAATATTTGTAGCCAATGTGTAAAGCAAAATTGAGGATCGAATTTCAACTTTTTTTCCAACTATTTTCCAACAGTCCAATTTTCATTCAGTTCTCTCAACTGAAGAGAAAAATATGACATCTGTGGTTTCTGAAGAGATTTCAGAAACATGCTTGACAAAACATTCATGCGTGAGAAGGACTCCAAGATATTTTTTTATCTACAGACCAGGTATTCAAAATTGTCTGCTACCCTATTTGACATCATCCAGTCCTCCATTGTAGTTAAACAGTGCAATGCAAACAGCAGGAGCAGCGAGCTAGTTAGCTTGGTAACTTACTAGCTTCAACAATGTTGCATTCAGAGAAAAAGACTGCCATGAGTGTCAGTGTCCAGTCAGTGTGTGGGGACAAAATACAGTCTAAATAATAGCAAACGTGAAACTTGACATTGGCAAAGTGACGGCATATATCAGGAAAGTTTGGCTTAGCTCTCTTGAACTGTATAATATCATACAGGGTGGCAGAAATCTTCAAGCGCATGCCAAGTCCTGATTTACACATCGCATAAGGGGTAATGTACAGCGAGCCAGTCATCGCAAAATAAGCGCTGACAGGGTGAATCAAGAAGCAGAGGGGTCTCAATCGCCCTGAAGGGCCTTATTTTGCAATAATGAACGGCTCCCAGTACATTATCCTGCTTATTACACAGCTACTTAGCAAAGACATTAATCATTTGACACAAAATATTGATTCCAAATTATTTTATTACAAGCTGAAGTCATTTAAAAGCTCCTACCCAAAAAAATAGTTCAGCACTGCAGCCATAGAAAAGTCTGTAGCTAGCTCCTTGGGTTACACTGTATTAGAACTGCAACCATAGCAACGTCAACAAATCCAGTTAGGTTGCCGTTCAGCCTCTAACCAGCAATCAAAAGTTTAATGCTCTCTGAATAAATTAAAAGTCATATTGGATCTTCCATATTTCTAACAAGGCACAAGGTATCACTAGTTAATTTGAATAGAAAGCAACCAAAATGACCTGACTTTTTCACTGCAGAGTGATATGATTGGAAATGAAAGTAGTTTATATTCAGAAATAACAGAATGTGGTCATTGGCCAATCAGAATTGAGTATTCAACAAAGCTGTGTAATAAAATATAATTGCTATCAATTGCTATGGCTAAACACACAAGTTAATTACAGGTGAGGCCCTCGGCAATTGGAATACAGGTGTAAATAATACAAAGTAACAAAATTGCTTGTACAAACAATAAAGCATGAGTGTTTCCTGATGCAGCATCATTTTTCCAGCATTTCAATGCCATTTTTCATACAATCAACCAAAAAATAAATCGTACTCATAATCATAATAGCAAAGTAGTCAACTTTGTTGCCTAGGACTTAAGTTGCTCATACTACCAAGACAGCTAAAGTGCATTGTTCCCATGACAATATTTCTCTCTTTTTGGTTGTTGATTACCTTTAGATCCAAATTACAATACTGTATATTCTAAATTACTTGCAGTGCAACTAAATTCGTTAACTTAATAATCACAAATGAATAGCTTTAAACATCTTGGACTTTATGTCCTAACTTAGAAACAAACTTATATGTAGCTGGTGCAACCCACTCCATTTTGACTGTGCACAATTGTTGGAATTGTCTTGTTAATATACAGTGCAATTGAATGCATTTTAAAAACACATTTGATTCTTACCAGTCCAAACAGCCTCCATTTCAGCTCAGTGAGGCTCTACCATATGATGTATTTTCTCTCCCATCCCCCTTTCTTTGTGTCTGCTGAAAGTCACATGACTATTGGGAAACAAATAATTTCATTGGCTATATTATGAGCGTGCTTAAGAAGAGCACAGCAGCTTGTCTTGGGAGTCAAGAACTAGGTACAATGTCTTCTGCGATGGGACGGCCAACACAAATGGGCTGGCGCACCTATCCAATTAACACCCTGCCTGCCAATCCCTGTCAGGTCACGCGCTGACTCCCATGGCATGCTCTACCTGTGTCTGCTGTGCTCAACACATGCCCAGCTCCAATATAGAATTAACGCCACTTTTCACCTGGTCACGCTGACATGCCATAGATTAGACTGGTGCAGCATAGAGATATGCAAGGCAGTCCAAATGAGGGTTCCTGGGGTTAAGATTTCAAATGCAGTGGGGCTATTGTTTTGCCACTCCTTTAATATTAATTAAACTCTAGGGTGAATATGTTCTTAACCAAACTACCGCTTAATTCCTCCAAGAGTCAACACCTGATAAGAGATTTTATTTAATGGCTACCTGGATGTTACAACTTATCACACCAGTTAAGACCTTAATAAGACTAATAAGCTGTTGGGGCTCAGTGGTTCTTTTGTATTGCACATTTTCCAAGTCTAAAGCATTTTTTATGCACTGCCATGAATAAAAAGATGATTTACTTAATTCCTAATCCCTAATCAAAACATAATACAAAATATGTGTAGCACTGCTACAGAAAGTCTATTCTGTAAAGTTTATTCTGAAATATGTTGTCAGAGATCTTGACAGCATGTGACTGTTAAACTTTTATGCATATTTTGAATCTGTTGTTTTAGTCGTGTTTGCATTATTTGCACACACTTAAAGAGACATGTTTTATTATTTTATTACAATGAAATGAAAACAATCACAGTTTCAAACTTTCTGAATCCCCAAAAAAGCTTTAAATCTAGCAACTGACCCATCATGATGATGATGATGACTATTTGTCCCCTGGGGGAAATTTTTGCGTTTTAAGGGGGTGAATCTTACAAAGTTGGAAAAGTCAGTAATACTCCTTTATCTAATTCAAACGTGAACTCTTCAATCAGCTTATATGGTACCACACTATAATGCTAGCAGGCATAAGTGATGCTGCATGACATCTGTCAGATATGCAGTGCATATGCCCTAAAGAATGGAAATGACATTTATCACAAAAATAATTTATTAAAAAAATCCCCCTCTAACCCACTCTCTCACATGGTTTTGCATCTTCTGTATCTCCATGGATAATGGAAGGCACCATCCAGTTTAATGGCTCCATGTTGGACATTTTTAAATCTGTGGCAGTGACACGATGCTGCTTCTTGGCACCAGCCTTGCTCAGGATCTTATTCTACCTTCTCTTCCAGCAAGCTTTTCCACCACTGCCTGAGATGTAAAACAAGTCAACGTGTCATCCTCAACAAATGATGCAGGCACCCGTTGGGCCAATCAGTAACAGGATGCTTCCCTCCAAGTTTCATCAGAATCGGAGCGGTGGTGTAGCAGTTATGGCCTCTTTTGGCCAAAGTTAGAAATTTTGAACTAATCTTGAATTACAGCATCCCCATCAGGGAAATCGGTGTCATTTTTTTTAATTGTCAGAACACAGTGCCAAAAAGCATCATCCCTCACATTTGAGTTAAAAATGTTGACCTCTAATTATAGTGCCCCCATCAGGCCAATTACTGTAATTTGTAAGGCTAGCTGGATTTGTGTAGCATGTTTCATGCCATGGTGTACAGTAAGGGCCTTTGGAAGTTTGGAAATATGAAGTGCAATGGCAAAATGCATTATCCCTCTTAGTTTGTCAAAATCTGACCATTGGTGTCCGATATATCACAGTTGACTTTATCATTTTGACCTATAATTATAGCACCCTTATTAGGCCAATCACTGTACTTTTTTAAATGCCAAAACATGATGCCAAAATGCATCATCTCTCCAATTCTTGTCAAGATCGGACCAGTTGTATGTGAGATATCACCTGAAATAACATGTTTGAGGGACAGACGTTCTGGATGGATGGACGGATGGACGGATTTCATTGCGTGGGGGACAATGAGTCTGCGTTCATACAAGAGCTGATGGGAGAACTTGTTTAACTCAACACAAAGCCCAAAGTGTGACAACTATTCTTACTATAGGACTGAAAGGACTACACCAACTTTTTGGGAGTTTGGCCCATTGGTCCCCTTACCCAATATTTGACGAGAGGATTGGCACCGAAATCATCTCTGTGTCTCCAGTAGATATCTCTGTCTGGTGTGCATGCTAATGCTTTAGCATACAGTATGTTAAGTAATCAAGGCTTTTGAACAATAAATGTAGCTAGTCGCCTTTACAGGACAAGACACACTAATTGATATTTAATTGGTTTGGAATATGTTTATCCAATCAGTAATGTACAGTGAGGGCTGCAGTCCTTTCTCTATCATCATACATGATGACAATGGTTAAAGGAGTCCAGCTATATCTATATCTACCAAGAACAGTGTCTTATCCAGCACATTTCACACTTAATGTGTATTTATCCCTGACACATAGAACAATTTGGTTCGTTAAAGTGAACATACTATAAACTACTGTCTACTAAAGCCAGAAGTGAGAGAGCAGTTTGCTGGTAACATTATAAAATGAAGCTTATTTAGAAGTAAATGCTACCACAGTCATTATCTACATAGTTAGTCTTCCATTTATTGTCAACTGAACTGCTCCAACCTGTGCAACTTCACAGGTGAGAGTATTTTTTCATTATTTCTCACATTGGGAGAATTCTTCAACTTTAGTGGTATTTCCATCTCTGCTATTTAAACAAAGAAATCTCTTTAAAAAGCTTTCATAAGGGGAATAATAAATGAAGCTTCTCTGTGAAACAACAACATTAAAGAGTAATTTCAGATTTCCACACTTCTAGGTCAGGTGCCAAAATTCAGTTTGAAGCTCATAGAGCTCGCTATAGTTGTTCAGCCAGAACTTCAGAAGATAGACAGCAGCAAAACTCTGAAACAACAAGTATCCAGTGTCACTTTCCTAAAAACATACAGCATCTTTATTTATCTATTTTACAAGTTTCTATGATAGTTACGTAGATACAAATAGATGAGTTGGCAGAGATAAGTGTGATAGTGTAACATAAGCTGTAATTCGACCGAATGAACACTAGCAGAGTGAACCAGGATACCCTGGAAATGTTTCTACTGCCAGTTAAGGCCAATTTCTGTTGGGAAATTCACACCATGTTATTATTCATGATGTGAAATCTGAATGTATAGTTGTCAATTAATGACTAACCTTAATCGTTTTAGATAGTCTTCCATTGGTTGTAAAGATATGTCAAAACCTAGTGCAGTCTGGTATTTAAGTGCAAGGGAAAACTAAGCTAGTAATCAAGAATTTATTTCCCCTTTTTATGGCAAAGGAAGTTTCAGAAATATTGATGGTTTCATGCCAAAGCGGCTACTCAGTATTCATCTATTATAGGTACAGCATGTACAATGTTCTCTTTAGATATATCACTGCCTGAGTTATGACAGTCACTGTGAGCAGTGCTTTATCTAAATGTAACTTAACGTGTTTTGATGCATCGTATTTCAGCCCACCAGCAGGGAAGTGAAAGATTTTGTGTAATTCTGAATCTGAAAGCTCCCAAGACACAACATAAATCCTTACTGTTTTTTGGAGATGCTCTTGTTTGGACAACTTTCAGGAATACAAAAACCATACATACAGAATATCAACTGCAGTAGATAAAGTGTTGAAAACAGTGTACTCTCTGGGATAGGGCTCAAATTACAGTTAAAGTACACTAACAAGGTGTTCATTAAACAACTTGTTTTGTTGAACGATTTGAATAACATTTGAATGATCACATTTCACTTCACTCAATGTCTCTTGGTCCCTACAGGATTCCTTCAATCAAAGAATTCTTTAATGTACACCTCCAAAGGTTTTATGCTGCTTATACCATGGCCACTTGCCAAACATTAAGAATAAGGAGTGTTAAATACTTTTTTTTTTCTTCATGTGTTTGGCATTCAAAATGAAAACTGTTTGCTTTCATTATCTCTGTTTTCCTAGTAACACCTTATATCTGGAACACAATGGGATTTGTAGGCAATGTAAACATTACTTCCCTTCTCCAGGAAATAGGATGCTGTGGCAATGGAGAGAGTTTCCTAGACCCTAAATGGCAATAAATCAGTAAGTTAACATATAATAAATCCCTAACTACAGTGGTTATTTAGCATATATGGTCTGAAACTATGGTTAACATAACTAGCTAACTAGCTAATCAACTGAATTCAATATCCAAAATATTATCAACATTATTTTCCCAAATATTTATTGGGCTAAAATCATCACTTCATGTTGAAATGGATGAAAGACAGGATGTGTGACTTTAATGTGGAAAATAACTTTTTATCAATTCAGACAACTTGTCAGGACGTCGCTTAATAATCGCCATTGACTGCACAGGTGAGGGAATTTCTACAGTGGAGTCCAGCTATTTTTTCAAATAGATAGTATAAGAAAGGATAAACACTGGTACGTTGGAACTAAATATAGATGTGAATGTGATAAATTACAATCTCAAATCGCCCATTCTCCCTCTTTAAATCCTTTACAATTTAGAGTTTTTATGTTTTAAACAGCAGGTGGACACGAAAATAGATACAAAACAAATTGTGCAATGTTTGAAAGGCTAATTTACCAAAAACATTTAAACTATGTAAGGTACAATGTCAGTGCTTGCAACTGCCAACAAATCATTAATGAAATAGTAATCAGTGACAGATACACATGTTTTAGGGCGACTATAAAAAGGATTTTACAGGGACTGTACTTATGATTTGGCTTTGACAGCAACAGTTGCTTTATTTTTATAGCCTTTCAGATTTTACAACTGCTATTTTTATTGATGTTTAAAAGATGTAAGTGTTCAAACTGGATTATGATTGATGGTTTGACAACCACAGGGGAGCAGGTAAGATAAAGCACGTTTTCTAACCCCCCCTCCCCCCCCAAAAAAGAAAAAAGCCTGAGGTGGCCCTGCGTGCAGATAAGAGTTAGTAGAATTTGATACATGACAAAAAATTTAATAAAATCGTAATCATAGCTTTTCCCTCTGTCAACTTGAGCAAGGGAAATATCATTAAGCCCGGTATGCCAGAAATAAACTGTGGTATCCTGGGATGTTACAAAGCATTAACATCAAGCAAAGAAGTATCACTTTCCAAGTTTGAGCATTGTATGTGAAAGGCTATACTCACCTCAGTGGATCCCAGTGGATATTAAGCTAACAGGTCTGGATTCCAGTGGGCATCTTAGCAAAGAGATCCACTTTATTACCCCATATGTCAATGGCACAAATATGATCTAGGTGATGTGATGCTTTTAGAGGACTCAACCCAGCAGCTTTGTATAAGGGGGTGCAGCTTGTCTACACTGCATGTAATTTGCAGATTCTTTACACTGTATTGTGTACACTGACAGGTTTGTGGTTTGTTTACACTTCATGGGTGTCCAATTGATTAAGATTAAAGGAAGACCGTTTGGCTGGCTGTCGTAAAATTCCTAGCTGATTTGTATTTACCGTGCCCCTCCTTTTAAGCACAAGCAAACCCTCCTAACTACACACCTATAACATGAGCCAACACAGGCCACATGCTGGTCCGCATGCTGGTTCACATGCACCACATGACACAGCAACTGAATAAAGCCATCACTTACTTATTAAAAAAAATGGGCTTGTGTCATCGCTCCCTATTCAGCAATTTCAGGGAGAGCAGGGAGCTTTACCAGTTCAGCATACACACAAGAAGAGACCTCCTATTGAACATATATCTTCTGCTCCTATTGTCACTCCCAAAATTGAATCAAATTGAAAAATTCCTGCCTTTGAATGCCATCATTATAAGTGCAATGTTTAAATTATCTGTCCTAAGGCATTGCTTTTATTAAAAGGGAAATTCAGAGCAATGGTGAAATATTGCTTGGGGTTTTTTTTAAAATGAAATTATCACCTGCCTCAAGTTTTTGATTATTAACATCAAAAGTAATTCTAGTTCTTGGCAACATTCACATTTGCAGTAATAATTCTGTAATGCAATTATAACTGTATGAACAACATCCTTGAAATTGTTACTTATTTTAATTAAACGACAAATTTGAAAGGTAGAAATGAAGTGGGTTGAATAACAAAGGAAAATATGATGTCAAAGTCAGAGGAGTGGTTTTATTTTCTACTGCAAGCTAAAGCCAAACTACAAAGTACAAGAACTGAATCCTGTCCTACTTCAGTTGCTTTGATAGTGGACCACCAAGTTATAAATAATGTATTAAAGGATTTACAATGCAGAGAAAGAGAGCTGCTTTTCAGAGGAATGAAAGTTCCTTTACTAGTGCATGAAAAAAACATGTTAACTCTTTGCAGTCCAGACCCAATCTGAGTTATAAAAGACTTCATATATTTTCTTTTGTATTGTCTAGGTTAAGAGAGTGTTTGGTTTCCTTTTTACAGTTTGTGGTAGCTTATTTTTTCTGCCAAAAGGTGTTTGAGGCCTACTGGGACCACTTAAAAGTTTATGCAGAGCACTAGCCAAGTTGGACAAAAAAGCCTTGAAGTATACACACACTGGCCCCTTTCTCAGACCCTCTCAGCTCTGGCTAGGGGGAGTGTTGTTGGTTTATGAGAGGGAAAATAGCCCCAGCCTTCTGCAAAAGTGAAATGGGATTAAGGCCTTTGTTCAGCCCACAATGGTGAGGGGAATTAGCAATAGTTGTAGGCACTTAGAAGAGCTCTCACACAGAAGCTTATCCCAGATTTTGCACAATAATCATTTGAATATCAACAGTGTTTTGCAACTACAGCGCTAATGTATAAACCTCTCTCTTTTAGATATCGAAATCCCCAAAAGGATGTTACCAATGGTTACATCACAAATATTCACACTCTTTATGATGAATCATAATTTTAGTATCATTGTGCTTCATGTAGCAGAAAGACTAGAGAATAAGTTGAAGTTTGGGACAAGAGTTATTGACATTTTTATGAGCAATGATCCAAACTTTTTATTTGTTTGGTGAAATAAAATGATCTGCCCCATATTAAAATATGTACTTTATTATATATAGTTGAGTCCTGGACAGCATCTGTTGTATCCACTATAGGTCTCATGGAAAACAGAATATGACTTGTAGCTTTCCTATAATAAATGCATCATATTTCAGTAATACTACTAAGTTATAGAAACATTTAATACCCAACTTAAATCTAAGTAATCATATGATACACTCTTTTTGTATTTTTTTCTGTATTGTATTTCTTGGCTCATTAGCTGGCTTTCTTATCCAAAGCAACTTACAATAAGCAGCAATAAGTTTAATAAGAATTAAGTTCCTAGATCACCAACATTACAAGGAACCAAAAGTCAGGATTGCAAGCCAATGCATACACTGAAATGTGGTTTGTAAGGAAAATAAAAAATATATATATGTTTGTTTCAGATATTGCACCACATTTTCTCTCCTTCACTATGAGCTTTGTATGATATGGTGATCTAGCAATATTAGGGGAGAAACACAGACTACAATGCTTTCTGTTGGATTGCATCATTAGGTTTGACTGGGTGCAGGGGGAATCCTCTGACCAGCATAACTCTCACAGAGGGGGAATAATTCACAGCTTCTGCCTCAGTTGAGTCTCACAAGACCGGCCTCAAGAAGTGTGATGGCCTCAGCATTTTTCTCCACAGAGTGAAAACGTATTGTCCAAATCACAAAACATTGAGTGAGATCAGCAGACTTGTCAAGAGGCCCTGGCTTGAATATGAATGATGAGAGAAGAGCAGGGTGGTCTAGTGCTGTTTTGGTGTAGGCAGGTGAAAATAAGCTCAACTGTCCCTGCCAGCTGCCCATCGCTAAATCAGAAATAGGAGAGTAGAATTTACAGAAAAACCTACTTAACACTACTCCGACAGTGAAAATAATAGCTCCCCGAAAACACCAGCAACACACAGTCATCATGTGCAGACAGTCACGCATGTGTCAAAATGTATTGAATTGCTTTAGCATGATTACATTTTCTTAAATATCAGCAGCACATGTAATCGTAACACCAACTTCTTTTTATAACGCAGGTAAAGTCCTAGCACTCATAATGGAGCGAAACGACTGAAGGTGGGTTCTCAAAATGAATACACGCATGGACTTTCCATCTAAATGAAGAAATTAAGACATAACACCTCCCCTCCCCTCCCCTCCCCTCCCGTCCGAACACATGCACGCACGCTAGCTCAATTCACTTGAGTGTCTGCATAGTTTCTGTATTCAATTGGATACAATGATGCACAAGATGAATAAAGTTATCTCTGGTGTTGAATGGGATGTTGCTGGTGGGAGGGAATAGGGAGGTTCCCTACGTTGGGGCTGAAAAGAGCCGTGCTTTGAGGGCCAGTGCTGCGGGGTCAGGGCCCAGCTGCTTTTAAGGGTGAAAGGGACACCAGCGGGCTGGACTGGCTCAAGAAACCTAACAAAAACCAGTCATGTCAAATAAAGACATCCCAGATTGGACGTTGACAGATCCCTTCCCAAAGTTGCTGAACACACTTCACACATTCAAACTGGTCTGGTTTGTATCATATATCACAGTCAGTGTCCCATTTCACTTGTTAAATTAACAGCCAAGTCTCATGTCTTGCTTTTTTTTTTTTTTGTTTGTTTGTTTTGTTTTGTTTTTTGGGTCTGATACTTTGGTGAAAACAACAGGTCTACACAGGTAGGAGCCATTTTTTAAAATAATTTTATGGTGCCATTATTTAATATGTTACACTCAAATGTGATATTCAGATATTTACCATTTAAGATCAACTCAGTCAAAGTCATCTTTCTTTGTAACTCATTAATAGGTTTTTGTATGCCCTTGTTTGATTTCAGACTTATATCATTATTATCAGTTGGTGCATTAAATTGCTGGTTTATCACATATTGGAGTGTGTGATGTATTGAAGTGTACTGGTAATACCAGCACACATTGGTCTAACAGTGGTTTGTTGATTAGGTTTATTTTACTTTGAAATTGGCATGTTGATGGTGCTGGTATTGACTATCATTTGAAAAATTGACATGAGGCTTTCACTGCCTCTGAGTTTACACAATTTCATAGGGTGCTGAAATTCTCTAAGTTTGAATTTGCGGGGGGTAAGTAGGATAATAATCAGGCCACATTATAAGGAATTGATGGTTCATTTTCCCTGTCAGCAGTAGCAGAGCTTTGCCCAAAGATGTGCCGACCTGTGCAGATGGGGTTCAAAGCCAATTTCCATGTTAAAAACTCCACACGCTTCAAAAATCCCTCTGACTGACTCTAGTTGATCAGAGCATGTGACAAGCCTGTCTTTTAAAGCAGGTCTGCTCATGTAAGTAGATGGAAGTCTACAACTCTACAACAAATACACTGTTCTGGCCAGGTTTGAATGTTGAAATGCATACCCAGAGGCAATGACATAAAAACAAAAGATTAGTCTGGAGTTTGCCGTCAAAATGGAAAATATGGCACACTCTATGTGTCATACAGTAGCTACACCAACTGTAAAAGGTAGTTCTTTCCATTTTTTTTATTTCTATTTTCCTCTTTGTTTTATCTACTTTAATCAAATGTGTGTCAAGTGTCGTTACAAAGCTTTAATTCTTGCCAGAAAATCAGTTCAACCATTCATCATCAGCTCACATTTTAATTCATTTTCCTTCAGGCTGCAATTTTTTTTTTTTTTCCTGTGTGCCGAGTTTACTCAAAGAAAGAAAATCTGGGAGAAGAATAAAGAGATCACTCGGATGGCGGGAATTTGTTTGATGAGTTATGAGATGAACCAATTTAAAAAGCAGAAAAATACATCTGCCAAGTATCATTCTTAGTATCCTGAGGACAGGACCATTTACGTCACTCTTTATCTTGCTGTCTGCTGCTGCTAGAATGTTGTGTGTGTGTGCGTGTGTGTGTGTGTGTGTGCGCGTGCATGGACACACATTTGTAAGTGTGTATTGTGCAGGGAGGGAGAATTTTACTTGTAAGTTCTGCACATAATTACTATGTCCCAGAATTGGCTTTTTTTTTTTTTTTTTTTGTTAAGCCATCTATCTTAATTGCAATCACATATTCTTCAAGAAGAGAGGCAACTGGAGAACAGTCTCATTTTTTAGACTTTGTTCTTTGTTCACTGTTATCACACAATTCTGTGTAATGGTGTCTGTGCTAAGCTGGTAGCCTGCTCAAATGTGCTGGATATATTATATCCATTGAAATGCCTGGTAGCTGCACAGTATTAAGTATGGTGCAAATACAATCTTGGTGGGGTCTCTGCGAGTAACAATAGATAGTGGCATGATGACTTATTAAACACAGCCAACCTGCAGCATGGCTTTTCTCATTACCTTTTCAATTCCCAACCTATAAAGCCTATGGGGCTGGTGACAAAACTCTTGCCATGTAATTCTCTCTCAGGCTGCTTTCATCAGCCGATTTCGTGGAGAAATATGAAGCTGATTTTATCTTACTCTATAAATTCACAAAAGGCCCTCAAGTTGCCCCCATGGAAGACATACCTCATCTCAGTGATGTGCCACCACTATTGCTGATCCCAAGCATTTGATAACAGCACCTCTCCTTTTTAATGATTTGACAGGCATCAGACATGAGCCCTATAGACACAGCATTTTTAATACACTTTTCTTTGCTTGTTTACACCGAGCCGGTCAGATGAAAGAACATATCTATCATCTCTCTCTCTCTCAATAAGTGATATATATTAAAACCTACAGTAGCTTTCCGCTGATATCAATTGTACACTAGTGCTACTCACAAAAAGCTTTCGCAATTGTCAAAATCTTGAACACCTTTTCGCTCTATAGTTTCAAGCACATTTTTTTTTTTTTTTATAGAAAACAACTTAGCTGTCATGCCTGTACCATTTCATCAACAGTCATATAAATATGATCAATATAAATAGGATTATCCAGACTCAGTGTGTTCCAAAAGTCTTGGTTCGTGGAGAAATCATTTCATTAATACATAATAACAGGTAAAAACAACAATTCATTGCCTTGAAGTCGCTTTTTTTTTCACTTTTAAGTTTGCAGCCTGTAAATAACAAAGTGACAAATTACAAATTAGTTATTGGGGTGCCACAAGAAAATGAGGATAAGCAAGACAGTTACTGTCATTTATTGTTACATTTCCATGTGGTTGAATTCTCTGCTGTTTCACTCAATTGTATTCACTTTCCTCTCATCTAATTCTCTCATGTGGTTTCTGGCACAATTGCTGTATCCTGGCATACAGCAGGGATTGTTTCCTTTGAAATGTTTTGACTATGGTGTCATTTATAAAAACTTTCATCATGCATGGGTACTTAATCAATTGAAATTCATCTGCCTTTGCCCTGAGCTGGGGTGTAACTGAGAACAGCTTTCATCAGTCCAACCATTTAAAAAATAGAGATCATCCCATGTACTGTAACTGTATTTTGAGTGAGAGAGGCTTAGAGGGATGCTTGCAAACAAAATACATAGGTTTAAGTTTATTATATATAGTTTTAGTATTTACTTTTATAAGATGAACAAAATTACATAATGGCAAGAACACCATTAAGATTGGTACTAATACTAATACTAGTTAAAATGAGGATGGTGGTGGCAGTGTTGCTTGTAATAATGATATTAGTACTTTATAGGGAATAAACATGAATGCTGAACCAGTCTTAGAGGTGGCGGTTTGATCAACACACCATGCAGTAACATCCCCCTCAATCCTAATTAGATTTCCTTCATTATAAAGTTTGATAATGTCTCAAGGTTTGGTTCCTTCTATCAAAACATTTCTGCAAATATCCCTTCCTGTTAACTCTTTGTGGGTCCGCATTACATAATTATTTCATATTTGCCATCTTCACCTCCATAGGGAAAATATTATCTGCAATAATCATTGTCATCATCATGATTCTCTTCGTGGTCTGTTGGCTCCAAATAAGTAATTTAGTTGTAAAGCAGCTTCATTTATTTTGCCTATTCATTTTTCTTCCTATCATATATCTAAATACAAATCTTCATTTTATAACTGACAGCTTATTACCTCTGAGCACATGCTGATAAATTTAATTCCAATGAGTTAGCTTCCATTTTCGGATCCCATTATCCACTAATGTGGCACCATGTGGGAGAAGAAAACTTACAGGGCAGGAATTTAGAAAATAAAATATCTATCTTTATATATAAAAAATATATAAATGACTTTTAGATGTATATGTTTTATATATATATCTTTGTGTGTGTATATAGAGCGATTAATCTATTGTTGTTATTAATTTGTTATTATTCTTATTATTAATGTTTTTATTATTATTATTAAATGTGATTACATTGGAAGTTTCTCTCTATTTCTTTTTTACATTTATTGAAAGTTAGCATTTAGTCCTTTATTTTATATACCATGACCAAATAAACACAAGGAAATACATACTATGGGAAACCTGCAGATTCAAAAATGCAGTTTTCAATCAGAGAATGAGGCTCTTTTTTTAATTATTTATTTATTTCATTTTTTTAGTTTCTGAAAATCTGACTTTTTGAAGAGGCAAGGTTTTAATCCAACCAAACTGCAGCAGGGCAGCTCCTCAAATCCCCAGATGAAGCGTCCCTGAGCACAACTGTGACTAAGATGTAAAGTAAAGACATGCAACCATACACTCATTCAGGGGTGAGGGTGTTTTCTGTGGTTTATGTTTCAACTGTCACACGCTCAAGCTGGAAATATAAGTCCCTTTTCTAAAGATATACCCTCCAAGAGAGCAGCATTATTCTACTGTTGGGTCTATTTTGGTTAAGTAAGTAAGAAAGTAAACAATTATTATTAGCTTTGATGTTGCCCTGAATAGCACTCAATTAACAATGTGGCTAATGAGCCCATTAAGGATGAAAGTGTTCTCAACAGGTATGAGAGGATACTGCTGTTTTTGGAGTCTCAGTTCTCAGCACTGAATGCAGCATGAATAACGGTGCTCTTTCTCACTCGCTTCAAAGGCCAAGCCTCTATAGCCTTGTCATATAGAGAGCAGAGTTAAATAAAGGTTTGCCAGGAATTTAAAAAAACTACAACAAAACTAAATATTAGATGACATATTTCAGATCAACAAATAAATATATTGGCAAAAAAAAAGAGAGACAAAACATTTTAAGAACAGTAAGCACATTGCTCTGTGTTTGGAGAGAAATGAAATAAAACAGATAGCAGCTGCAGATTCTTACTGTCATTTTCATAGTTTCGTAGTTATGGTGAAAAAATAAATTCCCTGCACATCTCGATTTGAAATGTTGACAGCATGACAATGAAGACTTCCTCAAAATGCCTCATATGACAAAAGATCTGATTTCGATAACTTCTCCAAGCTCAAAGTTAATATATTTGTTTAATTATAAAGTCATTTGGTTTTAATTTAATTTTGGCTAAGCTAAATATGAACTTACATCAGTCTAACAGTAATTTACTCATGGATACAAATAGGGCATGTGTGTTGTTTGGACAGTAAACTGAAAATGAGAATGTGAACATTTCAGTCCCAGCACTTTAATTCTCTGCAGGACTTCCCTCCGAAATGCACAGATAGTCTCACGCATGGATCATTTCCACATATATAAATATATATATGTTGGTTTCAAACACTTCTTGTTAGCATCAGATTTGGCAATTGTTGTTGGGGTTTTTTTGGTTTTTTTTGTTTGCTTGTTTGTTTTTGGTCCAGTTGACCAGAAAATATCTATCAACCTCACATAACAAAATATAAAAATCTAAAATATGTCATTAACTTCATTTTTCCTCTTCCAAATGGAAAATAGTAAGCTTGTATAACCTCTCACACATATCTTGCCTGTTATGGAAACATGGTGAGATGTTATTTCATATATGTATTATAACTGAGTAGTATATCTCTTTTTTATTTTCTGCAATCAAGCTATAAATTAACTCTTTCTGCTAAACTTTTAAATCAGCTTTTATTTGTATGCAGGTGAAAGGCAAAATGATTTCTAAAAGAAAACACTTTGCTGGGAGAAAAAAAAAGAAGGCAAAACGGTATTCAAAAACAGTCACTGTGCACACTAAAATGACAATAAGTAAATAAGATGATATAACAGTATGTTGAATGAATTTATCTATTTGTAAAACCTGCTTGTCTGCAGAAGTTTCAGAATGTTATCAGTAGTTTCAGCTCAAGAATAGCTTGAGGTGTTTTGAGTGTAAATCCGTCTAAAGCTGCCAGCACTGACATACACAGCATATGCTAAATACAGATAAGAGTATTTTTAATAGATCTGCAAAAAGTCTCCCCACATAGCTCAATGGATGTGCTTTGAATGTAGTTGATAAGTTGGCTTAAGCTGAATGCTGTATCCCATGCAACATTGTGCTACTGGGTGAGCCCATCACAAACTAGCCTTCCAGTAAAGACCACTTCCAGGGGGGGGATTATAGAAAAGCCTTCGAGATCAGCTTCATGTCTTACTAGAGTTTCTGATTATAAATAGTACTATGTTACAGAAAAAGTAGACATTGCCCAGGATCATATGGGGAAAAAAATATCTTTAAGCCATTTATTTACCTACAATGTCAAACTAAAAAGAAGGAGTGGGGTGGGGGGGAGTTTTTGGATGAATAGGATAATGTTTTATTTAATCAAAATATTGATTTTATTCTCTTTTCCTTAAAATAGTTACAGTTTTTATTATTTACAAAATGCTCTCATTTTAATAAATCGGTGGAGCACCAAATATATATATTTTTAAAAAGAAATATGCTATCTTACATGGAAATATGCATTGTGAATCTGTGATGCAGCATTATATATCGCGTATATTAGAGTAAGAAATTAGCAGAAATACGTTAAAGTGTGACCGCCATTATACTTACATACACACAGTAGCAAAGTTACCATGTGGTCGGACTCTTCTGTTAATTTATGTAATCCACTCCAAGGTGGGTGAGCTGAGGTCGTGAACTTTGCCACTTATTATTTTAGATGCGAGGTGGAAATTCTGTCACTTCCAATTGCATTTCATTACAATGAAATCCTTTGTGTCTGCTGTAAGTCGAATAAAATTTCACACTTAAACTCCTTGACACATCTCAATTCAGTGTACAATGATTTCAACAGTCTCACTAAATTTTAAAAAATGAAAATTCACACCATACGTCACAATAGTTCTGAGTTCAGTCTGCAATGGTTTCAGCAGGCTAACTAATTTTAAAATATATATGTGCATTGTCTGTCTGTTTCTCTTTAGTTGTCCTTAGTTCATCTGATTATGTGGCTGAAGAAATGAGAGGGGCAGATAAGCCTCTTTTATGCTTCCAAGCCACTTAAAGAGCTGAAGCACCAGCTTCTGTCGCTGAACTACGGGGGAAGAAACAAGTCATTTGTGTATTACAAAATGGCTTCTCTCTAAAACGTGTTCCCTCAAATCTATACTACATAAAGTAGTAGCTGCGCACACCTGCTACAACGCTTTGACAGTTCATCTATTTCAGGCAGTAATGGCTTTTTAGGTGCAAAATGGATGGTTCACTTTTACTGCAGTTGGTGCAGTTTCAATATGCGTCACATACATTAAGCTACAATAATGTCCAGGGAACACAATTATGTTAAATGAACTCAATACTGAACTTGTCAGTTGTAGTATTTTTCATTTAATTTGATGGTTAGCCATCGCTTCTTTACTCTAACGGGCACTCTTTTATTCTATTTATATCCCTAAAAGGTTTTTATTATATTGAAATAAAAAATAGGGAGGACACTTCTTTTTTTATCTGTGAACCACAAAAATTCTGATTATGTTTCTTGGATCATTTTCTTTTCTTGCATTATTTCTAAATAATGAACTGTGAAGTAAATGTTTGCTCAAACAAATTTTTTATCGGCCTGCCTCCCGACCTTTACTTTAGGTGGCAAATAAAATAAAATCTTCGATTGTATTTTATTCAGTAATATGGAGATGTCTTCAGTTCCAGATATGTGTCACGAGGGCATCTCTTCTCTGCCTTCTTAATAAGGCAGTTCTGCAGGCCTCTACTGTAATATATTTCACCAATAAAGCAACTCCAAAGCCAGCCTGGCCTTTTGACCACCGCTGAGAACGTGGAAAGCAGCAGTCCGTCTTTGCTAACTAGGCTTACTCTCTAATATTAGATACCTGTCCCCTGGCTTTTCAGAGGGGGGCTTAGCAGTTGATATTTTCATTTGGTCCTGCCAAGATGCGACACCCCCGCTTTAATCTTGTGTTTGACGTTAAGCGCTCTGTTCATGAAAAGTCTGGGTGAACTTCAACCTTGGGGTGGTGCTGTCATACAGAAATGATGTGGTGGGGGAGTGAAACTGCCTGGTCTATCCTTGACCTCTCCCATTGGCCTGCCAAAGTCTTTCCCCTGCCCTTCTTAATCAGGTGGGACCCTTCCCTTTTAGAGTGGAAGATAGTATATTCTCTCGGCCCAACTGCATCTGTTATACTAACTGGCAGAGATGTCCGCGGATAGAGAAGGAGTAGGAAAAGGGGGGATGTAAGAAAGTGATGTTACAATATGCTTTTTATTATAAACCCATTTGATGTTCATCACAGGTCCACAAAGAAAACAACTGCAGCAGCAATACTCAGCCTCACGCTTGTATATTTCTGGTTATACCAAGGGAGAGCGTGTGCTGTTACTATGCGTTTCTGAATAAAGAGTAGTCTATCAGTCTGACATATAAATGTCACCTGCAATCAAGTGCAATCAAGTAACTTTAGCATCATTTCAAAATACAGGTCTCTCTATTCCATTTTTGTGCAACAATTACAAACATTAACAGTTCAGTGTCAGAAAGTAAATACACAAACAAAGTGTATGCTTCACTTGCATGCACCTTACGTGTATTAGTGTCTGTCAGTCATTTTGAGAATGAAGAAAGTCTCCATACCAAACCCAATATGTTGGCTTTTCTGTGTCACGGTTACTAGACAAGGATAACTAATTCCAACACTATTATGTTTGAATAATAATATTAATGTTTAGATTAATGGTTTGATTTGAAAATAGCTCACTCCACGGCATAATGACTTTGGTAGACACAATTGCTTTTTTTTACTTTACCATTTGATTTGAGCTGGCAAACATCAATGTACATTTGCAGGTATTAAACACGTTTGAAAATATCTCAAGGAAGACATTAGCATGGAGAAGTAAGTTAATGAATTTCTTATGATGGATAACTACCCCTTCATTCAGCTGCAGGTATTATAGTGCTTCCATGTTAGCGTTTATCGTGACGTTGAGGACAAACAAGGCACTTCTCCGCAATCGTTAAGATGAGTTTCCCCACTGATTGATGTGTGGAATCAATTGCTCCCCATAGCATCCATGTCAGTCTATTACCACACTGCCTGGTAATGATAGGCTGCTCTCCACAAGATTATAGAGCTCTGTCACAAAGCAACAAAGACTTGCTTCTCTCTGTCTGACCTGGTCTACAATAATTGAGAATAGCTTCATTTTTACACTATAGGTAAACAGAAAAAAATTACAATGTTGATGGAAAGATGTCTTTATTATATTTCAAATAGTGATTTTTTTAATGGTGTATCGTTATGAATTATTAATACTATTGAATGACTGAATAAAAAATGCTATTTCATTGCCGTCAACCTTTTAGTTTTAAAAATATAATGCATATACATTCATAATCACACCTTAAAGAGGTCTGCAATTTGTTTTCTGCAAAAGCAATTTGTTACCATTTCAGAAAGATTGTCATTTTTACCTTCTTCGATATTGAAAAAGTGTTTTAACATTCAGCATCACACGAAAAGCATTTGTATGTTCAGCATTAAAGTTTTTACGTATTCCAGTGCAGACACATTTCATGTCATCAAAACAACAGGTGTTTTCTCACATAAATGCCCCTCTGTGTAACTGTCCTTTTTTTCGTCATGTGAATACACCACCGCTCTCCTACTGCCAAGCTGACTACCATCCAAAACATTAAGTGCCAGCACCATTGCAAATCATCTAGTTTGTGGCCCAGAGATGTAATACACAGTCCTGATCCTGATTACACATGATCAAAGATGAGTTCTTCAACTATTTGATTATGTCTTTGAGCTTCAGTAAAATCGACATGCCCACTGCTACAAAGTGTTCCTCTGAAATGACTAATTGAAAAGACTTACAGTTTTATAATGGCTCGATATAACAATTGGCATTTTCTTCAGGTTGACCCCAATCACTGGAGTAGGCCTACTGTATGCGCTGTATTTAATTACCTACAGTGAAATTTGATTACCAGAAAATATGGTGCATATCAAGTGATTTCTTGCCCTAAGTAATATTATTCTGTATAGTTAGAGTTGGAAAAGGATGACATGAGACTTCAGTCAAGACAAAAGGCACTAGCTAATGAGACTGGTTAGCGATTCAAATTTATGGAAATTTTATTAATTACGGACACCTATCTTTCATCTGTACCATTTGGTGGTGAAGTAATTAAAACCAACAATGACAATCCCAGCAGTGGAAAAGCAAACAAGATCAAAGAAAGCAGAGCAGTCAGGAGAAAGTCCCATATACTGAACCGGGCCTAGCCATGGGCAACAGGGCCTCATTAAAGTCAGACTCTGTTGATCATCAATTAACCTGGTTTGTTTTCCTTCTGATTTGAGCTTGCATGATTAGGTTTATGCCTGGTGTTTGGCTCTAGGTGACCAAGACGCACCAGAAGCATCGCCTCATATCACGAAGCAATAACTTTTAATTGCTTGATTGGAAAGGATGATTGGGATCCAGTGACACAGGAATTAAACACCGTCGCTTCTCAGTAAATAAAGTTAAAAGAGCAGAATTTTGCAGATCTTTTCCCTGCTCCCTCCTCTCAGGTTTTTGACCCAATTGTCCTGGAAGACCCTGTATTTGTAAAAGATTTGTAAATGGGAGAAGGAAAATTAGATAGTTCTTTGTTTTGTCTTACTATTTTTTCCCAATACCTTTCTATTTAGCTGATTCTGCTCATTTCCATTCCAACAAGTTGAACAAAAGACGGAAATTTGAGGGGAATGACATTCAGCTAATTATGAACTGCATCTCCCTTGTAAATGACCAATTTTGGGGAAAAATATATGGAAAAATCTCCTCCCCTTAATATCTAAACATTACATTATCTAAATGTTAAATATACGATAGCTGACTAAATAAGTTTCTGATTTGACTTTTGAGTAAACGAGATCAACTGTTATATTCAACACCGGATCTTAATGTGTTTAAAGTTCATATTTTAGACAGATAATCTCATAAGAAGGATGTGATCAACCTATTTTGAATGCAGGTCAACAGTCCAAACATATTTAGCTAGCCCTAACTTGCCTAATATAAGATTATTCCATACAACTGCTCATGTCTTAACTACATAAACTTCTCATTCTTTTGCACATAGCAAGCATGTAAACCTGTTCGCAAACTAAACGAACCCTACAAGTACAAGCACTAACCTGACGATGCTCACACTTCCATTTCCCCTGTTTTTTCCATTTCACATATATTTTTTTTTTCAGGCAGGTTAAATCATGTTGTTTGCAGCAACCTATGGCTACTTTCATCAAAGTCTTAACTTGTAGAGAGCAAGAACAGATGATAAAAGATGATATACACATATAATATTATTCCTTAAAGCAGAGGAATGGATCACAAAAGCTTGCTGCTAACAAAGAACCAACAGAGAGACCGCTATATGGACAACAAATGGACGGCCAGTCTTAACTTTTATTATGAGCAACGGAGGTCATATTTAAAATGAGAGATTAGCCGCTCATCACAATATTGGTGGATTATCAACTACCTGCAATGAAAGCAACCCCCGGCTCCAGGTCGATAAGAGTTTGACTGCATTTCGAATTAATTTTCCTCAGCTTAGAGAGCTGGACTCCTATCTTGTTATTGATCACACCGTTAATCCATAACCAAGCTCATCCCTTCCCCATGGAATGAGCAGGGAAATATAAAAAGATCACTGTGGAGGACTCTTGACACTTTATAAAAAGTGGAAGCGAGTTAGAAGTGATTAGAGTTCATTATTTAAGAATACATTCCCCAGCCATTGTTTCACTTGTCAGTTCATTTTGTCTTAACGTGTGTGTGCGTGTGCGTGCGTGTGTGTGTGTGTGTGTGTGTGTGTGTGTGTGTGTGTGTGTGTGTTGGGGGGATGGGTGGGGGGAGGTGGCATGTTGTCTAATTCTTTTAAACTTTTACAGCAAAAAAAAACCCAAAATACAGTTGTGTGTTCCATTGACCTAGGTTGTGTTTATACATGGCGATTGATTGATTGATTTCCCCAACAGCAGGAACACTTCACACCTCAACTGCTTTCTCTGTTTGTCTTTTCCAGCAGAGGGACCTCCACTGTGGATGAAATTTAGCCCTGACCTCTGACCTTTGGGTTCAGCGTTTGTCTCCAGTCCAGTGACCACAAACAACTCCTGGATTGCTGTAAATGTCAGTGCAGCGGTGTCTCCGCCCTCTCCCCTGTGAACCATAGGGCTGCACTCAACCTGCACTAATAGGACACTTTCATGAGAGGTCCATTATCTGATATCTCAGATTTCCTCCTGATAATGTGTCTGTATCAACTGAAAAAACTGAATAACTATCATCAAACAAACAAGCAATGAGCAATCTGTCTCTTTTGATTTGAAAACTCTCGAAAACTTTCTTCCATTAAGCTAATGAAACCTTAAATTTGGTATCACCCAGCGTATGGAACAGAGAATAATCCTAAAATATGAAGCAGTTTCGTCATTCACATTTTATTTTTGAAATCGCAATCCCCATTGTAGACAAACATATCACCCAAACAGAGCTGCTGGAAGCGACCCATTTAGTACACAAAGCAGCTGGTGCCATGCATCCTAAGGTAAAATGTTCATCTGTAATAAATAGTATTTCACGTTCTGAAGACATTGGTTGTAATGAAGCCCATTTTGAAGCACTTTGACTCACCCTGCCCCCACCCATAAACACACACGCTCCCTCTTTTTTCCTCTCTGGGCCTCCCGAGGTTGGTGTCTCTGCGTTAGGACTCTATTGTTGCCTACCGCTGGATAATGCCCTTATTAATTGTACCTCTTTGTAAGGTGTCAGCTGTAGCCTCAGATTGAGATGGATGGATCTCTGGAGTCTGCTCCCTGGCCCTCCGCAGACGCCCTATCTTTGCACAACACACAGATGCGGCAGTGCGGGCTGCCACAGCACCCGCAAATGTTTGAGATAAATCAGGGATTTTTAATTATTCCACCAAAACTGCAAGCCTATTTTTTCATGGGTAAGGTGAGCTAGCAAGTGATGCGTTTTAATTACCTGAATATCTAAGAGTACGAGTAATACTAGTGATGGAATATCTTTTTATTGATTATTTTAGTGTGTTGCAGAAATACTGGTTAATTAGGTGGATTGAAGCCTCCATGAGATCAACAGCATTAACATCAAATCCTTTCCCTCTCATTAAAGGAAACAGAGTCAATTTAATTAATGCGTATTAATCCCCACTGATGCTCATTTTAGCTCACAAAAAGCACGGCAGTTTGGACTTCAAATTCATCCATTTCAAAAATACAAGTTTGATCACTGCCTGAATATGTGGGCTCAACATGGAGACCTCAGTATAAAAAATCTGGCAACATTTTTCATGATTTTTAGCTCTACTAATTGAAACGTGCGTGTGTGGGGCAGGGTAATTAGAGTAAGACCTAGAAACATGATCACCAATAATATTAAAAAGTGGATTATTTTTTGTTTACCTGTTAAAGTGAGTTTGTTTCAGAGGCTAAGGCAATGGCAAAATGACACAAGCAAATTGTCCAAGCAAATATGCATGCCAGTGCAAGTCGACAGGCTCCATTTCTTGTTTGGCTGTTTTCTACCACTCCGAAAATTAAAAGTAAAACAAGGCTTTGAAATGTCTTTAGATGCATTCTCATGTTGCCACTTTAATCGACTCACTCATCATGATTAGACTGTATTATTGCAAAATACACAGTGACACTAAATACTTCACCCACCCTTTTCCCTTGGTTGTTGTGGAGCGATTTTTTAGTCAGGAGTTACCCAGCATGCACTGTTAAACGAAAAAGTTCTTGGAAGGATCTCTATGGGTTACGTATCATTTTAGTTGCAATCTAGTATACTTATAAACCCTTAAACATGTATTTTCCCTTGTGGGTGACCAAATGCAACCATGGCGAATGCCTATATATCCCTCCTTACTTGATTCACACAAACATCCAAGATGAACCCAGAAAAAAATTGAATGTAGTTCTCATAAAGCTCCCCAAACATAAAACAAAATGCACATTGGCAGAGTCGGCTGGGAAATTCTGGGAATTGAAATCAGACAATTCAAAAGGCTTGTCAAAGTTATAATTTTAAGTTGAATCAAAGCACCAGGTACAAGGTGTTTTCTAGGAACCACGTTCACAGGAACCTTGCAGGGTTCTTCCAGGTGCCTTTTGGGTTTTTGAAGTAACTCAGTTAGCACCTGTCATTTCAACAATGTGTTTCCTGGTTGGAGATCAAGCCAATATGTTATTCTCACTAGTCATACCCAAACAGACCTTTCAGACAGCAAATATGATCTGGTCCATCTCAAAAAGGTTCTTGATAGGGATTAACTATGCTTGAGTCATGAATTTGATACCTGCTTATATGTTCCCAATCTAACTGGCAAGAAGTCTGTAAGATATCTACCAATCATAGGCGTCGGGCTAATGACACACGATGTAAGGCAACTTTCTGAAAGGATACTTTTCAGGGCTATCTATATCTTTGGTTGTGCACTATCAACATGTCAGTTTGTGGGAAATGTAAAGTTAGACAATATTTCTTATTATTTTGTGTCTAGGGTTGCTTGAGGTTCACAGCAGGGAATTTTTACGCTCCATTCCTTTTGAGTTTACCTCAGTTTTAATTGTTGAAA
This sequence comes from Centroberyx affinis, assembly GCF_046629955.1. Lineage (NCBI taxonomy): Eukaryota > Metazoa > Chordata > Actinopteri > Beryciformes > Berycidae > Centroberyx > Centroberyx affinis. The sequence continues at coordinate 317,739 of NW_027280332.1, read as the reverse complement.
CAGATTTTTCTTGTCTGTCAGTCCGTCTCTCATCTGGAGTCCAGTGATTACCAGATCTCTAGTTTGAAATAGTCTCTAGGCAGAAGAATTGTAGACATCACCCACACTAACTAGCTACTTGTGCTACTACTAGCTACTACTACCTATGTGCTCTTGAGCAAGGCACTATATTCCTACACTGCCCCAGTCCAGCTATCCTCATGTCATGCGGCTCCTAAACCAACTCGTCCTTATTGCTGCTCCAAAAGTGCAGATTTCACTTGTGCTGATGAAATTCAGTCAACTGAAAAAATGATAGTATTTGAAGCACAACATTTATTTAACATTTTCAAATTTTGTCACATTTTCCTGTTTTATCCTCATCTTTGATAATTGAAAAGAAAAAGCAAAGAAATGTTGTCAAATAAAAATATGCAAATCTCCTCATACCCTTCTCATACTCAAAACAAATTACACAGTTTTACACATATTCTCTCAGTGAATTTAATGCAGTGTAATTCTTTTGAGTCGCTTCATCTTCGCAGTTCTTCTCAGAAACATACAATACGGGTAACTGCACAGGCAGGAGACTGAAGTAGAAAAAAAAAAAAAAAAAAAAAGCACAGACCAGAAAATGGAGATCCATTCCCTTCAGATCCCATTTAGAGAGGCCCTGCACATTTTTAAAGTGTCAATTGTTTTTGTCTCTTGAAGTGTAGATGGAATGTTTGAATTCCAGTATTAACTGTAGTGCCTGCTGAGTTAAATTACGGTCCCTGGGCTGTGGGGTGGGAGTAATCAATAAGAATACACGAGGCAATGTGTAATGTGTCTGCTCCTAGCAGCAGGGACACTGTCCCCCTTACCCTGTCCCCCAGCAGGTTAGATAAATATGATACTGAAACAGGGCACACTGGATTATATGATATCAATGTAGAATCAGGGAAGTGCTATTACACTCCCCTAGCCCACTGTGAGTACTATTGACAAGGTTGGCTTTGAACACGGTGGTGTATTTCTCTCTCTCTCTCTCTCTCTCTCTCTCTCTGTCTGTCCCTCTCCCTCTCCCTCTCTCTCTCTCTCTCTCTCTCTCTCCTCTCTCTTTCTGTCTGCATAATGTGAATGAAAAACCACAGGAGGAATGGGATCTATATTTCACTTAGCTTTGATTAAAATGGCTATTTTATGCCTGTCCCTTGAAGTTCTGTTTATTACACCTACAAGTTAATCTGAGAAGGGGCATGCTGTGATCATAATTTACAAATTTACAAACGCTATTCTGCATAAAAACCTAATAACATAATCTAAAAATCGATACACAATTGATTTGATTTTTAACGCCCCATGACATAGTGCTCATAACATTTTCCTATTGATAAGTGGATCTTTTCAATTTTTCCAGGTTGACCCTGTCAAATGTCCAGCCAATTAACCAGTGTACTGATCTTGCTTGGCTGCTTACTAGTTGGTCATACAGTAACCTCATATCACTGATTTACTCTCAGTATTGATTAACTCCTCTTCTTCGGTGGTGAAAGGATCAAACCTGGCATGTCTGAAAGGCTATTATCAGTGTCCACTTCAGATAACCTGCTCCAACCCCATACAGTCCTTTCCAGAGGTTGTAACCTCTCTGCCCCCTGTAGCCATCGACCCCCACCCACCACCATCATTATCATTCCTGTGTTAAATGGCATGCAGGTCAAGAAAACGGCATTATATTTGTGTTTTGTCAATGTCTTACACATGTGAATAACCTGTGTTGCTCCAAGACTTCAAAGCTTCATGTCATGCTTCTGGTTTGCCAAGCGGATTTTAGCATTTAGGTAAATGCCAATGTATGGAAGAAAGTAAAAAAAAAAAAAAGGTGCACCAGTTCGCACAAATTAAATTTCATGTAGGTGTTATAGGCAAAATTCTCAACCATGGGAAGAGCATTGGAAGACATGCCAGCTTGTAAACATCAATTTCGTTCTCATTGAAATCGCAGAACATTATTTACAGGAAACACAAAAAAAAAACAATTTCAATTAAAGGCTTACAGCACCAAACCTCTTTCTTTCTTTCTTTCCACATCATTTAGACATTCAGGCTTTCCTTTATTTCAATTAAAATCATAATGAGTGCACTGGGATCCAGATTTGTTGCACTATTGCACTTTTCAAAGTGCATTTTTTTTGTCCCTTTTACATTATGAGAGGAATCTAGATATTTAAACATTTTTTATGCCAGGTATTAGTGACATAGTGGTATTTCCTTGCTTTCGCACAAAAGATTTGGCAGAACCCAATTTGCATAAGGTCAGAGTCAAGCTCCTGATGGAAGTTGTGCAGCATCCCTGTCTCTTAGCAACACTCTCTCGCTCTTGGTGTCTGTGTTGAATTGACTGGTCCTTGGCACTCATCTTTCACCAAGAAATTCATAATAAAATGCCACCCGACAACCTGCATCTATCACCAGGAGATACTTCCCATTTCCCTCCTGGGTTTGCGATACCTTTACACTGAAATTAATAAATCGGTACATTGTTTCATGGCATAGTGGAGGGAAATGTCATTGTGATGTGTTCGCTCTTGCCTAGACTTCAGCGACTTTGGTTTTAGGGGGGATAAACATGTTTATTAAGAATTCTGCCAAGATTAGAGGCAAATTAGCAGGTAATTGGAGACACCTGCGAAACAAAGGGGACGCTGGAGAGGTGGGAATGTGGAGAGTGATAAAGGAAGAGATTGGGCTTCTGGGCTGGCCTCCACCCATTTATTGGTGATGGGGGTGGCATTTAAAAAGAGGGGATTTGGTATGTTGAGAAAATGACTTCTGTCCCCCTCCATGGTGACAGGATCCAGATGCTGCCAAGCGATGTTAATAGAGGGTCAAATTTTGGACAATAGTATCCATCATTGCTTTCACAACTCCCTCCACCCTCCAAGCTGAATGCTTTCTCTGGTTAAAAGAGGAGATGTGGTCCAATTACTGTTTTTGGCAAAGGCAGCCAGCCATAAACTATACTGTAATTACTGCTCTGATGGTGATTTGTGTCATCTTGACCACCTTGGTCAAGGTGGTCTTTGACCAACACATTTAAAGTTTCTGTGGAAGGTCAAATCCATACACATTTATCACCCGCTCCTTCACATCCTCCTCGTCCTTTTCACCTTCGTCTTCGTCGTCGCTGTGCTCGTCAACATCATCATCAACAAATAAGAGAGAGAGAGGGGTTTTCTTCTTCGTGGAGTCACGACAGGTGCAGGGCAGACATCAAACCTGTTGTTCTCTGTTTCCAGGTCTGCGATTTTTCACGACTCATTTCCAGGCAGAGTGAAACAAGAATCTGACTGAGAAGAAGTCAGACTGAGGAAATGCCTCTAGTCTGCAGACTGGGAATTATCTGAGTTTCCCTGCAGTTACAGAGAGATGCGCGCTTACAACTCTCAAACTGGCTCATGTCGCTGCGCTACACAAAATGGATCAGTGTATAACAATAATAATAATAGTAATAATAATAATAACTATAATAATGATAATAATAACCATCATAATATAATAATAATACAATTATTAAATTAAATTAAATTAATGCATGATGCCTGTACACCCACAAAAATAAATAATAAAAAAAATAAAATAAAAAACGATTTTTTAATATGTGCTAAGGGTGTTTGGGGCTTTTATAGGACTTAGCCTAACTATAGATATGCAAAGAGAGAGATGAGAGCAGCTACAAAATATTGTTCGAGAGTAACAGCGGTCAAGTTCTTTTTATTTGTTTATGCCTCCTTTGCTCAGACTATTTTGAGGTTGTCACTTAAATCATCGCCATGGTAGTGTTATGCCCCGAATTGAATTAGCCAACTATTCTTTCTTCTTCTTCTTATTATTATTATTATTATTATTATTATTATTATTATAGATTTCTTGTAATTGTTGTTATTATTATAATTATTATTGTTAGTATTATTATTATTATTAGTATTATTATTATTATCATTAGCCTATTATTATTACACGGCATAACACACGTTACGGCATAACACTTTGGAGACTAGGCTAATAAAAACTATATTTAAACTTGCAAGAGCAGAGCATGAAAATAGTTTGGACTCTGAATTGCTTGTGTCAAGCCAAGTTTTATTATATTATCGCATAAAAACTTTTAAATGCGCCCAAAATCAGTCGCTATATAGACTGTATATCTGGGGAAATTGTTTACCCGGAAACTGCACAGAAAGCACCAGATCTTACAGCAGTGACACCTCCTGATTTTAATTAAGAAATGAGAACTAAATCACGCAGTAGCCTGATGAAAAAGGAGATACATTCAGTTTTCTAAGCGTAAACTTTACGTTTTTCATCAAGCCCAAATAGGCATATATTCATTTTTAATATTTATGTTATTCTTTATAATTTCAGTGTAATAGCATATGATTTATCAAGGTACTCCTCCCTAAACTAGGCTATGGAAAAAAGCCTTGATTTGTTACATCCACAGCCAGTCATCGGTGTTTTCTCAATCAGTTTATAGTCCTGAGCTACATGTTTTTGAATCTTAGCTCTTCACTTGAGCTGCACCGTGTCGGAGCAAATTTAGATGACCCCACATGAGACAGAACTTTTCGCAAGCCAGTTACTAAATGATCTTTGCAGAGCATGATGCGTCCTGGGCGCTGGGACGCACGAGGCCTTTCCTACAGTAGGTAAGCTGCCACTATCCCAAGTGACTCAGAGAGGTTCCCGGCAGCCCCTTTCATTTCCCACTCTGCTGTTTTCCCCTGCCAAAGGTCGTCTAATTCTGTCGCGCAGGCTTTAACTACATGCCATGCTAGGAGCCCAGTAACTCAACCAACCAAACGACTAATTGGTAGCCTATAATAGCGACTTAATTGACCCCCTTCAGGCTCATGCAAAGCTGTTTAAAATTGTACCAACATAAATTGTTGTGGATTACAAACCTTTTGTGAACCTTATCGATTCATGCATGTGTGTAAGAGAAGGAGAGATAGAGAGAGTGCACCTGCTCTATCTGTCCATCTCGGGATCATGAACACACCAAGTAGGTCTAATTTCTAAGACATTCAGCTGGGATATATCTCAATTGGGCCTGAGATCAGAGGCTGTGATTGTCTATTGGTTTAGATTGGGTTGCTCAGTGCAATTCTGGGAACTTTTATTGCAATCTACAGATTGTAATGATGGAGAGCCCTCGATCTGGGAACACTGATTACATCAGCGACTCTCTGTGTCTACCTTTCATCTCAGGTATTTATTCGTCCTCTTCGTCCCGCGCGCTCCCTAAATAGCTCGAGCCTTTATATCCCATTTGTCACTCCTCTGTGGCTGAGGCGCTCTCCGGTTCTGATCGTGCTGAAGGTAAGATTGACAACTTGTCAATTCACTCATTCATTCATTCATTGATCTTGGTGCTTAATGAGATGTATACTGTTGTTTACATGCATGTTATGCCTTAAAAATATGTGTGTCCTTTTCTGTTGGTATCGTCCAAGCTTTGTAATCAGATACACAGCATGTAGACCTTGACACAGTTTACTGTTTTTTTCCCCCCTCGAGTTGGAGGGCACGAGACTCCTCCTCGCCCGTTACCAAATGATGTTCCCGTGCAGCGTTATTCTCCTCCCTGCAGTGCGTGATACAATCCGGGCCAGGTTACACTGTAGGCCTGTAGCCTACTACATAATATCAGTGTAAACTACTGTCAAATAAATCTTTATTTATTTATCTTTCTTTATTTCTTCCTTGCTTTCTTTCTTTCTTTAGGCTGAAAACTCGCCCGGCACCCGCGTTGTTCGGATGTAAGTAATGCCCAGTGTTTTTTTTTTTTAATTGAATGAACCCATTTACATTTCGGCATATTCTGCTGACACTCTTATCCACAGCGACTTTACAATAAATCACACTCATCTGTCCGCCGGTTGTGATCGCTATCAGCATGTAATTTTCAGCGTGATCTTATGAGGGCCGTTTCTGGTGACATATGGAGCAGCTTCCCACAGCCACACCTGACTGATCCGTCCTCCCCCGGCAGAGATGATATCACACGGCTAACTGTGACACAATTCCCCACTGGCTCTCCTTTACAGTGTAACATTTCATCTGAGCATGTCACGAAGCTAAAACCCAAATATTGTGCATTGTTGGTAAAGAGGGGTCAGGCAACTTGTGAGCCCGATATTTCAGGTTGTGTTCCTCTAATTAAGTATTCATGAACCAGCAGTGGGAGCAAAAGTATCGGTTTACGCGACACTGGTGGTTCCGACGGCATCGTCCCCCCCACCACCCCCCAGCCCCATGTGTAATGCTCGGCTTTCCCCCCACTGGCAGACAGGCCATCATTCCTAGTGTACTTCCAGCAATGATATCAAAAAGGTTTTTTGGTCAAGCCAAAGAGAGGTCACTCTAATAATACCCAAGGTCAGTGGTGGGAGCCAGCGAGTCTCCCAGTCATTTTTCATTTGTTCACAGAGTTAATGACAGTTGCAGGGGGACGAGAACTTGGAGCCAGCAGCCATGTGATGTCACCAACACATGCCAGGGGATTAGAAGGGCAGGCAGGGGACAAGAAGTGTGGATTATACAGAAAAAAACAACAACCTTTACTGCTGCATCACCCAACTCTTCAGGTTTGTTGCTGGAGTTGAGAAAAATGAGTGGAAATGGCATTGAATTAAGACATCACTATGTAACAAGTGACTGAGACTGTATGAGCTCATTTTTAACATAATAAGAAGCATTGTATGTAGATTAGCATTGTTTTTTTTATTCTATGTCCATGTTTGAGAGCACCGATTATTGTTAAATGTTTCTTTTGGGTGATATGTTACATTTCTGCTGTGCTCAGCAGGGTGACGTTCACTGACCAAACATGTTTTTTAAACCATACACCCATCATTCATTTGCAAAGTCTCTTGGCAAATGACAAAATAAACGTGGATGTTTTAGTGGTGGGGAGGTGAAACAGTGATTTCAATTTCTTCCATCCCCCCTCCCTCCCCTCCTCATTTTCTTCTTTTTTCCCCAAATTATGGTATTCCATATTCACAAAACGGTATGTCACGCTGTGGCTTGTGCACAATAACATCAGCGGCAAAAAAACAAAAAACAAAACTGGAGACCGTGGCTTTCACACAGAGAGAATGAACAATGAACACACCTTATTCAGTCATTGGGCAGGCAGCGTACAGTGAACAATGAACCCCTCCCTCTTGTCTAGCACCATGTCTGATAATGACCACATCCAGTCCCACTGATAGCGCTCTTCTTTTATGACCTACATGAGCATAAATAAAGCTGGGATGAAACATTTCAGAGAGGATATTGAGAATATGAACAGCTGCACACACGCAGGAACAGAAACAGTATTTTGCAATGTTTTGTTTTTTTTTCATAATAAATAAATAAGCCATATGTTGCATATTATGTACCTGCTGGTCACTTGCTTCATAAAGTGAAATGATGTGGTTTTTCCTTTTTTTTTTAACACCTAAAATACTCTTAGCACATATTGTTTTGTCTTAAACAGGATTTACTCAAACTCTCAGTGTTGCAAAGACTCTATTAAAGGAGTAGCTTGTTTTTTTTGTTTGTTTTTTAGTTGCTTTCTTGTTTTTCCAATTACATCTGTTGAACAATTAGCCTGTAAATAACGCACATTTTGCCAAATTATGCCGGAAGTATCCACCGTTTTAGCCTTTGCCACAGCACCTAACATGCAGATACAGTAGACTCCCTGTTTGAGCATAAGGTCACAGTATAAATATGAACTGCATTTTGCATTACTTTCAGATGAGTGAAGCTGTCAGACCAATAATATGAGCTTTCAGTCCTACTTTCTGCCACTTATCCCCCATTTTAGGACCAAGGGGTCATGTGAAAATTGAAAGTGACAGTCAAACCAGCATGTTGAACAGACTGATTGGACTAAGCTGTCATGGCCCAGATCAGAGCTCTTTAACACCAAGCCTATCAAAGGTCTTTCTGTTGAAGCCACTGGCTCCCAATGAAAACACACACTCTATTTCCTCATCAGGCAAAAATAAAATATCACCAATCCATAACTTTTGGAGCAAATTGTTCAGGTGCTGCACACAAGATTATGAGATTAGAGATGGATGTAATGAGCTCCGAATGATCAGCAAATGACATTAATGAGAAAGACAAAAGTTGTTGTCAGTTCTCTGAAAACTTGCAGAATACGATTAACGGCAAAAAAACAAAACAAAAGCTTTCAAAGTTCACTGGAGGGCTTTTTCTCAGAGAGAATTCAACCCACATTTCCACTTTTAGATGAATGAAGTCCAGTGGTTTTCCTTTGTGGTTGTTTGAATGAAAATGTTTGTATCACCTGTTTTGTGGATGATTTAATGAGCACATGATGCTGTCACATGAAAGAATTTTTGCTTCATCGAAAGCATTCCCTGTCAATTTATATTTTGTTTCATATGCAGCATTGCATGAAACTCTGTCCAAAGCAATCAGCTCTCCGTCATCCATTCAGATGATAATAAATCACGTCATTATCACTTTTACTTGGGTCCATCTTTGAAACAGAGGGAAAATAAAATATTTTTGTCAGGTGGAAGAATAACTTATGATCCTTTTATGTCCTGCTGAGAACCCTTGAAAATAATAATACACCACAGCAGAAGCACATGAACATTGAAAGGCACTGAGTGTTATAAATCTGATGGGATTTGCATATTTTGCCTCCCCAGAAGGAAGCAGGGGAAAGAAATCACATGGCATATGAAAAAAGGAGCCAGTTAGAAATACACACTAAAAAAAAAAAAAAAAAAGGGTTCCGAAGGGTTCGTATTAAGGTCCAGAACTTATTTGTGCCTGAATACCAGATCTCTATAAGAGCAACTGAAGGTAAAAGCTTCTTCAAGGACCTATTTTTCATTCTTTTATCTGAAAGACTCGCGGTCAGAGTCTGAAAGATTATTAATCAAATAATGGGTCATAATATACTTATTTGGCCTTTGTTCACTTTCTGTTCTACTTTAAGAGTTTCTCTTTCTACACATTATTTCACTTCTGTCTGATTTCACCTTGAAATAGAGTCCACAATTTCAAAATACAATCTGTAAATACTTTTACAGCTTCAAATTACACTGGAAACTAATACTTGGTTGTCAGAACTGTCAATGAATTTAGGAATTAATCAGTGTTTCAAATCTTTCCTTTTCTTTCTGTGGTATGATAGTGGGACTTTAAAAGTTTAGATTAAGGACTGGGCCTTTACGTGTTTAATAAATATTTTGACATGGGCTGGTACAGTCTTGGTGACCAATTAATAATCAAACATTCTAGTCATCAAATACGTTGTTTATCAGTTCATTAAAAACTACTAGTGAGTCATGTTGGTACTAAATGCACTAAAATTATTCTTATATGGTAGAAGAACAAGTTGGAGACCCTCAACTTCTACTTGAAACCTATGAATAGACTGCTGGACAACAGGATACTTTTTTTTTTTTTTTTCCTAAAATACATTAGATTCTGATTTGATTCTATTGTACTTTCTAAAAAAAAAAAGAAGAAGCTGTTTTTTGGCCTCTCTTGGATAAGGGCAAAAAGCACGACAAATTAATACTTCTTCCTCTAATAAGATTATGAAATATTTATTTTCAGACAGCCTTGAAGATACAAATATAACTAAAATCGGGAAAGAACAGTGCTGAGTTATAGCCTACCATCCAAACTTAACAGAGGAATCACATTGGCAGTTTCTGTGTTGAACTGTGATTGGCTGGAGCAGCTCGACTCATCACCTTGGGCAATTTACTACAACTACCTACTGGGGCTTTGCTGTGCAGCCGACCCTGATCTGTGTCACCATGTGCATGTGCTGATGGTGGCAGGATTACTGTGTGTGTGTGAGTGTGTGGCTGTGTATGTGTTGGGGAGGAAAGGCAGGTGTGTTTTTTCAGTTATGTGCAAACATGTATTCCTGTTATTCTCTGTAAAGTACAAATTTATAACCTTTCCTTACAGCTATAAACCTCAATTTGCAATGAGAAGCTGTCCAATCTTAACCGTTTTAGTAATTAAATTAAGTGGCTGATATTAGGTTTTCTTGGTTTTAAGGTTATATTTTTGGCCACAAGACATTATTGTAACCCCCCTTCAGCCAAAAAAGAAAATAAGAAAAAGCTCACATTAATTGGTTAACTTGATGACTTGGTGATCACTTGCCCCATTGCTTCATTTTAATACTTCAAAAATGTCTTTATATGTGATAATGTAGCCTCAGAAACTATGGAATCATCAGAAAGCCTTGTAGGAAAATATCATGTTTGATCATTTCATGTGAAACACAGAATTAGCAAGCCACTGTCATAAAAAGTCAACCACCTCCACTAAAGCAAGACATCCTGCTCATGCACATGCATCAGAGAAGGATCAAAAGTTGCAAAGTTCAAACCACAGAAGAAGAACTATGAAAATGGGGATGCAAAATTTAGATTGCTAGAATATTTCTGAGACACTGGGATGTGAAGTGAAAAGGGTGAAACACTCATATATTTTTTTTTTTATTTCTATTTTCTTTTGCCTAAACGGTGCTATAGAGCCATTCACACTAGACCTTTGAAAGAAAAAAGTGTTCTCCATCGAAAAGGGTTCCACATTTTAAGTATAAAGGTTCTCCTGCAGGGACAAACATGAGGAATCCAAGGGAACGCCATGAAACACTTCACAGCACGTTGTACAAAGTGTTGTTTTCCTTTACTCCCTCTTTCTTATACAGCAAATTAGCGGAAAGTGGTGAGCAGATTTGGTACATTAAATTTGCTACACTCCTCACACACACACACACACACACACACACACACACAAAGACATTAGAGACACTGTTGCTTTAATTGTGTGATACATGTTTTAATGTAAGAACAAAAACTTCCTCCTCCCTCTAAAGGATCAGGTAAAGGCTTGTCTCCTGCCTTCCAGAAAGCACCCGTCCCATGTCCATCCCAACATCAGAATTCTCCAACCCATGTTCCCTTTTTTTTGTGATTCCACTGATCTGAGCTTGAAATGCGAAGACAGCAAAGCACTAAGCCTTCAAACGTGTGATTTTTTCAAAAGATCTCTAGAAGCAATCTCTGCCTGACTGACCCCTGACAGCTGCAGATCTCTTTATTTCTCTCTCTGCTGGCACTTCATTTGGTAGAAAAGCTCTCAGATTCACACCTCTGTCAGGCAGCACAAGTGTTTATTATGTGCATACACACAGAATATCCCATAGTGCACACCTCAAAGGCATGCAGTCTGCAGTCTTTTAATACATACCCTGCAAAATTTTGACAATAAACTTATACCATTTCTTTAGCTTCTGTCTATTTTCTCATAGCATCCTGTTGTTGCTGTGCACAAACATCTCCAACATCTTCTTCCCCAAACTAAAAGCGCATGAATATTGTCACACAGCTATGGTTCGTATTTATATTCTTTCCATATGTTTGTAAGCAGACCCATGGTGTCGAGAAACCCAGTCTGGGCCATGAAATATGTCCACTTACTACCAGCGGTGAACCTGATCTGCTGCTCTCTGGCTGCTCTGCTCCTGAATACAGACACATGGAGGAAAATGGTTTGAATTCCCCCCCTCGCATGTCTGCATTTCTTTGTGATCAGAAACCCCACTAAACCAGAAGATTTTAGACCACACTGATCCAGCAACACCCTGAAAATGGTACAAAATAAATAAATAATCTCCATTTCAATTTTATAAATTTGCCAGGCAAGAAAATGAAATACATGCTTACTGTAAGTAGCATTTACATTTAAATTACATTCTCACATTTTGCTAGATTATAAAATACTCACATCACAACAGAATTACCTGAACAATAACATGCATTCTTATTTGCAGTTTGCCTTGGTTTTATTAGGGCAGCTTTTCTTCCGTCATTCGAGGAGTGTATATGGTTTGCTGGAGCCTCCCTCTCTGGAAATGAGACTGCAGGCTCTATCATTAGATCGGATGGCAAGTCTTTATACAAAGTGTTTTGCATAATTACATACCAAAGCCAGAATAGCCACCCTCAAATTTTATGGGTCACAAAGCATCAACAATTGCCGCATTATTGTCCACCAAAGTCCAGCCCCACCAATGACAAGGAACGGAAAAAAAAAATCTCGTCTGCCTAATCTAAGTTTGGGAGATTGAATTTTCAGTCCAATAAAAAGTAAAGAAGATTATTCCCGAACTGACAACTTGTTTACATATAGTTGTAAAGTTCAGAGGACTGGCCAAGTCTTCAGGGGGCACCGCTAGTGGTTTCTCTCTCAGTCCGCATCACACTGGAGAATTTAAGTCCGGATCAGTCACCTTTTGTGTCCCAGTGATGAAGATATTCAGCAAGAGGCCGAAAAGTTTCAAGCAACTTCAGTTTATCTCATGATTTCGTTCATTTTGATTTTGTAAAACATATGGTGGTAAATATATACATTTTATATATAGCAGTAGTACAAATATAGTAGTAAATATATAATAGCAATGGTAATTATTATTAAGTATAATTATTAAGTATATTATTGAATATAAACCAGGTCTGCATGAGAAATCCCTTCCACAGCCTTCTTCAGTTCAGATGTTCAGATGAAATTCATTCAATTAACCACACGGTCGTTAACTGAACCAGCTTAGAGGACTGTGAAGCATTATTTTACAATACATCCCTATATAATAAAAACAAAATATTATCAATTGAAATAAACGTCATTTTATAGGCTACTAATTGCATTGCAACTTTTGAAGCTGACATTAAGCCGACAATAAAAACATAAGAAAAAATGTCTATATCATAATTAGACTGGTTTACTTTTCAGTAATGGGGAATTAAAAAATATTGTTATTATTATAGGTATTAATATTAGTGTTACGGATTGTTTACAATATTGTATTAATTTAAAAATTCGTTTTATCAGCGTGTCCCAATCCTTATTATTGCCATTATTAGATTGATTAAGCAGACAGTAGAGTCACAAAGGAAAAACAGCAGCGTTGATAACAGATATCTTTATAAAAAATTAAATTAAATAAAACGGGACTAATGAAAGGAAATTGGTGACGGCAGACTACTGAAGTGTTTAGCTTTATATTAAGTTAAAGAAGCGTTGAGAACGGGCTCATATAAGCTCTCAGTCGGGAAAAAGGTCAGACTTTTCGATAGTATTGAGAAATGCTCTTTTCAATCAACACATAATGTGCTCGATGGCCTTAAAAAACGGCTTAGGTCTATTTGAAGTGTAGGGAAAAAATATATGATGCATGAAACATAGAGTCTGTGACGAATCCGATTCTTAAATAAATAAAATAAAAACAATTGACAAGAATATTTGAAATTTTCTTATCGACATCACACCGGGGACCACGGCTGCAGTCTGCAGCTTCCACTTCATTTAAGTTAATTTTAAGACACACGAGCTCTCTGGACTCAAACTCCACATTGGGTTTTAAAAGTGTGTTTGTGTTACTTTTGTTTGTCTGTTCTTACAGTGTTTCTCTTCCACCTACTTATTGTGTATTTGCAATATTAAAAAAATGAAATGAGTGAAAAGGGGGAAGTTATTATCTAAAAAAAAAAAAGGTTATTGTACAATTTGTCAATAAACTATGAAAGTCTTAACTCTACTACTCTATTGGCCTGTCATTGCATGTTTCTGATATTGTTAGAAAGCTATAATAATTTGGTTTGTACCAGTCTGCAGTAAAAAAGTACATGTAGGCATGTAACACACAATAGGCAGTCCGAGCTGCATGTACAGCTGGGGTGAAGCGTGCAGAATAGCGCCATCTCGCTGCGGTAAGCCGCTATTCCTTCAAAGGTTTTTTTTTTTTTTTTTTTTTTGCTGCTGAGACCCTCCATGAGGATTTTTCTTCACATAAGGTTGGCCGATTTCTGTGTGCATAGCCCGCTATGAGAACAGCCTGCATTTTCCTGCCTTTTGGCGGCTGTGACTTATAGGCGGCATCATAGCTGTTCATTAGTGTAGTGGTTCCCAAAGTGCGGTCCCGGGACCCCCAGGGGGTCACTGACGCGGATACAGGGCGGCCTCAGCAACTTAAAAAACAGTTACATTTCAATTTAATTTAATTCGCGAGAAATTATCCCAATTAAACAAATAAACTGCAAATGTAGTTATATTTCTTTCAACAGTGGTTCCCCAAAGTGCGGTCCCGGGACGCCTAGGGGTCACTGAAGGGGACAGAGGGGGTCCTCAGCAACTTGAGAAATAATTTAATTTCACTTCTAGGTCATCATTAGTTTGGACAATTAGAGGATGTGTGAATTTGGCTATTTTGATCCTGGATTTCAGCTCCTCAACTGCTATCTTCCCACCTACTGTATAGACAGTTAAACAAGTATGTGCTAAATCCTATCCAGCCACAAAAAAAATCTCAAATGTGTTTCCCCGGAACAAAATCTTATCAAGCGGGGATGCAGGGCTGACGCGTATCTTCATGGGGGTTCTGGACATGAAAAGGTTTGGGAACCCCTGAATCAGTATGAGGAGCTAAAGAGCCCGAACACAGTCTGCTTTATGGCAAAAAGATTTGCTCTCACACTTGATTATTTTTTTGGAATGCAGTATTAGGTTGGGCTCCACATGAAAAAAAAATACTATTTTAAATTTGAAGGGGACGTTTTCTGTTGCAACTAGACTGGTAAAAACCAGTTCTGTAGAGATTTGAATTAGTAGAATAAAGTGTACAGACAAGTGCAATAATATCCAGCATTATTGGAGCTGTGGAGATTCCCTCTAGCCTACGAGTGTGTGGTGGAGGTGTGGATGTTCAAGTCCGAATAAAGTTTTTCAATCCTTTATCTATTTATTTAACTTTTCAAGGGAGAGCTGCTGAAGAAAGCAGCATCATCACAAATACAGAAATTGCAGACCAACAAAATCTACAACAACGTCTAAAGAGCTTTAAAGTCCCTTAAAAGTAAGAGAACAATGTGTAAAAAAAAAAAAAAAATGCAGTTCAGGTCACACATAAGAGTGAACAAAGTAAAATCGCATACAGGCCTTTTTTTTTTTTATTTCCCATCTCTCTCAACATGCAGGACACCCTCGGACTTTCCCTTCCCAGTGATCTCCACTCTGCAGAAATGTGATCCGCACCCCTCAGTGCCGTTTAAATGGCCGGTGATCTATGGCTGTCTGCATTAAGCTTTGGAATAAGACATCACGCTGCACACACCAAAGCTCCGCTGGAGACAAGCGGCTGCACTGGATGCTGCTTTTGTTGGAGACACTTCGTATAGGAGAAGCCCACACACTTCGCTGTTATAATAAAAAACAAGTTGTATGAGGGATTAGAGCAAATTTTACATTGGCAGTAGGGCGCATGTGCCTGTTATTTTACACTGTAAGACAATATTATTATAGTTTTTTTTTGTATTTTATTTTAGACATTTATTGCACTTGTGGTAGGCTATATGTTGAACGCAGGCCTATTGGTGATTATGATGATGATGATGATGATGATGATGATGATGATAGTGATGATGATGGTGGTGGTGGTGGTGGTGATGATGATGGTGATGACTGGAGGAGATAATGCTCAGTGCGGTGCAAGTTTTATTGTTGATCTACCTCAGTCTACCAGCATAGACCAGTATTACGCCAAATTAATTTCACAGTTTGAGGGAGCTTTGCCAAGTGCATGTTTGAAGTTACGGCACGCACGCACACACCACACACACACACACACACACACACACACACACACACACACACACACACACACAAGAGACACACAAGACACACACACACGCACACTTCCCTCTAGAAAGAGCATAGCGGCTTACAGGGGAGAAAATAGAAAACATCTCCGTCAGCGGCGGCTGAGGGCAGATCTGTGTGTGGAGTGACACAAGCAAGACATGGCAAGCATGGCTGTCAAATTAATGCAAAATTGATTAAACATTTAGCTCTTATTTGAGCAATTTATGCGGTGTTTCACGTCGGCCTAGGCTAATGTCCAACGCCTTCAATATTACCATCATCACTGATGCAAGCATTATCATCATCATCATCATCATCATCATCACCACCATGTGGTTTGAGTGGCACACATAAACACACGCACGCACGCGCACACACACGCATGCATGCATAGGCTACACCTAGCCTATATGCACATTATGTGTGCATAGGGGAAAAGATTTGAGTAAACAGACCTGCGCAATTGACATTGTCAATTACGTTGACTTAATCAAGCATTTCGTAGTTAGGCGTGCGTTTACACACACACACGCGCGCGCGCAGAGAGAGAGAGAGAGAGAGAGAGAGAGAGAGAGAGAGAGAGAGAGAGAGAGAGAGAGAGAGAGAGAGAGAGAGAGAGGCCTACAAACGCATCAACATAATCTAACTCAGACTGTGTGTCTTCAAGCTGAGTTGTAGTCACATTCAGGTCTGCAGGCCCATTCAGACTGACGAGCCTGTAACATTACCAGCATCCCGGAGAGATTGACAAGCGCTGCGGTGCGGCTAATGGGGATCTTAATAAAGTATCTATGTACCCCAAGTAACAAATCGATAAAAGATGTAGGCCTATATCGATCAATACCTATGAAGTAGTCCTGATGAAATAATGCGTTAAGGTTTTGAAGACAGAAGGGGGCTGTCGAATATCCAGGAGAGTCTTTGCGGTCTGTGAAAATCACTCTGCCTCGCCACTCGTTTTAGTCCTCCTATATGTGAGATAATGTGTATCAAGGCAAATGGTTTAGAAATAAATAAAAAAGAATAAAAGTATTATGATATATCGTTGCATGATTTCCCACCCACTCGTTAAGACTCTAGTGGTTTTAGTCTAGTCCGCTTCTCTCAGAGTTAAGTCTTCTTCCGGCTACCTGTGCTCACATACGTTTTTGAATATAAATAATAGGCTTTAAGCGCCAGCCGTGCTTACTGGAGGTCTAACTAGAAGCATGAGATTTATTTGACACGCAATATTAGAAATATCCTCAGAAACGCTGTCCGCTCGACTTGCATTGACATTGCTGTTACGTGAGCGCACATGGGTTAAAGGAAAATTGAAATAGTCAAATGAGGGGGGAAATTAAACATGGGGCATATTCACACTCTTAGCCTACATCAGCTGCAGTTGTCTTTATCTCCCCTATTTATATCGCCACAAAGCGCTGCGCCCCTTTTGAAAGTCTGGCAGTGTTTTTTTCAGATGAACTTTGCCATGTTGGTGTTGATTGGCCCCTCTCTTTTGCATTTTTTTTTTTTTTTGCCTGAATTTCTCTTTTCTTGTCCAGTAGGGATAAAAAAAAAATCCATGAAGAGGATAGGTTTGGCTAAATAGGACAAATAGCAAAGATATTCTAATATTCGCGTCTAAGGGATAATTTGGAGTAGCTTGATCACTGTTAGGTTTCATGTATCTGGACGGTGCACGCGACTCTTCCAGTCAGGCAATGCGAGTCCCTGCGTCTAATTTCATCTGCCACTAAAACTTCCAAACCCGCTTATATTGACTAAATATCTGGGGACAAATGGAGCAATGACTGATGGCCGACAAGATGACAAGATATTATTATTTGGTCAGCGCCATAAATTATAGACGGAGGTCACCAAACTATCCTGCGCACACACAGCTTAGAGGGAACATTGGTCCTGAACGCTCCCCTGGTGTTATTTTATTTTTAGACTGGGCTTCCAAATAGATTCCTGGACAATTTTGTTCCTGTAAATATTTGCTCTCCATTATAATGATAAAAAAAAACCCCCACAAGATCAAATTTGGAGCCTCTTAAAGCCAAAGGTGTGGCCAGTTCCAGCGCCCATACCTTTGCCATACCCAATTGACGCCCCGTGCGCGCACACGCACACACGCACACATCCTATGGATACACAGACGACGACAGGTACTTTAAACACACACATTTTCTCAAAAAAAAAATTACAGCCTAGCAGTCGGCAGCTGCTGTCGTGGATGTGCGAGGAGGCGCCTGTGCAGCTCTGGCCGCTGATTCCTTTGTGTTAAAGTAAGCTGAGGTCTCCGAGGTCTTGGGGAGTGACAGTTCCACGGGCAGCGGGTAGATGGCACAATTTTCTTACATTTATGGGGAGAATGCAGGAAGCCTTGAGCACTAAGTAGAGTTGAAAAGCATTTTTTTTTTTTATTTCAATGACAAAAGATAACGTGGCATAATGTTAAAAAAAAAAGAAAGAAAAAAGAATGAAAAAAGAACAAAGAACTGAAAGAAAATAAAATACACAGACTTAACATGAATAATTAGATGCTACGCTATAATGTAGCTCTTGAGTGAAAAAGACTCACTACAGTGGCATCATACTGTGGTACTAATAATAATACGAATAATGATAATATAAATAATAAAAATAATAATAATGATAATAACATGCAAGTGTTGTTTTAAAGCGCACTAACAGAACCAACAGGTGCCCCATCTTGACGTTTTCTAGTGTTTGACTTAGTATAGGAAGACTAAAACTGAAGGAACATTGTAAATGAGCCTGCGGTACCTGAGACTATATGTGCAATAAAGAGCATGCTGCATGGGCTAATTTGTCATGGTGATACTGCCAAGGTGCAAAGAAGTGCATGTTGCCGGCTAACTGTGCGTGTGTGTGCGCGTGTGTGTGTGTCAGAGAGAGAGGGAGAGAGAGAGCAAACTATAGCCTCATCTCATTAAACAAATAGGCCCACTAATAGCCTGGGAGCCCTAAATAAGTTTTTAGCATCAATGCAAAGCTCAACAAACGTCACAGCAGCCATACAGTGACCAAACTGCACGCCTCTGGTCCGCAGCATCCACAGCCTGCGTGATTTTAGGTTCAGACCTGCAGCTCGTGTGTCAGAAACTTCTCACTTCACACAGACGTAAATAAAAGTGACGTTGCAGCGAGTTTCACCTCATTAGTTTTTTTGTGCAATGCTAATAAATGAGCAGAAGTACAAATTATAGTCCAGCATTATACAGCACGCTCTGTCAACTGAAATCAAGCCGGTAAATGTAGTGATCCGACTCATCCAGAAGCTATTTTGCTGATTCCTGAGGAGAATTTCATCGTCTTTTGAGTTTTCTGCCCCCTCGCTGCTTACATTTTGAAGGAGAATAGTTTCATAGCAAGGTGTTATCTTAGGTGATGGATGCGTGAACAAAACACCGCCATGCCCACGACTTGGTCAGATGAATGCAATGTTATTAACTCACTGGTGACGGTTTGGAGGGCGATGTCCACCTTTAATTATCAGCTGGGCGCACTGGCTTCATATCAGACACAGTTTGGTGAGACCAGCAGTGGCAGCACAACTGTATGGCTAAACAGCGTAAGCCTGTTTCACCAATAGGCCGAGGATAAAAGACCATCAGCATCATCATAATCATCATTTTCATCATCATCAACAAAACCACACATACGCACACACGCGCACACACGAATGCCACCAACGCCACCAGCAACAGCAAAAAACCGTGGTAAAGTTGGCTTGCGTACCCATCCCGATTAAGCCTCTATACAACAAGGCTAATACTATCTCTAGGCCTAACCCTCAACTAAGCCAATACTACTAATAATAATCACTGATAAGCCAACGCTTTTGTAGGTCTAATGCAGTTATATCACAATAATGCGCAAATAAATAACTGACATTGCTCACATTTAAACCCATCACTAACATCACATCCACTCCTCGGATATTCACATGTTCACATGTTTATATTGATATATATTTAAAATGCAGTGTGTGTGTGTGTGTGTGTGTGTGTGTGAGTCCAGTCGGTGATCATATAAGGCAAACAACCACCAATAATATAAACAAAAAATATATTTTAAGCTTTTCTACCTCACAAGATTAGTTTCATGTAACTTTCATCAGTTTGATACTACTTTAAAAAGATGTGTGCCATATGAATTCACCTCATTAATATTTCTGTCAGCCTATAAAGGTGGGAAACTCTATTCTGCAAATAAAAAAGGTGGGTAAACGGAGTTTAGCTGGGTTTATCCTCCACTACACCCCCTGTCCCAGTGAAGGGGGTCTTCTGTTATGAAATGGCCCCGTTGAGTTGCAAGACGCCATATTGATTGAAATATAGGACACAAGTTTTAGGGGCAAGCTTACAGCTGCTGAGAGCACTTGATCTCTCTTTTACAGACATTGTGAATTTTTCATCAGACATCACCGTTCAATCCAATATTTTGCACGTAGTGAATTACAGATTATCTTTTTTTTCTGTCTTTTTTTCTGTTTTAAATAAAATAAAATCACCTTGGAGCAAAATAAAAGTGACGGCGTTGAGTGGGTCTGTTGTGTGATTGATTAATTATTTTGTAATTCATTAATCAGTTTCATAGGGCAAAAGGGCAACATCCTGCCACAGCAAATTGAGTCCAGTCTTCCCCCCCATCCGACCACACACCAAATGCACGCACGCACACGCAAACACACGCGTACACACACGCGCGCACACACACACGCACACGCACACACACACACACACACGGACATGTATACACTGACGCACAGTCGTTTGGGAAGTAATAAAACATGAAAAACTTTTGTTTTCAAATTCATAAATTATAATTTAATACCAAGAACAAATTTACAGCAGAATGCTTGTTTACAATAAGCTAACACAAACAAACAAGAATTGTGTTCAACTATAAACTTTCACACACACTCACATATATCACTTGCAATTAATAATAATAATAATAATAATAATAATAATCATAAAAAAAGTATCTATACGTTATCAATACCCTGCAGTCATATATTTTTATATATTTATATAAAAACGTGGGTCAGTTTAAACTGTTCATAATTACAATCATGTATCATTCTCTGGTCCATATGTGGCTACGAACAGCCAAAGATCAGTGTTCAATCAGCTACACAATGTGATCCCTTTTAATTCAACCACAACATGGTGTTTTGTGTGTGTTGAAGAAAAGCCTCAAAACAAGGACAAAATTGCTAGCTTCCAAACACACACACGCGCGCGCACATACACACGCGCGTACACACGCATACACACATACATACACACACCACGGCACCTGTCATAGACCAAAGGAGCATAACACTAAGTTAAAATAGCAACTCCTTTCCAAACCAGCTCACCCTGTTTAAGTCTTTAGCCTAATAATGAACGTCGTTTCTTTTCTTTTTTTTCTTTTTTTTTAAATACAAGGGCTAGTGTACTGAATGCACAGATTATATCTATACAGTCAAAAAAAAAAGAAAGAAAAAAAAAACATTTACATTTATATATATCAAAGGTAAAATAGGTTAGCGACCTGTGGCCATGCATTCACAGTCTAAATATACATGAAAAAGAAAACATTTGTAGTAATATGTATATACATTAAAAACATAACTTTCAGTGCTACTAGCTAAGTCTGCCACTCAATTTGAAGACGTTGTATTACCGAGAGAAAAAAAAATGGCAACCACAGATTTTTCTTAATCACATATACTTTGTATAAAGGAAAAACTCGTTGAAATGAATTGACCTATATTTACAAGAATACTGCCTCTAATCAATGTTTTCAAGTGAAATACACGAATATACGACTGAAGTTTCAAATCTAATTGTGTCCCCCAAAATGTTATAGGCCTACTTTAACAACGTTTTGATAAGAAATCACATCATGCTTGTCAGGCACTTAATGCTTGAAGTGAAATAAAGGGTGACATTTTAGGGACGCTTTAATAATACTGCTATTAAACACTACTCTGGCTAGGCTTCAAACTTTTATGACCCTTGACCTCTCCAATTTTTTATAACAGGTTACTTCTATGGCTAGTTGTGTTTCCAGTGCAGTTGGAGCCACTGCAAACGCCCCTATATGGATATAAAGCATGTAGGGCAACCTGTCTCAAACAAGCAAACCTCTAAAACAGTAGGTCTAGGTAACTTATATGATTTTTTCCCCCCTTTAATTATCGTCGACTTTAAGGTCTTTCCAATTGGGGGAATTGATGCCAAATATTCAGAGCTGGCTGGTGCGTGGGAAGACTACGCCAAATAAGTTAAATCGTGTAAACTGATCGTGTCTGCGACCGTCAAACTAACAAATCCTTATTATTATTTTTTCAGAGAGAGAGATGATGTGGCTTTAGTCTTAAACAGTAGTGAAAACAAGTGGATCCTGTAACTTCATATTAATAAAGAGCAAATGTGTCCGCTGGGTCATAAAGTTGAACATGAACTCCAAAAACCCCTTTTTCCCCAGATGGTATTGGTCATCCTAAGAATATAAGTGCGCTTGCAGCATTAAGCCTAGATTATAAGCCTATATTCCTATTGCTGTGGTTTTAATTCTTTTTAGAACATTTTTACATTATTTCACCGTTTCAAAATAAATCATTGTCTTAGAAAATAACACCACCTGTACTACAGAAATCACATAGGCCGGTTTGGAACCAGAAAGGAGGAACAAAGTAAAGTACAAAACACAGCTATACATGGACACAGGACAAGTCATTTGAGAAAAGAAAACTCACGTTTTCCCTTTCTTCATGAGTTTTTTTTCTTTTTACCCAAATTATCATTTTTAAATGCACTTAATACTTAAATTTTCCTTATAAGGATCATCAAAATCCCTTTTCCTTATGTGTGTTTTTTTTGTTCATTTTCTTCTTTCTTTAAAAAAAAAATGGATCGAAGCAGGTTGTTCTGCATGAACACTGGGAGCTTGTATCTGCCATTTTGAAAGTTCACTGGATGTCTCAATTTTTTGGAGGGGGGGGGAATTCACAGTCATTTACGTCAATGTCTTTCTTCATGAAAGCCAGCCCCGTGTAACAGCCGGTTGGTTTTTTATTCCTTCTACAAAAGCAGCTATAACCATTGTAGTCTCGCAGCCCCCCAACCCCACCTTTTGTTTGTTCGTCTCCTTCTTGGTTTACTGAATTGACATGTAAGGCCAGTTAAAACTGCTCCCCGAAAGCAACATATCCCTGATGAGAGTTTCAATTGGGGTTTTACCTACCAATCGGACGAAAAATAATTGTTCTATGACCGAGGAAGAGACTGTGCGGAGGGAAGGCAAGCGGAGTAACAACTTCCCAAACCGTGTTGGCTGGTTGGGATACTGGCTCCGGACATATTCCTCCAGGGCGCACTGGGACTTCTCCTGCAAACTTTCCACATGGGCCACATCTGAGAGGCCACAAGCATCTAAGAGGGGGGGAAAGCAAATAAACATTAATAAAGTGTAATTTAAAGTGCTTCTCTCGCTAAGATTTATTTATTTTTAAGTGGATTGATATCCCCGCCACTGGCGAGATTTATTACCCTTCACAGTTTTTTTCTTTAAAAAGGTTATTATTTATGGAAATAACCCCTATACCCAAAAATATGTATAAGCTGATGTTTTGATGTCAACTTAATGGAAAAAAAAATCAATGTATGTGCTTGACGAGTGTATTCTGATAATGATGGTAAGAATAATAATATTGTGCCAATAATAGGCGAATAATCACCACACCACAGATAAATGTATGATCCCACATAATGATGGTAATGCATCCATTGTTTTATAAAAATTACATTTGTATTAAAAAAAAAATAAATAAAAAAAATAAAAAAACTGAACCGCTCAGGCTGCCACTCTCATTTGGGTGTTTCTCATTTTATTGCTATTATAACGCGTTTATTTCTCTCGGTGAAGCCTCTTAAAGGGGAACTAAATAATTTACCATATTCATAGCTTAAGACTATATTTCAGACAGGCCCATCTGACACAGCTAGAGAGAGAGGGAGAGGGAGACAGAGAGGGGGGAGGGAGGGAGAGAGAGAGAGACCTACTGACCTTTAGTGAGCTGAGATTTAGCTTGAAAAAGGGCCCATAGCCTACGGAGTTGCCGTCATACTATACCATCAGAGACGCATAATCACTATCTGTGCTGCTGTATGTGGGCGGCAGCTGATTATGTGCCAGAAACGCTTGTACACACATTGGTTAAGTTTACAAAGTTTATACATGACAACAACAAACCCACCAAAGTAGCAAAAGGCGTGTCATGCCAGCTACAACAGATAGCTCAGGTTAAAGCCTCCGGGACTCAGGTATGAAGAGAGGGAAATTAAGCCATCATGGCCCAATAAAGGCCTAATGATAAAACGCATTGACCTGAAATGTGATTTTTTAGAATAACAAGACACCACGAGAACAATAGCGGATTGGCAGAGCTAAATGAAATACAGAAGTTGATGGCTTACAGGTATGATATCGTTTCAAAGAAATGCACACTCTCTACGGCGAATCCCTCGTAAATCTCTCCCACATGTATTTTTTTTAAATTTTATTTTCCCTTTTAATGCTGCAGCTAATGTAACAAAATAGCTGGGAAGTTTGGGTCATGACCTAGTTCTGGAGCAAGTCTAGAGATGCCTTGAATCCTGCGCAGCGAGGAGGCAACACAGAATATTTCTGCAAATAAAAATTCATAATGTATCTTCCCAAGTCTCTGCTCAGTATCAGCAGAGAAAGGCACATACTGATATATTTGCAATCACAGGTTATATAAGCGTTATACGTGCTGTAATAGCTTATGTTTCTGGGAAATGCCTGTCCTTAAATGACAAGAGAGCGTTGAAACCTGCGCTGTGCTTTTACTGTGTGCAAATGGGACATTAGGCTTGTCTTTCTTTTTCTATTCCCCTCCCCCTCGGAGCCTGACATCATTTATATCTGTCATTCCCTACAAACAAGACGTGGGGTATACACACATTGATAAATGGCTAAAAAATATCAAAGTGTAACAATTCATCTACAAAGCATCGGACTCTCTGTAACTGCACTAACAGCTACATTTTTCGATGCTTAAGGCTATTAGTGTGAAGTTATCAGGCCTGTGTATTAACTCGAGTTTATTTTCTAGTCTTCGAGACAGGCAGCACTTCCCTCGTGTTCTGTCCTCACTTTAATTAAAATAAAATCTCATGCCGTGGCCATGTCACATTTTCCAGTTTAGCGTTGTTTATGCATCTGACCAATCAGCAGATTAATCAGATGGTTTCATAATTTACTAGCCCAAGGCCTATCCACTTGCTTAAGAGAGGAAGTGTTGGTGAACATTTAAGTGGGATGTTCTAGGACACGCTGGGAAAACTCTTGCCAGTGTACATACTGTATATTACGGTCATAGTTATTTTAGTTGATGTCAAAGTGTGTGTTAGTTACGTTCACACTGAACTTTTAGTGCATGTGCCAGTCTATTGTCTTACCTGAGGTGAAGAGCACAATTGCCTTTAAGCAGCTATATTCAGCAGAGTCAACGTGCAAAGCTTTGAGCTTTTCCACTTGTTCTTGGAAGATCCTAATGTGGTCCATAAAGGCCACCACTCTGTCCGCAGACATGGGGGAGGCGTGAAGGCCAGCCGCCGCCAGGAGAGGAGCCACATGTAGGGGCATGGAGCACTGCGCGGCGTTGAGCACAAATAACTCACTCCACGTCAACCTCAGCAGAGCCACCTGGTCGGTGATCTGAAGGTCTGGAAAGAAGGGAATATTCCTGGCCCACTCCACGGCACTGAAGAGCATCCTGGCTGCTAGTTCACAAATGTTCTCGATGCCCATTATGTTGTTGGGCTGCATGCACTGACTGCCATACCGGGACGTCGGGTAGGGCTCCGCTCTCAACAGAAGAGAGATATATCCGGATAAGTAGGAATGGCAGTGCAGTGGGTCTCCATTTGTCAAGGCGAACTGACCGTGGTGTGGCTGTGTGGGTGGCATCCGTCCCCTTTGCACGGCTGCAGTAAAAAGAGAAACTACAGATATTGATGCCTGAATTCTACAAATCATGACACATTTTCATCCTGACCATGCTGGACGCTGTCAAATAGGCTATTATACATTTTTAAAGTGCAGACAACTGCCCGCTTAATCAAACGTTTACACTTACATAAAATAAATGACATATGTAGGCTACATTATGCATAACATTATAACACAAATATTGCATTATTGCACACGAGTAAAGGAACAGGCTGCAATGACGAGAATGGGGACCTGGTGTTACAAACCATGTTCTGAAATACCAAAGGTGCGTTTCTAAACACATTTTACGCAAGCCATGCATATATGTAGCTTTAAAATGATGTTATTCAGCAACAGCAACATGAGCTGGCTGTGAAGGAACACAAAGAGGGCAAGGCAGACCTTGCATGTTTAACCCTTAACCTACTTAGCAATTCATCTCGTTTCACCCTGCAAGCAGGCCTATTTTTCGACTAATATACAAAGAAATGCTCAAGGTTACATAGAGGCTGTGCATGCATAATTCAGCCAAATGTCCAGTTTTACAGTCGGGGGACAGACAGACAGGGTAAATGTAGATGTAGCCTGAACACGCCATCTCTTAAATTCGACACTCGCCATAATAGCGCAGTATACTGTATCATCTATTCAATACAGATGCATATCTACGTCCCTGCTTTAACAAAAAAATATATTATTCGATTGCCGTGCTCGTGGCTGGGGCTCGGCTGTTATTAGAGGGAAACAGAGCCATAATGCGCTCGAGCTAAATACTATAATGTAACGCTAAAGGAAGGTCCGGCGAGCCCCGTGTCGACCACAGCAGCAAGCGGCTCCATGGCGTGCTCCAGCCGCACAGCCTTGGAGGGAACAGTCGGGAGAGAGAGAGAGCAGACTATGGGGGCGACATAACATGGTTTCACGTTTGATAAGCCTGTAACGCACAAACAGATTACATGAATAAGAAAACAAAATTCCCAATACCTTCCCGTCTCATGCCAACTTTAAGGCATTTTTTGAGGCGGCAGTACTGACACTGATTGCGGTGGTGTTGGTCAATTGGACAATTCCTGTTGGCACGGCATGTGTAAGTGAGGTTCCGTCGTACGCTCCGTTTGAAGAAGCTTTTGCACCCCTCGCAAGTAAACTGGCCGTAGTGTTTGCCACTCGATTTATCCCCACAAACCACGCATTCAATGTGCTGTGGCTGTTTCTCCGACTGCTGCGTCGTCTGGTTCGTCGGCGTAGACTGTGTGTTGTTCGGGGGTCCTTGGACGGGAGTCTGAGGGGTCGGAGGGGCGACCTGAGAGGCTGTCAGATTCAACTGGCCTGGTTGAGGGGTGGGAAGAGATAGTCCTCCTTGGGTTTGCGAGGAAAGGGTGCCTTGGGTGTCAGCCACATCGTCCTGGGAGCCTCTCCACACTACCATTGCCATATCTATCAGTCAACGTAAAGAAACTTTTTGTCTGCCGTTTTGGTGTCGCGGTGAATAATGTCTCAAGGAAACGCGGCAAACTGTGATTAACAGCCGGACACACAAAATGTCAAATCTACCCTACGTTGAATCCACTCTGGATCTCCCGAAAAACTGTCGATTTATTGCTGTTGGAGACGTTGCGAAGCACGTTTTCAAAACTGATGCGATGGCGAGCTGAGTCGCTGCCTTGCGCTTAAAGGCCAAGTCCAGGGGCGCTTACAGTCAGCCATCCAGTACACCCATCAATGGGAAAGGTAGGCTAAATATTATAATAATCAATCGAGGTAGCATGGACTATTCAATGAATGGTGTAGCAGGTTGGTAGACGGTGCGTGCAGCAGCATAAAAACAATTGGTGAGCACACTAGCAGCCACTATCAAGTTCCAGCACAAGTCTTGAAGAAAATCACCAACTGGGTAAAAAAAAATGCGTCTTGTTCCTTTTCTTCTTGTGAGGTAGCGCCAGCAAGCGCGCAGCTGAAGCCAATGTTTTGAGAGCCTGGAATATGAAGACAACTCTCCAAAAAGCGAAAGCACTAAAAACAAAAAAAATATATAAAGATCACAACCTACAAACCTCCTCCGTGCACGGAAAAATAATAGGCAAAAAAGAATAGAGAATCAAAGTGATCAAATATGTTAAAAAGGCGGAGGTTAGGAAGTGATTTGCGATTGGTAGGAGCCGGGCTGGCAGAATGCTTTCTCTCTGATCAGCTCACTGAGCTCTCTATATAGTGAACTTTGACACGACTGCTGCAACTTAGCACACGTTACCATGGAGATCGGCTGCCATATAAGGAAGGAGAGTGTGTTTGACTGGTCAGAGCTCAGGGACCTCCCCCTGAACCCCATTGGCTAGTCGGCACTTGTGCTACTTGGTACCTTGCCAGAGCCAGGATGGAGGTCGAGAGGGCCGCTTGGTCCTAAAAAGAGACGATTTTCAGAAAGAGGAATCGTTCTATTCACTCAAATAGCCCAGACTATACACTCACGTGCACGCCTGGTAAAGCCTTGAACATTTTATGGAAAAAAAAAACAAGAAGCTTGATTCAATTTTTGCTTCATATCGCCTCACATTATATCCACTACGGGTAGCCCTAATAAACTGAAATATCCTAAGAGATTTTGTCCATGAGATACAATTACACCTTCTTGACGTGATCTGTGCTCAAACATAAAATTGTCTATCCATTGTGCCTTTATCATGATTCTTTAGGTCTATGGATATAACTTTTGAGCAAAATACCCAGAAAAAAAAAAAAACTAAGGCTATGATGTCAACAGCCTATTTGAAATTGAAAGAGCCATATGAAGACTGCATTTTGGTATGTGTCATTTGTACAATCACACCAGACACCGAATAGGGTCACTCATAGGTGAGCAAGACAATGATAACAACACCTAGTAGTTCTATATTTTACTATATGGTTGTGCAACATTTGCAGAGGCTAATAAACTGCTAGTACCTCTAATCTTACAAGGCTCCACTCATCACAATCCACATTCTCTTCTAAAAATGTTGTGTTAGGCTACTGACATCATCTGGGCACATGTACCGCCGCCTATCAAGCCCCATGGGCACAAATGTCCCATACCCACTGGGTCAGAAAGAGCAAATTCGAGTGAGTTTAGTCCCAAAAGTCAGAGCTTAGTCTGTATGGTCAGAACGGCAGTTGACTAATAGCTTTATATAGGGACTGCATTTAAAATGTTCAGCTGAGGTCAAAGGCCATGCCCTTTGGCTTCAGGTCAACCTAAAAGTAGGTCTTCCTCCTCCAGGTAAAACTTTACGGAGCTCAGCAGCAGAACCTATAGCCTGAGCTTTATGCTGTGGGGAGAGCAGCAGCAGCAGCATGCATTGTCCCAGGATGTATTACAGTATATGGCTGCCCCCTAGCGTATGAATTCTTCGCTTCAAATAAGATTCAATTTAGAGGAGCCATCCGACACGGAAACTGCTTCAGTCTCTTGTCTCTCGCATCGACCAAACTAACGAGCACCATTTTAAACTGATGACTGTTTGTTTAAAATCTGTTTTATATGACTTGGACGCCATAGCTTTCAGTGTTGCCAAAGTTGGATTTACATTTTGCCACTCCATACAGTCCCAGCGGTGGTATTTGAACCAATTATGTTCTTATTCTAAAACAAATTAGCCGATTATATTTTGTCTGCATGACTATTTTGTCGGTTTTATTTACAGATCCCTTGAAAACGGAGAGTCTGTAAATAAAATACTCCGCAAAGTATCGACTTATCGAGGATTCAGCCTGGCTTCACTTGGTAAGTATACATTTTGCACACTTTAATTAAGATAAATCAATGGAGCAGCGCCGCTTTATTTCTTGAACGGATTGCGTCCAATTCTAAATTAGATATTATCTAAATGAGTGGACGAGCTTAAGTTATCTATTATAATAAAGGCATAGACTACTGCAGACATCTAGTAGCGTATCCATACGATGTTTCCACAGTGCGCTAGGAACAAGGGCGTCTCTGTCAGTCATTTTCGATTATTATCCAAGTGTTCATTTCTATGATGAGCACAATATGCTGAGCTACTTTGCAAATACTCATTCATTAAGATATTTGACAGTGATAGTGAGGCAGGGCTAAAAAGGAGGCTGTATTAACAAACCTACCAAATGCATATGTTGCTGATTCGTCCGCAGCGTGATGCATCTTCTCTCTTATTCAGAATATATTTAGTCTTCTCTTTTGCGAAACAGTGCTCAGACTGAACTGGCAAAGCTTCCTCTCCAACAGACGGAATCAAACACAAAAAAAGCTGTTTATTGGAAAATGCAATGTCTGATAATGCAAAAACTTTGGAGAGCCAAAACAAACAACTGATTCAAGTCATGTGTTGAGCGAGGAATTGGAAATATTAGTTGACGTGCCGTCCAAGCAGAATATCATTTGAATGCCTTTGGAAATGATAAGTAGGCTTTACAGCGAGCAGATATCCCGTGCGCCTTTTCTCCTCTACAGTAATATGGCCAAAATGCGCCTGTACGCCGCTGCTTTGTGTGGGCTATTGAGGAGAGAGGGAGGGGTTGAAGCCAGAATAGACACCTGTCTTTAACTGTGGTGAGCATGCAGCATGGGATCCTGCAGCTATATTATGAATTATACAGACACTGAAAGTAAAGATGCAAAGATGCAAGAAGTGGTGTAATTAGAATTAACATGGCTAGAGTTTTATATTGTAAAATAAATCTTTAACTGTATTTAACTAATCCAAACATACAAAAACAGCACGGTGCCAATTGACAATCACATTATTATTATTATTATAATTATTATTTAATTAATTCTAATTAATTCTGATTAATTGTTATAATAAATTATATAAATTCAATATAAATTAAAGTGTGCGCTACTAAAAAAAAGCACTTAAAACAATTTCATGTCTTTTATTGCAACTACACTACTTGCAAATAAACATGTATATTTAGCAGAGAGAGAGAGTGAGAGAGAGAGAAGGCCTATGAAATGAGGATAGCCTCAATTAACCCCGTGCAGACCTACATTGGGTTGAAAAATTGAGCACTTTTTTACACGTAAGCATTTTAATATCCACACCACCACATAATTGATTTGCTATTAAACTATTAAACTCTTCGGCTACATTTTTTTTCCAAGGGTTTAAAAGTTTCCCCTCTCCTGTGTGTGATTAGTCTAGTTCCTCTTCCTTCCAGGTATCAGGATAAAAGCACCATGCTCAGCAAGCCTGCACACAACAATAGCGCTGCCCAACGGGACCAGTATCGATTAAGACGAGACAGAGGATGTCGCCTGCACTAAATATTTACTGATCACACACAAATAGCTGGATCTTTAACGATTTCCCATGCTCCGGCAGAGGGAAAGGACTAAATCACTTTATTATTGTTAGTAAAACAAAGCACACGCTCTGGGACACTGGACTGGAGATGTGCTGATTGGGATAAATGCAGTTAAATTAATCGATAGATAGTGAGTAGCATAGATAATAGTTGAGATTTACGGTCGTGCAAAGAAAAAGCTTTCACTCATGTAACAGGTTAAGCCAACACGTGTACTGCAATTGATAATTCTTCCTCAATTTCTTGCGTAGGCTATAGGCTATATGCGACTGCGCGCGGTGGGCTATGGGACAAATAGGAGAAAGTGAAGAGATTATATCAGGTGTCAAAATAAACCACACAGAAATTAAGATCAATCCAAGATTTCCTTGCATATAAATCTGGCTTTAAAAAAAAAAAAAAAAACGCTTCCCGATGAAAAAATCGGGAAAAATGGTTCGCCCTTCTGTTGAAATTGACAGCGAGTGAACCCTCATGCACTGGTGAGAAAAGTCAAAACTAGGATAAAAGTTCACTTTAATCTTATCTCTGCCTTCACCAAGTCCTTCAGTGCGGAGATAGAGGGATACTGACCCGGAGGTCTCGCAGTTCCCGGCCTGATTAACCCTTCCAGACCCGGCTAGGAGCAAAGGTTAACCAGGCTAATCAACTTGAAGAGTCTGATTGAATTAGATGACTGTGGAATCAGGACAGAAACTAAAATGTACCTCTTAAAAAACACCACGAGGAGAGAAGTTGGTCACTTTTGTTAATCTAGTCTGTTATAGCCCAGCTGGAGTGAAAAATGAACATTAAATACAAAATCAAAGATGCATGGGAGCATTAATTCCCCAGAACAGAAGACATGATTTGCTTGATAATGTGTAAAGGCAACAGGTAGCTTTCAGCTGTTTCTGCTCCAGGCTATAAAATTATATTTCGGGCATAAGTTTAATGTTTGCAGTAGATCAAAACTCTCTATAACACAGAGAAATGATTTGCCTGCTTGATGAATGATTGATGGTTGGATGCGTCCTATATATCATGGCATAAAATGTGTCTAATTTATCTGTTTTATTGTGTTATATCAATCAATTGGCTATCCTTTAAGTTTCTAGTAAAAATGTAATCCTTTGTCTCTTTCTTGCAATGCTTTGTTGTGCTGTTGAGATGTTGCTAATGTGCAAAGATGGAAAAACTACACCAATTAGTCAGATCTGAGCTTGTACGTTTGGGTCTATTTAGATAATTTTGCTTACAAAACAAGATGTAGGTCTCCAGAAGTTACATGAAAAGATGCTTAATAGGGGAAGAAATACCATATCATAAACAAAATATTCCTTTTAAATGATACTGATGGAGAATATAGATTTTAAAGTTGAAATTTTGATGATATTTACATAAAGATTTGATAATTGCGTGGGTGCAAAATTAGTATCTCACAAAAAATTATTATATAAAAAGGCAGTTAACTTATGACTGTCAGACTTGCCTATTATTTATGCATATTTCATAGTATAGATACCACAAAATAGTCTTTTGATTGGACTTATTTTCCCTCTTTGCACTTGAAAAGTTGATTCTTTAACAGAGGCAGTATGGCTGTTGCATTCACTTGCCGAAAAAAAAAGTAATGACTCTTTCCTTGAAATTTTTGTTGTAACCTTTTTGCTTGTAACTGATGTAATTACTAAAAAATGCATCCCATTACCACGATTAGCTTCTTGATGACCCTGGGCTTGATGACCCTAAGTCTAATGTGGTGTGTGTATGCATGCATACCCGTGTGTGTGTGTGTGTGTGTGTGTGTCAGCGACTTGCTTATGCATACACATGTATATGCATATATACAGTGTCAGAAAAAAGGTGTGTAACCGTGCACCTTTTTTCTCTGAAAGTGTGTGTGTAAGCAGACATTTATGTTTTAGTATAAGAAGTTAATTCGGTGGTGTAGATCACTTTCTCCCTCCTCTGCCTGCTTGCCCCAAGGGCCGCTAGATCCCAGATAGCTCGCTGTGTTCAATTTGCCAATGATAGATTACAGTGCCAATTTAAACAGATAGGGATCAATTTGTCTCAATGATCACTCTTTAGGCCGACTGCCAGCATGCTCTTAATGTATTTGTAAATGTTGGTTGTTTGAATCACGGCAGTTAGGTTTTAAGTGTTCAAAACTGTGGTATAGAGAGAAATGAGAGGGATAAATGATAAATGATGTGTTGTTTTGGCTGCTGCAGACTGTGAATAGATGGAGTATACATGATGATCACTTCAGGCAGCGGTACTGTAGCAGCAGCAACCAGAAGGTCATTGGTTTCAATCTATGGACTCACTGGGAAAATCTGGGTAGGGGAATTGTACAATAAGTGCTCTCTCAACCCTCAACAACTACTGTCAAAGTGCCCTTAGGCAAGGCACTTAAACTCCATCTGTCCCAGTGGAGCTGCACAGTGACCAGCACCAGACTGCGGTCGCTCTGGCCACTTGTGAGGTGTGTCTTTGAGTGTAACCTGCCCTCCCTTTTCTTTTTAAAGAAGGAGAGTGGGCAGTGCACTCACCTTATGCATTCTTTTTTTTTTTTGTATTCAGACAGTGAAAAGTTGCGAGGGAGACACAGGAGAGAAAGCGCTGGCAGGATTCAGTCCTAAGCCAGGAGGGGTACGCATGCGGCTCCAAAGGCAGCAGACTGTGTATTGAATTACTGTAGCTCAAGGTGTAATGCGGGGGCAAAATGGGACGTGTAAAACTGACACAAACCAACGTACAAGAGGTTTACCGCAGCTTTCCATCAGTTATTTAATGATGAATTTTATATCTATCCTACATTTCAATCACAAATATTTTCTAGCAGCCATACTTTTTATAATGATAAGTGATTTCTGATTATCATTGGATTAAACTAGTATCATTTTGCTGTTGTCATGTGAAAAACTTGTACCTCCAATTTTGGTGTTTTTTTATGTTTTAACTTAATTTGAAGGATTCAATGCTCTTCTACGGGTGGAGAAAATTCTCTGACACTCGATGCTCATGAAACCATTTCAAACCCCGCTGGATAAACTGAAAAATGCATGCGGGTCAAGCTAAAAGCAAGGCTGGTTTTCTTAGCTCCTGAAAGGTTCACATTTTGGAGATACAAGGTTTTTATCCGACAGTGACGATATGAACGGTATAATCAATGATCTGTTATTGTATATAATTACAATTTGCAGTGTTACGCCGTGACAAATAAACTTTTGAGATAAGTTACTTCAGCTGTGTTTGTGTCTGCTTTCCTCCTCTTCATGTTGTCTTACAGTATGTGCTTAAATTTCACAAATCATTTTTTTCCATTTTTGCAATGATAGTCATCTGTAATATTCAATATTGACAAACAATAAACATTGCATCCTGTTCACTGAGAATATTATTGTTTCTTTTATATGAAACATATTGTAAAAATATATGACAACTTGGCTATAGCTTGAGTGTAGCTCCCTATTTGTTACCCAAAGCACTTTTTCAAATTATTTTCTTGCCAATTCAGTCTCTGGCTTCACTGTCTTCTGTGGGATATCCAGATGAAAAATACACTCTGACAATCGGTGTCGTTTCTGAAGGTTGATTCTCATTCATTCAAATATAAGAAACTGACACTTCAAACTATATAATGATATAATTTTGAAGATTTAAAAAATGGGATTAGCATCCTCATAGCAAATTATCTGGAATATTCATGAGCCAGGTAAAGTGCAGTTTGAAGAACGTGTGACTATTAAGAGAGTGTGTCCGAAGCCTTACATTTCAGCCTCAGGAAGCGTATGTGTCAACTGTGACCTAATTGATAAGGTGGAAGAGTATACCTCTTTTTCTGTTTTAAAAGGTTTAATTTTCTAACATTAAAAGTTTAAACACTAGAATGAGACAAGAATAATTTATTACATGACACCGTTTTGCCAATTCTAAGCCCTTCAGGTTGAGCCACTCGGTTATGCAAAGTCATTGAGAAGTATGTACATGCTCTATCATAACAATGCATTGCTTTTGAGTGCTACAAACATACATTTTGTATATAACTGTATGTATAACTATGCACAAACTCTGCAGTGCATGAATATTGATAATGTTAACTAAACCTTTACTACCACAGGTACCAGTTCACCCATTGTGCATGAATGTATGAGAATCTATCAGAAGCATTTCAATAAATTTTGGAAACACCCTCACAACAACAGTGACTCCGAAGAGGAAAGTCAAGATTTTCTTGGTGTTAAGAAGACTTCAAAGGGAAAATCCATGAAAAACAGAATTCACCTATTCATAAGATCTTAGACAGATCAATCTTGATATGTGAACATGAACCAGCTGCTTCCAAAGGTCGCAACGTGGGAGTCAATACTCTCTCGATGATGTCATCAAGAATCAAGCCCGAGACTTGCTCCACTGACAATAAATGGGAGAGGGGCTTTGTGGACATGTGATAGTGCGGGGTTTAGAAAAGTGCCAGACCTAGTGTGATCCCAAATAAATTCTGAGGAGTCAACAGTGTTGTAATGTTTAGTAATGCAATGTTTCAGTTCATTAGCATTGTACTGCTAATTAACTATGGCTTGATTATGGGAATTGTGGTATTGCCTCAGAAATCCCGGTTTACACCTACATGAACAGTAAATTGTACATCTACAAAAGTCTGTCAACTTTGTGCCAGTTTACCATATTTGTCATCAGGACCGACAGTGTGAGGTTACTTGCCAAGTGTACACTCACCAATGCTTGTCCTTTCACGTGACTGTAAACATAAACACAAAATATCCATGGCAGATACCGCTTTCACCCGAAACTAAGAGTTCTTCTTCTGTCTTCTGTCCAGCATCATAAAATCTGCTTAATGAAGACTTGAAGAACAACTACATTTTTCATTGATTACATTTTCAAAAATCCATTAAACACTGAGGCAACTCCAGAATATTCTCTGTTAGAGGAGAATAGGCTACCACTGAATTTCAGCATGCAAATATGTTATTCATATACCTTAGGACAATTCACTCTGTATTGCTACACATTCACTACTTTTTCCCATCGCTTAAAGGTTTGCGCACTATAATCTGTGGTGTCATACCAACACAGAGCTCAACAAAGAGCCAACTGAGAAAAAGTATCCTCTACTGACTGTACCAGGATGATTCTCTGCAGATAAGGTGCATTTTCTGGTTCACAACTGTTAATGTGAAGCTGATTTTTAATGTAAACATGCAGGCAATCATTTTATGAGTCCACAAAGTCTGTCTCTAATTGATTATCTATGAAGCTGCTCTACGCTGAACATCCCAGTGACATCACAGATTAGAGTCACGGCCTTTGGTTTCCATCAGTAAGGGACGCAGTTATCCATGTTCACAAAACTAATTGGTGTATGTTAATGCGCGAGGAGCTGAGACGGAAGTGTAACCAAGCCTGCTTATTGGCTGACTAGCAGTAAGGTGGCTAGCAAGATTTTCCACAGGGGGAGTGAATGTGTTATAACAACCAAACAAAGTAATGGATGAAGTTTGCAATCATGTGATGGACATTTTTTTTAAATGATCAGAAAAGGCATGGTTATAAGAATGAGTCATTATAAGATATAACTTAGAACAACATTTTCCACTAAGATGGACGTTCTTCACTACAAGGA
Organism: Centroberyx affinis; assembly: GCF_046629955.1. Classification (NCBI taxonomy): domain Eukaryota; kingdom Metazoa; phylum Chordata; class Actinopteri; order Beryciformes; family Berycidae; genus Centroberyx; species Centroberyx affinis. The sequence continues at coordinate 281,024 of NW_027280332.1, read as the reverse complement.
ACACACCATTATCATTATCATTACTGGACTTTTTGAATGAGGTGGTGCTGGTACCATCAAGGTATCAATCTTCATGGTGTTGCTTTAGTACCGTGGCCTGGTTTGTGATGATTTTCACCATGATTAACATGATTAGGGTCATTAGCGAGGAATGACTTTAGATAATTGCTACCGTGATTATTACCAACATTTTTGCAGGTGCAAGATGGAAAAGAAATTTACAAAAAATACAATTAGGAGAATTTTTCATATCCTTTCACAGGCCGTCCGTAATCCTATATGTTATTTTTTCTTCTTGTCAGTGCAGACAGCACAAATGTATCTGTGAACGTTTCCCATAGGCAATTTGGCCACCTTTTACAGTGCAATGGCAATGCACTTTCTGGTGGGAACAGAGGAGCAATAAACTGTACAATTTGCTCACACAACACAATCTCATTGAATCAGTGTTTTTTGGATGTTTTGGCATGTAGTGGATGACTAGACTAGGCTACTTGGTTAAAATCTGTAGTCCATGAGGTTCCGCAAACACTCAAAAACAAAACAAATAAATAATAAGCTGACAAGATGCAATGATCGGCAAACTTAAAACAGAGGATGTTCACATGCAAGGAGATTAGAAATGAGGCGGGCCCAAAGAAAACTCATGTGGCTGAATCAGCTTTGGTGAATGATCTTCAAGGGTTCATCTGTTTGTGGAGCAATCCACAGGCACAGCAGAGCTGTAAACAACAATGGTGTCTATGGACCGCTCCAGTGTGAGCTGTCAGCGCAGCCACAGCATCTGGCAGCGTGCAACTGGAAGGCATAAATGCAATAAAAGAACAAAAAAGCAACTTATTAGCAAATTGTAAACACTAGCAAGACAAGAGATAGTGGCTGATCACCACTGTCTTTTTTCCTAAAAACAAATCTTAAAATGCAGAGTTATTTCCATGACAACAGCTGGCATAGGAGTATGTGCCCTTGGGCAAAATCTTCAGAGACAGGGTGGCCACACATGTCTTGTGCTGTGATGAACTTGAGTAGTCTCATCTGGCTTGCAAGGGAAAATTTCATTGGAAAATAAAAATAGAAATAAATCCCTTGCAGCCAACAAGACAAACTTTCAGTTGGTGCCCATTGAATCTGGCTAAGCCTCAGGGTTAGGAAAAAGTTGGGCAAGGAAAGGCTTATGGCAGCGGTGTAATAGTAGTTCAGATGGTAGTGGGTACGACTGATACTGTTACCTCACCATCAATACACACTGAATGTACAAAATACTAGGGACATTTTCCTGATATTGAGTTGTAGCCACTTTTGCATAATCCACATCTCAATTGTCTCAAGGCTTAAAATCCTTCTCTAACTCGTCTGCTTCTGTTTATCTGCATATCCTCTTTTGTGATTGGTATAGATGTAATAAGTGAAATCATTAAGGGATAATGTTTTTACCTGGATTCACCTTATCAATGTACTTGAAATGAATGATGAATGAATAATGAAAATAGTGTCCCTAATATTTGGCACATTAACTGATAAAGATAGAAAGCTTACTAAAACATACTAATTTTGCTGTTTGGTGAAATCCCATCTTAAACATGCTTGTTGTCACGTGTTGCCTCTGGCCATGTACCCACTAAGAGATGATGTGCATTTGGATGATTCATTTTTAGACTAAGAGCTGTTTGTTTGCACCTCCCACCGCCAACAGTCTACACAGTTTGACATTTCGCACCTCATAACTCTTTGAATGTGATTGACTTACGAATGTGATAAAACCGTGAACAAGCCAATCACAAGACACACTGGCACATAACATGTTTATACTGTACATACAGTATTGCATCCTGCACATAACACCCATAACCTATACAAATACACTTCAAACCGAGAATTGATATCTGTGAACCACATTCTAATTTTTAAGATATCAGCCAATTTAGTTTGATTGAAAGACTGTTGAAAATGGTAATTTAACCCAAATTTTCAAATGTATTATTGATTTATTAGTTTTACTTACTTAATTACCTACTTGCTGACTTACTTGCTTGCACTTAGTACAAAGCAAGAAATGATAGGAAATTAAACAATATTACTCACTATGTGATTTGGGTATCAGGTGTAACTAATCTCTAATTCTGTTGCTTTAATAATCTGATCAATTTTCAGTCAAAAAGCCATTACCTTATGATTTAAGTGTTCATTATTTTTACAAGTTATTTCTGAGGAGGATTTTTAGCTTTTCAGAAGATCCCTAGACTGGTCCAGAGTGTTAACTAATACTGCCACTTGGCTCCTTTTTTGATCTAGATTTTCCTTTATGAATGAAACATTAGCAGAGCTTAGCCTGTTGAGAAGGGTGTGACGGATATATTCCAGGGAATAGAGGAGCACAGTTCTGGACAGGAGGGCTGTATAGAACCGGGATGTCAGTGTGACCATAATGCAAGGATTAGGTCCTCTAGAGGCAAAAGTGACAACACTGTGCGCTCGGGCTCAAATTGCAAGTCAAGTTTGTATCACTTATGAAAGTTCACTTTAACAGAAGAAGTCTGCATTTGTCTGACAGGTAAAAAGGTAAACCAATAGTGTTTGCATTACTGTATACACACTGCAAAAAATATTAAGGCAGTTCAACTTAAAAACATAGGTTTCCTTGCTGCCTTAAAATTGTGAGTTGACTGAAGTAGTACTGAATAGTTAGGTCAAAGATCATTAGTTAGCCTAGTTGTTCTAATGTAGAAAAGCTAACTGAGTGAAATTAAGACAATAAGTTCAATCAACAAATGTCTAGTCATGCTGATTTGTGTTTCCAAGTTGAATGCATTAATTGATGAACTGAAATCCAGGGTTATTTATTTTTTCACAAGGTTTGCTAGGTTTAAGTTCAAGTTCCTCTTGTATCACATGATTAATACACAGTTCAGCATATAGTATGCAGCTGCAATACACTTACTTGTAGTGGACTGTACTTGCCATGTGCATCAGACAAACTTACTTGATTGTGAATTCCCAGATACATAGATAAGATAGATAGTAGATTTTATCATGGTTTTTTTATTTTATTTATTTATTTTTTTATCATACGTACATACGTAACATATGTACATAACAAGTCTCTATCCTGTAACTTCATTCAAACCAGAAGAAGGAAGAGTTTCTGGAGAGTTAAACCGAATGCAATGCATACTGGGAAGTCTGCTAATAAACTAACAGTGTTGAGTTTAGTGAATGCTTTATAAGCTGTTCTTTCAACTCAAAATTTTAAGATGTGAACTCATGATTTTAAGTCATGAAGCTCATAACTAGCACTTTTAAGTTGAAATTGACAAACACATCTATATACATTGTGTTAATGGATAAATATGAGTTGATTTCACTAAATTGCACTATGAGTTTTTACAGTGGTATGTCATCATTATCTTACTTTATACATGTGAATGACTTTTTATTAATGGAAAATAGTTGTGAACATATACATTACCAGAACAATGATTAATCCTAGCAGGTTATAATGAGGTATTGGTGTGAAATAAAAGACAAAATGAATGTTAAATATTGGTAATTTCCTAGTAACAAAACTTTTTTAAGATGCCTGCGCTCATGTTACTCGTGCGTTTCTTTGTAACTCTATAAAGTTTGCCTGTGAATGGTACTTTCCAACACCACTTTCATTACATAATATCAGCTCTTGTTTGTTTCTGTAGTTTTGCATTGCTCAAATTCTACAGTATTGATAAAGGGCTAGTGGCAATGTTGTAATCCAGGAAAAAGCTTCAGTTTTTTTAGCACCATATTGTTTGCAACTCAAGGTGAAAATAATATCATAAACTATGAGGCCGCTCATAATAATATTGGTTCACATAACCAGGCTGCTAAAAAAAGTAAAGCACATTTCATCAAGCTAATTGCCTGTTTGTGTGAGGGAGCAAACTTTTCTACCATCACTCTATTATGGAGCCTCTTTCTTAATCATAAATAGAGCCCTTGTATCCCAGAGGGACTTGCATTCTAATTTACAATTGAACTAAAGACCAAAGCTATCAATCTTTCACAGACACTTTTCTCTTACCCCCCCCCCCCCCACCCTCTTGTAATTGTGGTGACATAACCATAAACAACACAGAGAAAAGGCTGCTGTGACTGATCTGTGGAAATGACAGCATTAACACATGTGCAGCACTCCCATCCCACATGCAAGTGTCTGTGCACACACACACACACACACACACACACACACCTACAGACAGGACATACATGGTAGGGTGACACGAGATAGCCTATAATTTATAGATGCAGTGTTATCAAGGCCTCTTCCGGGCACATTATGATTAGGAGGCTGATTAAATGAGGACAGGTTTCTCTTTTGCTTATTTTTATTCTATACAAATAATGCAAAGATGCTAAAACACCACATTTGGGGAAAACTGTGGCCTCAAGTACCTTAGAAGAAATCTGATAAACCATGTAGCATCCCTTTTCCTGTCAACAGCCACTGTAAAGTCACTACACCGTGTATTTAGAAAATAAAGAAGACTTGTCTTGACAGCTTCGCATCTTCCACAAAACACTATGACGGTCTCTGTCAGCGTGCTGCTGGAGGGCCTTGGACACATTCCTGCATGCAGCGGCGGTGTAGTGTCACCGCACTGCTGCACCACGCCTACGTCCCCTTGATGCCTTTAATGATGAGTCTTTTCGTTAATGAGTTAATGCAAAAACTCTCAATGTCATCAGTAAAGATAAGAGGGAAGAAAGCAGCGCATTGTACACATAATGACAGGCTCCCTGCCTGCCTCTGAGATGTCACGGGTCAGCCATGTTAAGAATGTGTGTGCCCAATCATCCACTGATCTTTATCTGCTGGGCCTGCAGCTAACCATGACATGGGCCCAATCAGGGGTGCTGATGAATGGACAATGGGGCCCTTGAATTGCTGAAGCTGCCACATGACTGCTTCTTTACTAAATCATGATGACATTAGCAATCAATATACCAATTACTGAACAAGATATTAAGCATGTTCAGCAAAGAAATGATCATTACAAACTATATATTGTATATTTAATTGTAAAGTTAAAGGCTCACTGTTTATGCACTTTGCATATGGACTGTAGTTTGAGAACTTTTTACACTGCTGTTTGAAGGGAACCTCCGTGCCCAAAATGTCAGATTGTAACAAATGACAGAAACAGCTTCATTTTGTGGTTGATGGTTCCTCATTTTTGGAATTACACATGGGTTTTATGAGGGGAAAAAAAGAGTCTCAGTCCCATTCAGCTGAGCACACAATAGCAATGATGACTTCCATGAGGACTTATGGTTGAATCTTGAATCCTAAAATGTTGTCGTCTTTTTTTTAGTGATTACACCATTCCAAATTCATTTATGTCTTTTAACAGAACCCAGACCAATGAATGATGTACAAGGTGACAAATTAGGATCTTAGATGGCTTTCGATGGCACAATGGAGGTGGAATATAAAAGGTTAAGGAGATAAATTCCAGCTGTCATAGACGTCATAAAACCTGACAAATTGTAATAACGGTCTGTGTAATCCACACTACTGTGTCATTCTCATCTCTTCAAGCTCTCCCTGACATAGTCATAGTCTCAGATTCAAGTCTGTAGCTACTGCCAAGCTTAGACAAAAAGCCCCTACCGGTCCAGTGGCATTTGTCTCGTTCTACATTATCTGAAATCAAACGCTCTATTCTACTCCCACCATCCCATATAGAACAATCAGTCCGGCCCTGATGTGGGAATGTCTGTAATCCTCACAAAAGGACGCTGATATTTATACCCAGCAGAAATGAATCAGACAGGGCCTGGATTCCTCCAGTGGCTTTGTGCATGGTACACTAGACTGGGTGGATAGATAATGACACTTTATTACAGGGTCATTATGGCAGGTAGCTCTCAACGATGAAAAGGCAGATCTAGTCAACATGGACAGCTGTGAGACAGGTGACCCAGCATGTTAACAAATATGACAAATGGGCATTATGGGACTAATGAATTCAAAAGAAGCTCTGGGGAAAGATCAACTTAATAGCTGATCCCATCGAAAGATTGCCAACAAAGATACACATCTTAAGGCTGGTTTAAGGAAGTATTCCCCACAATTGTGACACTGCTTTCCCACAGTATCCAAAGATGAGATTAAAGAGGAGGAATCCTGACACATTCCAGGCAGAGCATTACACTTCCGCAATAACAACAGTTTTGTTTGGGCGTTTTGCTCGGCTATTCTTCTTCCTGTCTGATTCTCAATCAGCTGCAAACTGATTAACGTTGAGATTTATATTGGTAACACCACCAAGTATCTCCTAAAGTGTTTGAATGCTGAGGCAGTGCTCTAGCAAGCTCACTACAGGTGATATTACTTAATTCTGTGTTGTCCTTTCTGTTTGAGTTGGTTTAATAACAAAGTTGGTTAGCTTGGTCAGTGCCTAATGCCAGCACATGTTAAGTGAATAGATATGACCTATATACTGTATGTGATCATGAAGTGAGATCACCAATACTATCAAGAGGAATATGTGAATCGAGCATGCTGGTCTTCTTACATAAACCTCTCTCCACTGGTTCGGACCATTTACATGTCGGCCTTTTAGTATTGAGTTTTGTTTACCTTGCAGCTCCCACTGACTTCCATTGAGTCCCCAGTTTGTGTCTGTGTGGATATTCCATCATTGCAGAAAACATCAGTATTGTGCAGCCAGGTGCTTAATTTGTGTTCACAGAGGAAATGGTGTGCATTAGGAGGGGATGCAGGTACCTGTAGGTGACAGTTACTCAAGGTTGGTTTGAGATAGCTTCAGCCATATGCATCGCATAGGCAGAAATAGCAAAACTGATGTTAGGTTAGCTTCTGGGACATTTTTGCCTGTGTCCCAGATCTGTTTCTCAAAGGGGCAACAAGTGTGGTTAGCATAAAATAACCATAACATAGCTGTTGATACCAGTGACTTAGTTTGCAAGGTGCTGCGATTTTTCTGGCCCGTACTCCCCACACACTGGAAAGTCAAGGCATGAAAGCTACAAAGCTTGTTCATCTGAACTTAAAAGTTTGGATGAGAAGTAAAATGGAAGTAAAATTGTTGGGATGGTAAAGTTGTTAGTCACTGAAGAGGGGCACAAAACTAAATAATGCTTAGACATACTGTCTGTCGTAATGTCTGTTATTTTCATTCACCAGCTGCTTGTCAGATTATGAGAAAAAAGTTTAGACATTTATCCTTCAGCTACCCTAAAAATGGCTTGTTAGCATTGTTAGAATTTCTCTTTGAAACCAGTTGGCTATAAACTGAGTCAGCATATGGCTAGTGGTGCCCATTGGTTTCAGATAAGTATTGTAAGATATTTTACATTTTTTGGCACAGTGGCACCATTCAGTGTGTAGATGTGATAAGACAGTGTTTTAAATCATAGTATTCAAGTTTAGTTTAAGTTAACTAAATTTCAAATGAGTCTCAATGGACAAGATGTGAAAGAGCTGCAAAAATTGTGCATCAAATTGTATTCACCAGCCAAACACCTGTGCAAATGGGAGTGTAAAGAATGGCCGCAGCCACATTTGTTCTATTCCAACCAGTTTGACAGTTTCCTTTATAGTCACTGCCTCAAAGGGTAAAGCTGCTGTTGGTATACTGATACTACTTACAGAAGTTGGATGTTCATCCTGCTTTTTTGTCACAGTGCCAACAGTTTACCCTATGAGATCAGTCTAGATGGCTGCAAATCCTATAACATGAGATTAGCCCCTTTGACTTCACAGACAAGATAATGACATTAGCTAATGTATGAACAATACAAAAACCTCTGCGCGCATTTTGATACTTCAGTGAGAAAGACACTCAAGCACTTTGCTCTGGATTCAACCAGTTTGCTTTTAATTCAGTATCTCTGCCGGATCCGCTATGGTATTCATTGCCATATCCATCTAATATGAAAGAGCAAATAAAGAGTATAGGCTTGTTTGTCTTCTGTATGGTTGAGTATTAGACAGCAGCAGTTTATTTTTTTAGTGTAATATTCTTGACTGTGCTCTTCAAAACCACCGATGCTCATCACGTACAATATGTGCTATTAGTGTGTCACACTTGACGTACAAGTGGTTTAACATTGTACCCCAACCCAACCCTCCCACCCCCCATGTAACAGATCCTAATAACCTGACATAAGGTAATGGCAGGACTAATCAGATGCCACTGGGCTCCCTCACCTCCAGTTTCAACTATATTTGTTCTCTCTCTTGAGCTGCTTTATATTTTCTCTACATGAGGATGAGCCAAAACGGCTTCAAGATGTTGCTGTCATTCATCTGAATTTACTTCCATCTTGAGTCCGAACACGACCCACTGAAAACCTTGGAGGAAATCGTGACCACGTACCATGCAGCAAGAAGCGTCTGGTCAAAGACAGGATCTGATGTGAAGGCTTCTTCCGAGAGTCTGAGGCAGAGCTGGCTCGTGTCACGTGGAGAACGGAGATGCTTACACAGCAGGGCAAATGGCAGACTTTGACATGGAGTTTTCCATTTCTGAGACTTACAAAGTGGATTTTAAGAACAAAGTCAAACTTTTGAGTGTCTATTTTTCACAGGAATTTGTTTTGTATATACTATCACATCAGAACCCGTCTTCAACCAGAAGATTGTTGCCACACGGTATGTGGTTAAGATTTCCTCCAAGGTTTTCAGTGGGTTGCGTTTGGCCTAAGATGCAAGTAAATGCAAATTAATGACGGCACCATCTTGAGGCGATTTGGGCTACATGAGGACTTGATTCAGATGAAGTTCAATGATGAAGTTAGATGAAGTTATTTATCAGACAATTTGACAATTTGACCAGTTCAACTCCATAATAGCAAAAAAACATTGAACAGCTTCAAATTTATTTTTGAGCTGAGTGCATCAACTAGAAACAATACATATATCCATGCCCCACAGAATGTCTTCTGATTCTACTATGCACTACAGTGACAATTAAAAACAGCATTATTTTCATGATGCAATAGTGTATCATAACCTTATGAGCATGAGAGATGGCACTGCTTTACCGTGATATTAACACACAACAATTGGGAAAAAAAAGACCAGGGGGGAGGTTCAAAGCACAACCAAGGGTGAAAGTCCCTCAGCCAGTGAACTTTGTGACCTGTGGGTTTTCCATGTGACCCCACCAATAAGAAATGCCTTAGGTAATTTGAATCAAGTGGAGGTGTGTCACTTTCAAACAGACTCGGCTGAATAGCCCTGCCGGAGCAGCGCGCTGCTCCCCTGACCAGATGTGTGGGGCTTTTTTATTACAAGAGAAGGAGAAGCTGATAGTTGCAGGTGCAAGGCTGACATGAGGGCCAGCTTTGCAGGCCTTCACAAAGGGGATATCCATTGCCTGCGTTTAATCAGAGCCAGTGGGACGGGATGGGATTCATTGCTCTTTGATGGAGAGCACTGTTATGAAGATGGACAGTCACTTTGCTCTCTAAGTGAAACCATCGTTTAGCCTCAATTCCCAGAGAAAAGGCCCATTTGTTATCCACAGGGGAGTGCAGCAGGGGTGGTTATGCTAGGTGGAGGCTGCATGCATTTTCCACACAATTACATTGCATAGGCATACATTTATGGTCAGAGAAAACTGACTTTGCTCAAGCAAAAGTGACATACAATATAGACTTTGAATATCCTTCCCTCTTATATCTAACACCACAGAGTAGCAGTAAAACTGCTTGGTGGGGAAACCATTTACACACCTGTGCATGGTGTGTGTGTGTGTGTGTGTGTGTGTGTATTTTGTGTGGGACGTGCGCATGTCTGTGTATGTTTATGTTTGTGTGCTTGTGCGTGCGTGTATGCGCATAATTATAGTGTGACCGTGTGTCATTAATTTCATGTATATACTGTTAGTATTGTCACCACTCACTTCAAGTCTAAGAGCCTATAATCTGTCTTTAAAAACGTGGGTCCTATCAACACTCTGTCCTCCATTACAGTGGTGACCTCCATGGCGGAGATAGTTAGGATTCATTTGAGGACAGGTTTATCAAACGGTTGCTTTACTAACTGGAAAAGAATGGGCCTTGTCAAAGGGAGTGACACGGTGAAGAAGACAAGTGTATATGCAGTCCTAATTCCTTACTCAATCATCCAAGGGGATGAGAATTACACGATGTATCATTCTGACAAAGAAGCCCTGTTCACCTTGTTCATGAATTTGGACGCAAATTCCAATATGCTAAGTGGGAGGGTGTCTGAAAGGTTAATATATAAGAGAAAATGCCCCTGATTGGACATGAGTTATTGCTAATGATAATAACTAATCAAATTAAAAAGAACTAATTTGTAGAATTAAATTATGTGACGCATGCATGCCCCCCACCCCACACACACACAACCTCACAAATAACTCAACAAATAACAACTTACCCAAATACTATAACTCCTAATTTAAAACTCTGACTTTCCCTACATTTTTTAAATTAACTACGACCATGCCAACATAACTTTTATCATGTCTGACATGATCCTACTTGTTTTAAGTCTAGGAGTATGCCACAGAATCCTTGTCTCAGCTTTGACTGATTTTAAATCTCCCTGCAGTATCCATTCTCAGGATTTTTCCAAATCCAATGTTTTGTTTCTAAATAACCAAGCTTGACAGGCGCACATTGGACCCATGCTTTATAGTATCAGGGTATCTGTGCCTTTTCAGCCACATGTTGTATTTCACACTTGCATTGCCCTGTCTCGGCTATCATGCCTTTGTTGAGTTTAATGGTATCTCCAGCTTTGGACCACTGATACCAGCTGAGCGGTCAGAGTGTTAGCACTCCTCAATATCTATTACAATTAGTTTTTGATTAAGGAACCCCGTGCGGCTGTTTGAAGCCTTTAATGTTGTGTCAACTGGATGATGATGGAGAGAGCAGCATGGACGCCTCCCAGTAACAAAGCGGCCAGTAAAAGGCTCCGAGTGAACCATTTTATCTTCTTAATGGAAACCAGATGACCTTTCTTTTTTTTTTCTCTCCCTTTTTAATGTTGAAGTTTTTCTTGAGGTGATACTGACTCATAGTATTCTCTCACTTATGTAATTTATGCCAGGGTTTTGGCAGTTTAATTTCACCTTCCCTATTTTGGCTTTGGTCAATGTTTTATGATACTGATCTAGGCTTGGAACATAGCATAGATATCAACTTGGCGACCATATGCACCAGATCACCTGCTCAAAATATGATCTGCTCATCATCATATGCATATGCATATGCATTTATTTAATTTGAGAGTTAAATGCAGTTTAAGTTCTGCAGTGTGGAGTAAAGACTTCCAGCCAAAGATTTGTAGGGGAGGCACTGTTTCCAGTGACATTAAAATAGCATCAGCCTTACATGCATTCCAACCTTCCAAATCATGAACTGCAGAACTTTATTCGAAGATATCCTTTAGCAAAGGACTGTGTTGGTTTTAGGGATTGCAGTACATTCAAAGAGCAACATGTTAGTGCAGTGTCTGACCAAGCTAAAGTTGTTGTAATTAGGCACATTGTGGTGGCCCATTTTACCCATTTGGCCCAAGTACAAAACAGTTTCTCCAGACCACAGCCATTTCTGTTTCCCATAGAAAAGAAAGAAAGAAAGAAAGAAAGAAAGAAAGAAAGAAAGAAAGAAAGAAAGATTGATTCTGATCACCACACCACTGTAGCAAATGTAAATTCAACATCCAAGGAGAAACACACCTCTGGTTCATTCATTCTTTCATTCATTCATTCATTCATGTATGCATTCCCCTAAGTTGTTCATATGCATATGGCATGTATTACAAACTACAATCGTTCAGCGCAGTGTGGCACCGGCATTGTTATCATTTTGCAATGGTTGTGTGCTCTCCCAGCAGGCTAGGAGTACACTCAGCCCACTAGGGAAGCAAACGTCTCCACATTATACACCCCGGTAAAAACCAACAACAGGGAATTATGATGTGATCCATCGTCATAAAGGATGCATGCCTCCCCATGCAGTCTGAGATTGCAGCCTACCAAGAAGACACAACCACACATCATCTGAACACTGTGCGTATTCCACAGGTCCATCGAGATCCACATGGCTGTAAAGCAGAATGGTAATGTACATATTTTAAAACCAACTAGAATGTTATATATAGATGCACGCTTTATTAATTAACAAGAAAACTTTATTTAAAGCAGTATTTCTCTTTGCAGCTTTTGGCATGCATACTATTTAGTCTGTGGGTTTAATAACAGTCCACCATCGATATCGGTCGTCAAGGTTATCCATTGTAATGAGACCGAGACGAGATGAGATTTATATCCAAGTTATTTGTCCATTTTTTCAACAATTAATGCTGTCTCTATGAAAATATGAATAAAAAGAGGCTAAAAAAGATCAGTATGCCAGCAAATAATTCACTTTCCACGGGCAGTTATTGTAAAGGGTTGAATTTTCATGGAGTATACTGTAAGTTACCATGTGGAAAATGTATCAGTGGTAATTAAGACAACCTTGGTTAGCACTTTATACAGCAACCACAGTGCGCTATTAGACACAGAGTTTGGCAGATCAAGTTGTATGCTAAATCTTGTGTACTGAGAAATGTAAAAGCAGTCAAACTGTAAAGCATTTCATACATAAACATGTCAAGAGGTGCAAAGGTCAAAGAACCATTGCCTTTCTGTATTTCAAAATATTCCAGATTCATGTGTGGAGCATCATTGTGGTTCTGAGTAATCACATGTTGCAGCGATTCATGGAGAAATAAGCTTCCTATCGTCCGGATTCACTTCTCAATTACCAGAAGAAGTAAGAAAAAAAAGAAAAAAGGTCTCCAAGGTCACAATAAATTAAAACCCTATTTCTAAAGCTGTGACTATAGACTATGCTTCTTGTAACTGGTTCTGGCAGTGAATAACCAGCTATGAAGCTGACTTCAACACTTCTCTTTCAGTGGAGTGATAATTCAGCTAGGTAATCAATTATTGATTCAAAGCAAACAAAGATATGAACTTGGTGAAAACAACCAAGTGATCTTAATAGCATATGATTGGACAAAATAAATCTCCACTTGAGGGGATTCACTGTTTTGACATTTCACACATACAATGATTCCTTCCATTAATGTTTTTTCCTACATATTGCACAATGAAAAATCTTTAATCTTCACTATTAAGGGTAAAACATGAATTCTTAGCATACTGAAGGTCTTTCCAATGTTTGACACTGCTGAGGACTGTCAGCCCTCTCTGTCACACTCACAAACATGAGAGCGAGATAAAAAAGTCCTGGCATGCAAGCAGCCTGATAAGTTGCAGCTTGTGTAGTTTTGTTTAGTTTACTTAATCCCTGAGCTGGAAATGACCTTGTGAACTTGAGCGTTTTCTTTTTTTCCCCTTTTCTTTTCATTTTACTCTGAGCAGTCAGCAACTAACTCTCTATACAATACCTGCATCACAATTTGGACGGGCTTCAACTATGTATGTTTCAGAGCTGCAGCTGCAATCAAGTGTCTGTGTGCTTCTGCTAATTTTCCAACTTGCTCCAGAGGTTTCTCTCTGGATTCTGCATTCACACATCACAGGTCAAAGATCGCTGTCCTAAAACAATTACATTCACTCCTTAGCACCAGCGTGAACCTGCTCTCATCCAACATGCTTTTGTGCACACATGGCCTATAACCTGGCCAACCTTGGCTTAATCATTACCATGACCTGTTTATCTGGTTGTCGTGCAGGTAACCATTAATAAGTGTTTACTTTCCGATGACCTCTGAAAATGTGCACGGCGCCTTTGCCCCACAAATGTCAACCCTATCAGACGAGTTGGCCTGATTTTTTTTTCCTCTGAAAGTGGCTGTACTCTTGAACTATAATGATTCCAGTGGGCTAGTATGATAAAGCCTTAGTTCTGTAGATTTGATTTTCCTCAAATTGTTCACAATTTCTTTTGAAAAACAGGCAACACATACTTCCGCAAGCATTGGGATTACTGTTATTATTACTTGACAATTTGGGGCAATGGCTCTACAAAGTTAGAAGGAAGAAAGAAAGAAAGAAAGAAAGAAAGAAAGAAAGAAAGAAAGAAAGAAAGAAAGAAAGAAAGCAAGAAAAAAAGGAAGAAAGAAAGAAAAAGACTGACAGAGGGAAAGAAAATGAATCTGGCTGAGATTTGTATTGGCTTTGTGAAATCCTGCCATTTCCCAGTGACCAGCCGTGTCTCCCATCTTGTGTTTAGCTGATGCAGAATGATAACTCACCAGTTGTCTTCCTCGGTGAGATGGGTAATATATAGCTGAGAGGTGTCCTGACATAGTTATATCTGTTGGTGTCCTCGAAAAGACAAGGAGAGTCAATTACAATGGCAGAGCAGAACGCCTGTACGAATGTCAACTCCCTGCCCAGACGGCTGTGATAAATAACACCTGACCTCACACCAGGCGGTGGTTTCTCTGCAGGGCCCTACACAAGCCTGCACTAGGAAATGAGAAATCAAGGCAGTATGTGGGGCACTTTAGGAGAAGGGTGTAGGGCATAGCGCAAGAGGACAGGGGACGTCTGAATGAGCAGCAAGACATGTCAAGGAACATAGTGCAATTGCACTACTGGTGTTTACTTTATGGCAATGCTGTGAAGATATGAAACTTCACTCAGGGGGTGTCGTGGCAGGCCCTGCTGTTATTCATACCTGTTTCTGACAAGAAAAACAAAGCCCTAACCCGTCCTGCACATTCTCTGTTTGTTCGCATGAGACACAAAGCAGCAGGTTGGTCTGCCCGGAACTCCCATTGCGCTCCTCTGAGTGTAATCTTTGTTGACAGAAAGCAAGTGTGGATATCAGGTCACTTTCTATGGCTTCCAGTAATGCACCACCACAGTATTCTAAATCCAGCAGAGACAGCATACAGATTGTTGATGCTCTGAGTGCAGAGACCTCTGTGCACGGTCGTGAACAGACTGGATTATTGGGCCCCAGCAAAGCTGACAGTAGCAAGGTGAGGATAGCATCTAGCGCTGCGCCGGTGAGTGTGGGGGTATATTCTCACTCTGCCTGTGTATGTGCATGTATTTGTGTATATGCATGCATGTGCACGGACGTGTGTGTAAGGGGCAGCGAGGGGCAAGTGGGGGAGTCCCAGGTCCCACGGGAGACACGCTGGCTGAAAGAAGGGAGGAATGAGCAACAGGCAGACACAAGGGCACAGGCAGATGTGTGCAAAGATAAATGAGGAGATAAATCACTGAGTGTCTGGGCCCAAGGCATTTGCATTCCTGAAATGAAGCTCCAAGGAGGAACATTGGTGCATACTGAGCTTCAGCGACTTCAGCGACACAAGACTTTAAATAAAATGTCTCTGTATGAGTGTAGAATACAGTATGTGTGTGTATATAGTATGTGTATGTAAATAAATGTATCACATTACCTGATCAAAAGGCATTGCAGTGATTGAAAGGGGGACTAGCTATCCTCTTGTGCAACTCTAATGAAGCCAAACAATTGTTACTGACAAGTCCTGGTGGGTTTCCGCTTTTCTCACACATTGTGCTTGAATGAAATAATAAACTCGAGCAAATTGGGGGTAATTTTGATAACAAGCATTCTTCAGGTCTGCATGCTAAAACAAATGGAGAAAAGGGTCACCTAGACATGGCTTATTTTAGGCGGGCTATGTTTGATCTATGGAGGCCCTGCGCTGTCTCAATGTCACGAGGAAGGACACTCCCCTTCTGGGATCATGTCTACAGAATAGACAGCTAAGACAAAAAAAAAAGTGCAACATTCATCCGAATCCATATCTAAATCATAATCTTTTTTTCGTTACCAAGTGCTTTATGGGATCAACAGTGGATGGAAATTGCTATGGAATTGCCACTATGCTTTCCAAGAAAACAAACTTGCAGAATTATATGGATATAAAAATATC
Source organism: Centroberyx affinis (assembly GCF_046629955.1). NCBI lineage: Eukaryota > Metazoa > Chordata > Actinopteri > Beryciformes > Berycidae > Centroberyx > Centroberyx affinis. Next base: position 265,108 of record NW_027280332.1, on the reverse strand, counting down.
TCAGGCTTTCTGACCTTTTGAATGCACAGCAAAGAATGCTACCATATTTACTGGATACAGTATTTTAGTGTGGAAAGTGGCTCCAGTCTCCAAGCTCGCTTGAGTGAATAAAGAAAATTGAAACAAACTTTTGCTGTTCCTACGTAATCAAACACCCTGGCCATAACTTTACCATTATTGGGACTTTCCCATGAACAGAGCAGGGAGAGAATTGAGAATACCCATGGTGGGAGGCTCTGGGTGTGTGGGAGGGAGCATGAAGGGGAGACTGTCATCACTACTTCCTTGCCAGGCAGCCCAAGAAGTGTTGACTAACTAATGACTGTGTTTAACAAGTGAAGTGTATCATGCTTGAGGTAACACAGCTGGATATGGGTCCTGTGCATTGAGTGACTCAGTGAAAACAATTCATTGTCTTAAATGTTATCCACCCACAAGCACAAACAGTTTTCTCTGAGCTACAAAGTTTCGAGGACATGCATTCATGAATGAAGCGAAGGAGGGAGTTAAAGTGGCAAAGGGAAACAGCTGGATTTTTTAAAGTAGTGTGGTTGGCGGTTAGGTCAGAAAGGCATATCTCTGTGGTACTGTAGTGGGAGTGAAAGAATAAAACGGTAGTCCAGGACTGGTAAATGAGGGATGGAAGGATTAGGATGTGAGCGCAAGTAAAAGGAATGCAACATATCAAAAGGAGGTTGGTCGAAAAAAGGATGGGAGAAATTAAAAAGATCCCAGTGAAAATCATATACTTGCTCGTCCAATAATCAACAACAATTAAGTACAAATTTTGTAGGGATAATGTCATCTTTAATAAAAGCTCTAAGAAAGTTCAGAGGTGCTGTGTGGGAAGACTAGGAGGAACACAAATTAGACACCAATCTCCAAAGAAAATAAAATCACCTGTTTCTGACATAAAAGACCTAAAAATTACACGGGATTTAAGCATATGTTATCAACTTGTCTGACAATTATTTTAACTCAAATTTGCCATGTGGCAACAACAATAACATGTGTTGGGATGATGCAGTGGAGCCAAGTTAATGTTTTATATTATAACTGCACCACTCCTGGCCAGACTACGGCTCATGCTGTTTTGTATTTCTCTCAAGAGTGTATTCATAACTCATTACACATGCCAAAATTCTGTTTGCCCATAATGAGGCAGAAAAAAGGAATAGGATTTTACAACAGTGCTTTACTTAAACGGTGAACTGGTGTTTCCTTAAAATTTCCTTCTAATGAGCATATTTTGCTCACTATCATTTATGACCAGGCTGTAGTTGCCTTCTGACCATGTGATCTGAAAAAGCCCTGGCCCTATTTATGGCCCCGCTATTACCTTATTACCTACCCATATATGCCAAGTCAGCAAAGCAGATTTTACTGACTTGTTATTTTTTGTACAAACGTTTATTACAGTCTGTACATATGCATTACAAAGGTGTTCAAAACAATGAGAATTCAAGTTCAGAAAATAATTAGGGTTTCATCTAAGACCCCCAGACCACACCCCACCCTCCAACAAACCACCACACACACACATTCACACACACACACACACACACACACACACACACACACACAACACAATTCTGTGAGGAAGCTGTCCTAAGCCACTTAAATCTGCAGTATTTGATACAGTGTTTGTGAAACGTTTACTTGTGACCTGCGCTCTCACACTCCTTAAGCCATCCACATGACTGAGGGAAGTGAAGGGCCTTTTAAGGCCCTAAGTATTGCCAGAGTCCTCCTTATATTACTGATGATATCTGTCCTGAGGAGTTTGCTGACAAGAACCCAGGGATCAGAAATAGCCATAAAGCAGATGGGAAATTACATCTTATCCAACATATACTGAAATGGCCTGTCTGTTGATAGAAAAGGCTCACTATGGTGTCTTTAAGCAGGGATTTAGCCTTTGACCCCTCCTCCTCAAGCCCATGGACACTACTACATCATGACTCAGTTGCCACAGATAGCTTTACACTGCACCTCAACACACTATGCTGTAATACTGGAAAGCATGAGTGTTTAACAGGAGTGCCAGAGTCATGGAAATCCTTAATAAAACATCTGGCAGAAGTACATAGCATGTACTTGAACGGAGTTCAGCAAATAGATGTGCATTGTTAAACGACAGTGATAAGACATGTGTTTGCACAAATTGTCCTGTATATGTTCTCAGAGCCGGGAGAGTTTGATTGAATGTTGGAGAGACGGAGCGAGAGCGCGAGACAACATTAATCCCTTAAGCCCTTCAATGATGGCCTCTGACCAGGCCATATGAGATCCACTACCCTCCACTAATCTGCTCTAAACAGTGATGAACCCAGAAAGTGGCTCTTGCATTTAACAAACTGTTGACAGCGGGATTATCCAGTTTGTGGCAATGCAAACTTCAGAAATCCTACCATAGTGCATGTCTGGATGTAAACTTGTATTTTACTTGACAAAATGTATACTGAACAATTATGCTTATCTTGTCGTAAATTAATATGACTCCAATAGCGGCTCTTTACCTCTGCAGAATAACTACAGGACAGATATGCAGTAAGATTTGTAGCCTTCAAGATCACCACTGTCTATCTACAATGGAAATACATGCAATAGCTCTTTTGGGCTATTTTGGGCCTGCATGGCCATTGGAATAAAAAGAGGTCAGAACTCACTAAACTGCCTGTTTAATGGAACAGAACTCTTCTCACACCAATTTATTATACCTACTGTACTTTTATAACAACTTAACACATTAAAACAGCATTGTATGTGTGAGAAATAACTCATTGTATTATCTGTGACAAAGTGTGAAAAGATTTTAAACCTTCCCATAGTTTAAATGGGGGGAAAAAAATGGTTCTCTGTCTTAGGAGAACTCTTACGTGTGCAGTGCAGAATCCTTGTCAACATAAAACTCTTTTATGAAAAGTCATAGTTGTTTTCAGAAGTTTATTATTTTATTATAGATTACAGAAGTCATAAATCTACAGGCTACCAAATGAAAAATGTACTAAACTAAGGATGTTGTTTCAGATTTTGAGTCTGTTAACCTCTCTCTTGTGATATTTCTGCCTCATATGTTCGAGGAATCACACAGTGTGGTGAAGCATTGGCATATGCACTGGAGCAAACTTTATGCTCGAGAAATGTTTCTAAAAATACTTAATTTTCTATTGGAGAAATGCAGAGGCAAAATTGGTACAACTCTCATAGCATAATGGTAGGTTGATTAAAGTGAATAGATGCCAAAATGTTGGTATTTTCCCACTGTTCACATTTAAACAAAAATGAAAGAAGGCAAATGCATTATTTTTACAACCTTTAATCTTCAAGAAACCTCAAGAACCCTGTTGGAGCTTTCATGTGCTATTATGACTAAAATAGTTCTTTGCGAAGCCATACCAACCAACTAGCCTAAATATATTTTGGAAATCTTGTAGTTCTATTGTATCTATAGTACTGTACGTATTAAATGTTGTTTGATTAATCAAAAGATTATGTATATAATCTGGATCATCAGATTCTCATCAAATATAATGCACACAAATCGCAATTTCACGTTTGGTATCACATCTATTGATATTGCCGTGTTATAAACCAGAGCAAAGTGTTCCATTCAGTGTGACTTTTCAGGAAAAGTGAATCTCAGCATGCGCGCCCACATGGGCACGTAAATATCCCAAACAATATGAAAGAGAACTTAAATGTCAAATCTTTAAAGTTACAATCATTTACATTAATTGCCAGTAAACTTCTTCTGCCAAGATTATTCAGTTTAATTTGTTAATTTTGGTCTCTCGAGATATTAATCCAGTAAATTTGTACAATGTTCATGAGGGGCGCATTCTTCTTCAATTTTCCAATTCTTGTAAAGGGTGAGTAAAAAAAATCATTCAAGGATAGGTCTAGGGTTAAGAATGAAGGGAATTTTCACTATCTTTTCAGATACAGAGGTTAGCCTGAAAAGGTTACTTTTTTATTTTTTTCCGTTTGCTCTCGCAAATGTCTTTTTTCAACCCTTGACAAACTTAACTCCACTGTATAAAGAAAGAATCAGCACAGTTAATTAAAACACACACACGCACGTGCACACACAAACACACATACTCCATAATACAATTCACTATCTGTATGTATATAACCCCTGATCTGATAAAATCCTTGAGTTTTTGTTTGGCACACTTAGCCATGTTCAAATTCAATGCTGCTTAAGACACTTACAGTACAAGGGGTCTGCATGTTGGGGTCACATGAAGATCTGGTCTGTGAAAAGAGACTTCGCCAACCAAAACCTGTATCCTTGCATTACTTTCCCACAAAATGTGTCTCCCTCTCTCTAAACCTTGAACCATCAGATAGTAAGGCAAAAGAGAATAAAAGAGTCATCCATTCACATCATGTCAATATTTGGGAGGCTTTACAATATTCCCAGAACCATAGGACTATGGGCCATTCAGAATCGTGCACTCTAAAGTAGAGTGTACAATTCTGAATGGGAATCCTTCTCCTTGGCGCTCACTGGAGTTTGAGCTAAAGTCTGTCTGTGCTTCCCTTTGCAGATGCTGCAGGCGGACAAAGCTGTTCGACAAGCCATCAATTAGTCATCTCTGTCTCATGATTGATTGATTGGCATTAGTGTAAAACCCACCTACGTGAATTTTGTTGTTCTTTTCTCCATGGTTCAAGGTTATGAGCTCCTTGTCTCCTTGGTCAGTTGTTTGGGTTTACCTGACAAAAAAAAGAAAAGAAACAGGAGGCGACAGCATTGTCATGGGGAAACAGAAGAAGACGTACTTCACACGTACAGTTTGGCTGAACAAGAGACTCTACAAGTGCAGTCCCATTCTCACTGCGCATGTGCCATATCCTCCTGTTCTGGTTTCTCCGTGTTGATTTCCTGCTTTTGTTCATAGTCATGTTCCAGATAGCTTGAGATAAGTGGTGAAACCTCCACTTCCAGACAGAGAACCTAGCCAAAACCAGTATTGATACAGTAAAAAGTTCACTGACCCACAAGCTCAGTGAGATTCTGGCCTACTCAAACCACACCCGCGAAAACACTCCAGTTTTTGATGAATGATACAGTCCCGCTCATGGCCACTAGGTAAGAATATGTCACCTTATTTGACCTGTAATTGCAGCACCTCCCTAAGGCATATGAGACTAATTTTGAAAATGCTAGAGTGCAGTTTCTTCATGACACATGGACAAATTAATGGATGAATGACATAGCGCCCCTCTTGGGCCAATGAGTGTAATTTTGAAAATGTGACAATGAAGTGGTGAGATGCATAATTCCCACAAGTTTTGTTAAAATACAGTCAGTGGTGTCTGAGATACTGTGCATAACACATGGAGAAACAAACAAACAATGTAGCGCTCCTTTGGACCAATCAGTGCAATTCTGAAAATGTTGCAGCGCAGTAGTGAGATGCATCATTTCACAAAGTTTTGTCAAAATCTGATCAGCAGTGTCTGAGATATCAAGGGTGACACATGTGACATGAACAAACAAACAAACAATGAATGAACAAATGAACCAAACAGGTTTTTGTCGTAACACATCATAAGAAAACCATACCCCCGACAACCCTTTTGAAAACATTATTTGTTTTCAGTTAGTACAGACCAGTCTTTCCATACGTCAGTTTTTGTCATTTTAACAAAATGCCACATTCACCAAAGACTGGATTTTGTGACAATAACAGGAATTGTACACAACATTTTTGCAAGTAAAACAACTTTGGCTAGGGTTTGGGTTAAGGTTTAGGCAACTAAAACTTTGGTTAATGTTAGGATAATGTTTTGGTCATGGTTAAAAAAGAAAACCTTCGCTGAAAATTAAAACTTCAGTCATAGTCAAAAACTTTGGGACTTGAATTTGCAATTGCCAGAGTTGAAGGGAAATGCATACGTCCATCCACCACCCTGACCACAGTGCTACTTCATTGTCAAACTAACTTTCTGTACATGGAGCACGTATTTGCATGTTAAGATATTGTGCTCATTTCACAACATTTTGGGAGACCATTGCTCATCTGACCACATTTTCTTGTCACAAGTGTTTGAGAGTTTTACTGTATTGTCAAAAGCAAACACAAAGCACCAAAACACAAGTGTGTGATTTAGATTGGATTTGAGAAGCTTAAATATCCTACTACATTGTAACTACAAGATATGCACGCACGCACGCACGCACACACACACACACACACACACACAAAATCCTCAGTGTTCTCTGGTTGGCTAGGAATCAGACTTTGCTGAAAGAAAAATCTCCCTCACTCCCATCCTGATAGAGTCCATTGAAACCCAGACCCCACACCAAGACTAATAGCAATGGGAATCAGCTGAAAATATGTGACATAATCACATTAGTGTCTTAAAGAACACAAAGCGCTTAGTCAACTTCCCTTGATCAAGGCACATCTGGAGGGGCAGGGGACTTGAAACACAGTCCTGCCTTTCCCCGACTGAAATGAAAACAAGCTGTTTCACTATGCTTCCAGGCCAAAGCAGAACTAGAACTTTGACACAGTAATGGATTGCTCCAGCAGCCGTGCAGCCTAATGTGAGGACGCCAGAAAGGAGGGAGAAGGATGGATCTTGAAAGGTTTCAGAATAACGCCCACTGCTTTCCCAGTGCATTTGAACTCTGACCTGGAGGACCGAGCGTTCAAAGCTGAAATTTTTGTTCATTCTTCCCAGAAAGCGACTGTACAACACAATGCAGCCGTCCCATCAGAGTTAACAGTGATACCAGATAATTTTACTAAAATAATATAGTGGTAGTAGAATAATATACTAGAATAATATATTAAAACCCAGTATCGATATATATAATCTATGGTCTATATAGCTATACATTTTCAAAACAGTTTACAGAGGAAACTGATTAAATTAAAACTAAAATGTGCTAAGAACCTGTAATCAAAACAGAACCACGTAAACACAAATCAGAAAACAATGCTTCATATACCAATGGAAACTATTTAAATCAGGATAATAGTTTTGCAGCAGCAAGTCCTGAAATTGTATACACCGAGTTGCCAAAGAGTTTCCAGCTGAGCACATATAGAGAGGTGACAGTCATTATAACTGCCTTGTGTTTCAGTCCAAGTGTTCTTTTAAAATATGAATGCCAGTTAATATTTTCCAGAGGTCCTTCTACACACTTTTAATGCCCACTTTTTGTCTTCTCCCTATCCAGGGAACAAAGACCAGTTTCTGTTTCTGCTCTCAGCCTGCTGTGAGAATGAGGGCCTGGCCAGCCCATTAACACCCACCTCAACATGTTCCATTCCAGCATTGGGAGCTAATTACAAACACTGGCTGGGCTTAAAAACCTCTTATAGACAGCAAAGAAAGAAAGAAAGAAAGAAGGAAAGAAAGAGTGAGGCGTTTGAGAGAGAGAGAGAGAGAGAGACAGAGAGAGAGAGACTAAAGAGGCGGGAGCCCCCAAAAGAGGCTAATGAATCCATAGGCAACTCCATGTCTCCATGCTGCTACGTAAATAGTAGTGCACATATGCACTACTACTTAGGCAAAATGGGGCTTCAAGAAATGTTCTGCTTTTGTCTCTCATCTAATTCCTCAAGAGCAGAGGCGATGAAAGGTGTGGCTGTGTTTTATTCTCCTTCTGCCTCCCTCTCTCTTTCTTTTCCCACTTTCTATGCCTGTCTGTGTGTAGTTTGGAGTGGGGGGTTGGTGGAGGGGCAGCAGCGGCCATAACCCCAAATAATGCTGTTCAAATTTGTATTTTGTGTGTGTGTGTGTAAATATTAGTAAAAAAATACATAATTAGTGTTGTCATCAAGATATGCCAATTTGAAGAAATGGGGAAGTTGGGTAAATAAGCATAGTGCAGCTCTGGTATTTAATGACAACTTGTATCTCTAAAAACTTTTTGAGAGATAAGACTGAAAAACTTTTTTGTATATTTTCACACAAACAGCTATATATATTTTAATCAGACTTTCAATGAATCATTTGAATTTTAATTAAAGTAAAACTGCAAACCTTTGATGAGATTTAAGGTGATTAAACTAGTGAGGTATTTACACTTACTGACATTAGCTGGCTTGTTACATTGGAAAAGATATTTTTATGATCTGTACTTAAGGTTGAGGTCTGAATTATTATTGCCAAATGTAATTTTCCAAAAATTGAATTTGGAATGATCATGTATTTAATCAAGCAAGGCACATTTTTTCACTATAAAAAAACTCTTTTACTATCAGAATGAATGTTACTTGTTCCCAACAATTATTTCTGTGGGTTCACAAAGGACTGCATGGTGTGTAAATGCAGAAGGATGAGAACCTTTTGTTTGAGATAATGAATCTTTTGTGCGAGATGATTGACACTTTCGTATCGGAAAATGTATTCCCAGATCTATAATCTTGAAAGAGCGGGCCAAAACACCTCCTGATCGCTGTGAAGTGCACGCGCCTCTTGCCTTTGTAGTTATAATACTTTGCACAATCTTCGACTTCAGATATCACCCCAATATATCTTAGCGAAAGGCGCATGACATGCATGCGGCTGACATTCGCTCCGAGTTGTGGTTACTGCAGTAGTTCCCACATGTAACTGTCTCTAATCAAGTCCCGTGCCGAGACGCCTGAGGCACTGAGATCAGACAGATCTCAAAGTGTGCCATCAACCACAAATTACAGCCCTTGATTTGAGGTTAACTGAGAGCCACTCCTCCAAGAATAACAGAGACAGTTGTAATACCTAGATTGGCAGAAACCTGTGACAGAGCTTAGGCATAACACTTGGTATCAATTTTGGCATGGAATCAGCCATTGTTGGAGCAGGGTTAGGGGTGGGGACGAGGGACACTCTTTCCCTTGGATATAGAGTATATTATTGTCTGTTGGATTTGGCTGGACGTCTTTATGGCCGTCATTGTATCCAGATCAATCCGAGCGCTAACCTCTGTAATGGTGCGAGGTGAGCGTACTTGTTCAGCAGTTTGCCGTGATGACATTTTTTGGGGAGAGGGAGGGAAGTGGTCTTGGCCGAGCACCTTCATCTGCCGATAAGTCTGGTCTGTTTTCACAAGCCTGCGCAATCCAAACTCCACTTTGCTTGACAGTAAAATCCTGTACAGGTTATGTCTCCTGCCAAATACCTACTAAACCAAGCCATAAAAATAAGGAGTTAAGACTGTTTTATTTCAGCTCGCAAGAAGGTTTTATCATGTGTCCTTTTTGGCAAGTAAATAAACAGGGATTGGGAGTGAGTGGTACTTTCATACGGAGCAGCACAATGACACTTTGGGGTGTCAGTGTTTCTCTCTTTTTTTTTTTTATCTCAAGTCTTACTTTGTGGTCACCTTAGTCAGTGCCCACAGGTACCACATCATAAAGCTGAGGCAGACATTTTCCTCTCCTACTGACACCTCCTGCCCCTAAATCTACTATTTAAGAATGCTTGAACTCATTTGTTAAGATATAGGCCAAAGTAAAGCAAAAACATTTGTCACTAGTTGGCTATGGTGGAAGGGTGCCCCAAATGTAGACCTTGTGCTGGCTTAAAGGCTGAGTGTGTGTGCTAGCCAGCCCCAGCTCATGTGGCTTGTGGGCAGGCGGCCAAGAGCGAGCGGCCTCCTACTGTTTAACGACAATAAATTTACTGCCCCACTCCATATTGCTCTTGTATTTTGTAAACAAGGTTAATGCTCCTTTTAATTGAGCACCTGGTGACAGAATACGACCTTGCTAGTGGTGACACTTACCTGAACGACTCCATCCAGCCACGGGTCAGTCTTTTTTTTTTCTTGATAAAATGTGTATCTGCGTAATAATTTGAAATCCGGTATTTACTTCGAATCCACATGTGACTTCCATACTCTTCTGTGTGTGCACATCTGCATCTGATTCTATTTACTTTGCAGCAAGTTTACATTGTTGCCATGTACACTTTTTTGTACAGTTTTTGTGCCATTTACACAAAATGTAGTTAACTTTTCTCTCACTGCTCTCACTGCTTCTTCTCTAAAAGGTGAGAATTATGTATTTCTTATTTCATCTCACTTAAGGTTGTTCTTATTCTTTAAGTAAAACGTAAAACCCTTTTATTATCACCTCAAAAGAGGGATTATGGGTAATTGAGCATTGTAGCCAGATAATTGGGCCCGAGGACCTATCCACATGGAGAGAATAACCCTCCTAGTCTGATTCTGAAAAAGAGACAAAGCCAGGGGGTGGAGTAATGTGAGTTAAGGGATTCTCACCAGCTCTTGTGAGAGCTTGTTTCACATACACAGCTCAAAGTGGGGCTAATAACTTAACGCTAGTGTGTTTTCACTCTTGAGGGGTCTTTCTCCTTGGAACCTAGAACATTCTCCCAGATCCCTTGGTAAGGACTCTTGAGGGACTTTGTTGAGCTTGCCAAATTCTTTACAAAGACTCTCCCTCTTTTTCTCCCTCCCTCTCTCTCTCTCTCTCTCTCTCTCTCTCAGACACACACACACACACACACACACATACATACACACCACACACACACACACATCAGAAAACATCCTAAGACAAAATTGTAAGCTGCTCAATGAAACTCGGTTGAAGTAAAGTGTAATATTTTACATATGGCTGCTCAGCAGAGGGAACATCATCTAACATAAATTTGTGATCCCGTATGTGTACTCCATATTTCCGTATTTAGACAGCGGACATTTATGAATATCAGTTTTTCTTCCCCCAGATTTGTTTTTATTGGCTAGCAAAACTTTTTGTGATATACCCAACACTTTCTTTCATGGATAAAATAAAGATTGTAGCTTTTCTGATTAAGAAACTAGTTACCGTATGTTCAGATAATTAGATAAAGCGCTTTTATTTTGCTTGAACAGGAGATCATGGCAGGAACAAATCTCTCTTTACCTGAACACCTCTTAATCCTGCTCGAGCGGTTAAGTCCGCCGCGAGCCAAATGTGTATCCCTGCTGGCAGTAGGATCGTATCCCAGCAGAACTTTCTCTGCCTCCCCTACTTTGTTTCCCTCTCTGCTTTCCAACTGTCCTACACATTTTTTTAAAAATGCTAATGGTGTGAGAGGATTAAAAATAAACACCTCTTTGTTTCTTTAGAATAATTTAGGGCATTAAGCTTGATGTTTTTTACCTTGGGAAAAGCACATATAAATAAATACAAACATAGATCAAATACTTTTCACTGGAATGTACACTTGAAAACTAGAACACACATTGCTCCCATTGTACCTTTACTAAATTGAAAATAGTCATGTTAAATTGGTTGAATAATAAAAAAAGAAAAAGAAATAAAAGACAATGTGTCTTGTTGCCATTGTGCCTTGTGCCTGTTACTTAAATGCTGTAACTGATCTTTTCATCAATACTGCAGATTCAAGCTGTGCATCAGGTACAAGCTGACCTGCAGTATATTATAAGGAGACAAAGGGGGGAAAAAGTAAATAATTCTAGGCCATTACTACAAAGGTTAGCACCTGTGTTTTTGACAGCTATATTTTCCTACATGTACGCTGTGTTAAGTCAGAATCTAAGCTAGTGGAAGTAAATGCAGCACTGCTAATGGGGTCTAGATCCTTCTGCTGTGACCCTTTTACCCCCCCCCCACCCCCCCGCACCCCCCCATCCCCTTTCAAGACAAACAGTCCATGACTGCCCTTGACTCCTCCTCTGGCTCTGCAGCTTGATGCCCCAGCTCTCTCTTAGTGTGACCCTTGGCTGACAGTTCTCTACCGGCTCCGAACTTAAGCTGCCTCTTACTAACCCCGGTCTGACGACAGGGGCATCAAGTGATCACCCGTCTCGGTATGAGAGCGCGCCCCCCAGCGGGAGGCCGGTTAGTGATCCTGCACTGTCTACAGGAAGAAATGGTCCTGTTCTTCCGCTTCCGCCGTCTGAAAACTTCTCTGCAGACAAGTGGGCATCCTTTTACCAAATTTAAACCAAGCGAGGATTGGCTGCAGAAAACGACCGGATTCCATTTTTTTGTTTATGGGGAATAGTAAAGAGGGGTAGAGAGTGGCAAGAGCATTGACAACATGTGATCATCCATAAACCCTCTGTGCAGTTGGAAGACTAAATATTATTCAGAAATGATCTGAATATGGGACAAGTACAACAAATCAGGAAATCAAATATTATTGCATATATTTTGTAAAAATTACCCTTAAAAAAGAACAAACAGCTAAAATTAAGGCATTAGTTGAAATAAGAATCAATAAATGAAGACTCATTTTCAGATAAAGTATTGTCTGCCCATCTTCATTTGAAATAGCCACTTCACAGGCAGAAAGATGGACAGTGGCGACCAATATTCTTTTTTCTGATTGGATTTTACCTTTTTGAAAAGAAAAAAAAAGACTACATTTATTGTTAATTACTAAGGTCACAGCTGTATTTTATGGCTAATAAGTTGCTTTTAATTCTTATGTATACTATAATCTTGTACAAAACTTTAGACATTGAAATAATTTCCAGTTTGGATGCAACATAATTGTTAGCAGTGTATTATGTATATAAAATGCAGTTTTTTTGTTTCTTTTTGCTGATACAATTGGCTATAAAACTGTACTCATCATACTGGTAATGGTGGAGCCAGGTTTCAGATTTAATAATGGGTAAGGATTAGGTAGTATGCATTCTCCAACTGAGCTGCAGGAAAAGGTCACAAGGAAACATATGGGGAATAATAGGTAAAGAATCATCACAAGCCATTTGTATTTTTACCACAGTGTATGTTGCATTCTGTTAATATCAGATAGCTTTCTATTGATGGTGAACTGTGTGTCGACCCTGGGATGAGAGCCAAATAATTCTGAAAGGTCAAAGATTTACTTTGTCTAAATTTCCTCCAAATTTGACTCATATACAAACAGTTTACAATTACTCTTTCTCAGTGCATGAGGAAATGAAACCGGCCCAATGTCACTGGGAACTAGCCCTGTGGAATTGATTTAATGCTCCAAAAAAACATGACACACTACTCTAAACCCCAGGAAATGCTAAGAGGCCATACTAAATCCATTTATAACATGGAAATTAAATAAATGAAATTAAAAAGAATGCTCATCAGTATTGGTATTGCATTGGTATTGCATCATTTAGATATAGAAATATACAAGCACAAATATAGAACTGTAAATAATACCTTGTGATTTATTGAAATCGCTCTTTCCATTTAAAACTTGGTTGACATGCTGCATGCCAGTGATTTTCAAAGTGGGGTCTGGGGACCCCCACATGTCCCAGGAGCTCCCCAGCAAAATGAAAAATAGATTTACTTCACTAGACTATTTTTCTATTCACTAGAATTTTTCAGTCCAATGTGAGAATGTTTTAGGTATTATAAGAATGGAAATTATGATCATGTTTTACCCATCTAAAGAGTTATGCAAAAACCCAAAATTTTCTCCAGTTCCAGATGCAGATATCTGTATCATATCATCAGCTGTGATAGGGGTTGGTAGCCAAACAAAAAGCCATTTGGGTGTTCTTGCTATAAAAAAAAAACATCAGAGAAATCTCATTTGAATTGATTTGCCGCTTATCCCAAACAACAGCATACAGTTGGAATGAAGACAGTTCCAGCTAATTTGATTCGGTAATAGCAACATCTCTGACTGGTGTGGTTTAACTGTATGAAGGGACCAGTGGTAGCAGTCAGCGGTTAAACCACAGTAGCAGAAAGGTTAATACACTCAGCACATGTTGCCTCTTACAACAGGTGGTGCAGCACGATCGGCGGCTCCCAGCATTCCAGCTTTTCCATGCTGGTGGCCCCTGGTATTCTGGGATTTACGCTGCCTCCCCTCCTTTCAACCACAGAGGCCTGACTGACAAGCTAATCGTTGGGCTGGGATCCCCTCAGCTATTGATTCCACTGCAACACAACACCTCCCAGTCAATGAAACTGCAATATAATGCTTGAGCTGCAAAGAAAAGGGGAGTATTAGCGTGTTGAGCAACTGGAAGAAATTTGCTGCTGCTGCCTCCACTGCTTGCTCCTCCTTGCAGCTGCTGGTAGGTAGAAACAGAGCGGCACAAATAAAGTAGGGAAAAATGTGTCTCAGGGGGTAGAAGCTTGAAGGGGTAGGTTATTAAAAGCCACAAAGTGGAGCCCATGCTGAGCATAGAGAAATAGCCGCAGCATGGTAGAGGCACAATGGAAAAGAAGGGGGTCTGCTTTCTAAATTGTTCTAATCCTTTGAGTGTTTTATTTCATTCGGTTTTGTAGTTTAAAAACGCTGCCTTCGACTGTGCATATGCTTTGGCTCACCTGCAAGAAATCCAAAAGGGTAGTGTTTGTCAGACCAGCTATACATTTTGGAAAGATAAAAAAGGGACATTTACTGTTTGATTCAAAGGATAAAAATATATTTAATTCAAAAAATGAGTATCTGTAAGGGTCTGTAGTTTTCCAAATCTTATCAAACATGCATTTTTTTTTACATAGAAATATCAAAAGTATGAACAGAAAGCCTTACAGATTGCTGTGTAAAACAATCTGCCAACCATATTTCACCAACTGTATCTGATGATGGTTTTGTGCTCCATTTTTAGTTTTTGGAATTCAATACCCAGCTTCTCTAATTATTGATCTGTAAGGCACAATGACTGCAACAGTAACCACAATTAGTGGTATTACTGTTGGTTCCAGTCGTTTAGTCAAGTATCCAATTTCCATGCTGTGTGAACACTTAATTAAAACAAATGTGTTACAAATATATATTGGGGATCAACAGCCTTCAAAAAGCCTCTTGTGGCTTGGTGAGTCAATGCAACAAGGAGGATGGCAAATCAATGTTGTTGGTCACTTATGCCACAGGGATTTAATCAAACGTGAACACTGACAATAACACCCAGAGAGGACGCTGATATTATGGCTAATAGCCTCTCTGGGAAAAAGACCAAACATGCTCGAGTTAGATGGTGCTATTTATGTCCAATAAGACTTAAAAAAACAACTCTTAGATAAAATGAAAAATTATAAATCGATTTTCAAAAGCATACAGAATATCAAGACTCAAATATTAATGAGAACGGGTAGAAATGTTCATATTGGTCTTTGATGGGTGGTCATGCTTTCCAGTGAGTGTCCATTTCCATATGAGTAACAATGTAGTTATTGTGGTGTCAGTGTGACCTCTTCTGATATTTGTGGCCTGTTTATATTTGGTCTTAAACATGTCAAGATAATTGGCTGGGTCATATTTGGATGCAGTGAGGGCTGTGTTATTTGTTTCCCAGTGTGACATGCAGATGGTATTAGTAGCACAGGCAAAATACTGTATGTTGCTATAGTGAAGCAGAGGTTAGGGAACTCCATGTACACTTATAGACGCTGAAAGACAAACATGCAAACACACCAACATAGAATCACTGTAGAGTGGCCACACACAATTCTCTGAATAACAAAGCATTGCACCTCTGGTATCAAAAAATATTGCAACTTGACACCCGATGCATATTGAGGCGAAAACTGTGTACTATATGCAATGGAGACGCGAGGGAAAGAACAGTGGCAATGCAAGTGTCAAAGGTTGCACCTACCTCAAGAATGTTGCCATAATACAGATGAACCCAGTAAACAGTGGCTATAACCAGGGCTGTACAATAGGGGATAAGTTCATTGATAAATACTGTATGCCAATAATCAATCATGGCCAAAAAGCCTGTCAGCCTCCTGGATGACAGCAATATATCCTCTTGGCCAAAATCACAGTGCAGCTTGTACTGCAGCATTTCTGTCCTGTTAGTTGTGTTCATGAAATCTATTTGATGCTAAATTAAAACAAATCAGAATACAATGGTTCCATTAGAAAAGAGCAAAGTAGAACAGTTTGAACAGTTTCATTATTGTCAGTCACACATATACAAAAACGGTGGTTATGGTTTGGAATATAAATTAAAATGCAGTCTTGGTTGTGCTGCCCTGCACTCTGAATGCTCCAACAGAAAGACACTCTGAAATGAATGGGAATTCTTAGAGATCCAAATTGATGAATAGCACAGTTTGGTGATATATTATCCTCTGGCACTTGGAATGCCAATTTACAATTGGACCCAATGATCGGACGCTTTTTTAGCAAGGGAGCAGGTATGGAAAAAAAAGTACTGGCATCCAACCAGGAAGCTGTCAATTATGTGCAAATGGTGTATTCACAAACTTTCACATTTTTTTCCACACACTACTACCATGCTGCAAATGAGTTTCTGAAGTGCACAAAACTTCATGGGATGTACTGCACTTATCAAACTTAAGAATCACTGCCTCAAATGATACACAACAAATTACTTTCAACACTTTCAGCAAATTACTAGACAAAACTTCAAACACTTTAAGGACTACACATAAGCTATTCAATAACTTATTAACAATGAAAAAACAAAAGAAAACGTAATTTTGAATGTAATGTTGAAGACTACTGTGTTAACAGAATTCAGCAGTATAGACCATTTTCAAGATGCATGAGGAACTGCTAAGTAGGGATCAGAGGGAGCCTCTTTTAGGACCCTCAAAGCTTATAACTCCCAGAGCGCCTGGGTCAGTCAATTATTGAAAATGAAGCCCTTGTGGATGCTCAAAGGGGCCCTTCTCTCACTGAAAAGTTTAGCAATAAAGCTTAGTGGGATTTTTTTTGTTTGTTTTGTTTGTGGAGACTTTTGATGAACAATTTGTGATGACTAATGCCCACCCTTGGCAAAGGCAAGCCTCTCTCAACGATGTCCTAACCAGTTTGTCGTGTATTAAGATAATGAAGGAATCAGTAGCAGATGGTTAGTGCACCATAAATAGCAAAGGTAATTAGAGAGCCTGTCAAAATAGAAATGTGCTGTTGGTTCAGGTAAGAAAAAAATGGAACCAATTCTATAAATGATGGGCCAAGGTTACTCAAGGGTTTTACACAGAATCCCTCAGTACAGTACGTGATTAGCTAGTCTTTAGGAATGTAATTACTGGTTAGTTACTTTTTAAAAAAATTTCTGTGTTGTATTGCCAGGAGATTTGTTAGTTTATATGGGATGTGTTATTGTGTAATTTTATGGCCAGAAAATTAAGTAAAATGTATTAGTCCTTTGTTGCATCTTAGCTGTAAAATCATCACCTCATGTTTCCCCTGATATACAGTATCAGTAATTTAAAAGTAAAGCTCACTAACCACCTAACTGCCTAAACATGAGCACCTTTGCATTTTTGAGGAGGAATGTTGCCAGATTACATCCTGCATGGCTGCTCATATATCCGCTACACCTGGTCCCAAAGTGTAGAGCGACACAAGTGATTACTAAATGACATTTTAATCCGACGGTATAAAGAAAGCATAATAATGCTTTGCAATCCTTTGAAATGGCACAGGGAAGTCATGCTTTGTTTATATATGTGAGCGTCTGTGGAGCACATCCTCTGTGAACTTGAACAGACAGTAATAGGGTTTTGAAGTTTTGCTGAGATATATTCCATATGCTGTATTACAGCCTACAACCTTATAACTCAAGGTTGTTGACATTTTAAGATGGGCCAGTCTTTGATTTATCCTTGGATAATGCACTTTTAACTCAACAAACATGCATTAATAGAATAAAAGTACTTAAGTCCTTTCTGCGCATTATCAAGCTTAATCCCTATTTTAACATTGCAGAAATATAATAAACTCAAATGCTATCTTTTTTGTCGCTCTTTTTTGAATTGTTGTAATTGGCTCTGGATATCAGAATCTAGGTTATGGTTTTTCAGGGCATTCTCAGAGAGACCTGGGCCAAAATATCTTGGAGTAAAAGAAGGCCCAACTGTTTTGTGAATATGCTTCATATTCCCTGTCCCCTAACAATGAGCCTATGGTCTGCATAAACAGTATTGCTCCGACAACATTTTTCAGCCCTCAGCCATTTCTAGGGCAAGCTCGGACCCCTGGGAGTTTACAGAAATATCTGCAATATCAGAGTGGCTGGCTTTTTGTGAGGCTTACCTTTGTTGTTTCCAAGGGCCACAAAAGTCAACTGGAGCTGCTCGACAGCTGACAGCAAAGGGTTATGAAATCCCCCTTATTTGCAGTTTTTTGCAATTGGCAGCACTTCACACCTATTGTTCTTTACAATAAGGTGGCAATATTTCATATGTAGTTCATGGGCAAATCATGCAATGTTCCTTAACTACACTGTAAACCTAAGTCATCTGTTGTATTCAAGCACTAGAAATATTCAATAATAAAATAATGTTGGAATAAACAAAAAAGCAAGATCCAATAATAGAAGTAAAAAGGGCTGCTGATTTGTGTCTAGTATAATTACGGTACCATGAGTAGACAAAATTTATAAGAGCATCCAGATTTCACATAATAATTAGCCTGTAGCCTTTAGTGAAAATCCACAGAATTCACATGATTCACATTCACATGAATCATGATGCTATTCCTATAATCTTAGACAGCTTGGTTCAGATTTGTGTACATGAATATTTCTAGCTCACCCTAAGCTAGACACAAAGGAGCCAAATCTCTTTTCTGTGAAGTTATAAAGTCACACTCTCTGGAACTGCTTCATTAACAATAAATAGGAAACCAAATTTACAGACATTGTGAAAGCTCCCAGGGTGATTTTCCAGGGATTTGGGTACATGTTCTCTGGTTTAGAACATTCAACTATTTTACAGAAATAACGGCTCGTAACTGTTGGAATGAGATGAGAACACATAGCCTGTGGTTTTCCGGGATTTTATTCAGTTTTAAAAAAAGATTTGCCTGTTTCAGTTTTAATCCAAGGTACTTCTAATTCCAGATGATCAACAGATCCCCTCTAAAATGCAAAAACAACAATAGGATTTCTGATCATTTCTGAGTGAGAGCCTCATAGATAAAGAATTGTCAGTGTTGCTCTGCTCTTGTATACAGTGACTGCAGCCTGCACACTGATACAGGAGGCAGTGATGGGTAATCAGCTGCAAGGCAGAATGGCAGATTGTCTACAGTGGTTTAAGGGCAGAAAGAGCAGCATTTATCTAACTTATATGACTGTAATCAAGGATAGGGTGAAGGTTTGAGTAGACAATCCTCTTCATATGTGCAACCGGATGTATTACTATAAAATGTCAAGTTTTTACACAAATTATTTACATGGGTTTTGAAAGACCAGATGCCGAGATATTTATATCATGCAACATGTTCCATCACTTAATAGTATATAAATATGTTGATTGTTTATATTGATGTTGCAAGATCTAGCAATCAGGAGACAACCAAAATTTTATTTTATTTTTTCTTCATTTAAGACCAATTTGAGACAGCCAATAGATTTTCAAACCGAGTTATAGTTGGAGTAAAAACTTTTGTACTTACAAAAAACTTGTGGTACCCCTTTTGTAATCCTTAGAGAGCTGGACTGAATGCTGTCAACTGACACAAGTCCCATAGATAATTTAAGAGCAAATTCTGAACTGTGAGAGAGAAACCCATTTCTTTAAATATCTGTAAGAGCAGGACATCATCAGCTGTTTCCAAAGCCTTGGTGGGTCAGTGAGCAGGGCAGCACAATGATGCTTACTATCTACTGTATTTACTATATCATTTATTACCAGGGATACAGCTGTGGCCAAACAGGACAACTCCAAAACCAGGATCCCTATCAATTCCTGTTGATAAATACTGACTGAAATGTCCAAGGTGACAGAGATGACTATGTGAGTTTGCGGGAGGATTCCCCTCTTACTTTCTCTTTTATTTCAAAAGATAATTATCTAATTGATGATATTTTGTTTCCGTCTAGGTTAGGTTAATTGATATGGCCAGCAATAAAGCAGAGAAACCCTTACAGTTCCACAGTATGTAGGCTAACTATGAACACTTGAAATGTCAGGCATAGCAGAGCAAATTACTAATTTCCTGTCTGTGTGTATAGCAGCAGGAAGTTAGAGATACATCCTCCCCTCTGGCCCATGGGAAGGAAACAGTGTGAATGGAGAGGAGATGCTCACTGACCTCTGTGAAGAGAGTCAAGGCTTGACCTTGAAGCCTAGCTGACTAAACAGACGACCCAAATCACCCAGGGCTGAACATGGATATCACTAGAATATCCCCCTAATCTGATATTCCCATGTCCAATATTGTGTATTTAATAATATTCTCTTCATACCATAAGTATTTAAATGTCCCCCAGTGCTGATTGTTGGAATGTGATATACTGCATTTCTAGTACAATATCATCTTATCATAGCCCTGCTATTGCTGTCGCCACAAATTGCTGTTGAAGTGGCTACAAATAGCTACAAGTAATTTAATTTTTAATTGTATCTGCATACAACATTTGGCAACTGAGGTATATCAGTTGGTGTGAGCTGTACTAATCCTCTTTGTTATATAAGTATCAATGTGAATTGAATGCAGTATTAGTAGGTTACTCTGCACGACACAGTGACAGTTTACTAGATGTACACATTAAGTGCTCTTCTTGTTGAATAGACACACTGTCTTAAAGTAAACCCAATACTCATCCCACAAAGCCTAACATGCTACATGCCTTGGATCATAAAGGTAAGAAGCAACTTCCTGGATTTATGAGCCCAGAACATGGGATGAAACCATTTGGTTTTTATTATTCCATTTACTCTTAGCCGGACCACAAAGTGGTTCTGAGAGCCTGTTTTATGTATTCAGCTGCCTTCCCCTCAACAAGCATGTGGAGCCGCTTAAATAAACCATCAACCGGAGCACAGCTGCAACAACAACCGATCGATCGGAGGCAGGTTACCGTCTGAACACTGCGCCGCCAGCACGCTGGCTTCAGCAGGTGGGGTGGGAGTTGTAATTTGCTGCTGAAGGGCTTTTGTGCCTGCCTGACTTCAGAAAAACTGTAACTTGTGCCTCCCTTGATAGATAGCCATGAAGGCTGATAGAATGTGTGTGTTTGGGAAAGATTCGCCGCTGTATAAACAATCGACTCCCTACCATCCACAACATCTGGGAACTCTCAAGTATTGAGGCAGAAACAAATAACCAGGGACTTGTTAGTTTCTGATTAGATTTTAAACAACTCATCATGGCTCATGGAGTTCCCCTCACTACGGTGCATGGCCAGTCATATAGGAATACACAAGGAATCAAAATAAAAGCAACACTCAAAGCAAATGAACATGGAGGACTTATTATTCAGGCTTGCTCTTTCATTAAATTGCATGTGCGACATGCTTATGTGACTTTTTTGAATGCTAGCAGTCAAGGTTTTGCAAATATGTAAAAACTTTGAGTGCAACCACTGTTAAGGCAAGCCTTTTCTGGTTACAATAAACCAAACTGTGCAGAAAGCAAATGGTGCAAGAGCTCTTAAGTGTGGGCCTCACTGGCCTGACAAAGATGGCAATCTCTCTGTGGTATTTACCTTCCTGAATTCTGTGTTCTCACTCTCCCTAATCTCCTCGTTCAAACAAACAAGCAGCATCAGATTCTTCTCCCCGTCCGTCAACTCACAGCCATGTTTGCCAGCTCTTCTTGAGTGAAGACTGCCCACATTATCAGTAATCCTCTTGTCTGTCTTAGTTTAAAACCCAGATGAGTAGGGAAACTAAAATCTGAACCTTCCCTTGGCCTAGAGGAAATAAAAAGTGAAAATAAGGCAATTCATTTTTGCACCAAGGAATTTATATCCTCTGAGCTTCCAACATCTTTCTAATTTCAACCTTTGCAACTGCGTCTGTCATAAAGTAATATGTTATCAGTTAGCAGAAGGAGCTGTGCGTCTGTGTCTATTGTATGGCCAGAGACAGGAAATACCATAATGAAATCTCTCCAGGACAATTTACACATAACAAAGTTAGTTATGATGCTTTTTCATCACATTATAATAACATTATTATAACATTAGATTTAAATTTAATGTTAAATTTAGTATAATACATAAATATACAGCCATTGAAAATTAAATCATGCTTTCATGCCTTCTACAACATGCTGAAGTGCCACATTATGTCCAGCCGTTACGTCGACCCTGCTTTACTGCTGCAATCACAATTCTCACACCTCCTTGTGTTCTTCATGTGTATCTGTTGTCTGTCCATGCATTTCACTTATGTTTGCACACACACAAGGACACAGACAGACACACACACACATAAGATCACACAATTATGTCAGCTGCAGCTGAACTTTTGCACTGCAGCATAGCGCAGGTTTTGCCCCTGCAAATCCGGTTGCTAGACAATCTAAGCCAATTACAGTGTGAGGGCAAATGGTTAACCTCCATAATATACATTTCCCAGCCCCTTTCTCTGAGCTTGCTTGTCATCCCCAGAGCAGAGTTATGCACCAGGGCCCAGTGTCCCAGGCGACCCAGTTTGAATTGGCTCAATTCATTAAGCCAGGACCCGTGCACAAGCCTGAGTTCACACGGCGAAGACACTTGCAGCAAACAGCTGCTGCACATTCCTGATGGGAGGGCCAGGCAGATGTCCAAGGAAAATCAAAGGGAGAGACAGGGGAAAGTTTATGAGCCAGCGTTTGCCAACCTCAATGAGAAGCTCTCCATCCCCTCCTCAAAGACAGGGTGCAGCTGGCGGAACTCAAGGCCCTGTCCTGGTTGGGGCTCCCCCGGTTCTCCCTCTCCCACTCAAAACAGTGCAACGACTCAACATAGCATCCTGACAATATCAGTTGTCTCTTCAGTGCTCTCTACTTGAACCGCAGCCACTTTGGCACTAGCAGAGGCGGTCTGGCTGAAGGGTTGGAATAATCATTAAATCTTATTTCTTCGACATTGTTACCATTGTAGCAATGCATTGTTCAACGTAAAACCTCAATGTAAATGTTAATAATCCACATCCTTTACGAAACAGAAATAATAAATGAATGATAATGATATGTATTTGATTTAGTGTAGCTGCTGTACACTTTTCATTTGGTGTCTACTTAGAATTTAAGGGCATGTAATTGGGAGTGAAGGATTTGGTTTCACTTTCATTTGATAAAGGAAAAGTCAAGGGTGAGATGGCACTGGATTTTAAAGACAACTTTGAAAAACCACAGTGCCTCTAGCACTGTACAATTCGCTCATTCATCACTTTACAAACAAGGGCAAGAGTATGGTCATGCTTAGACGTCTCTCTCTGTACTACTTTTTCTTTGTCCTGCACGCCGCCCCCTACCCCACTACTGTCTCAGCCCGATCCCACTACCCCCACTCCCCTCTAGCCCTGCTCCACTGCACACAAACACAGCATGATACCAGTTGTAATCACTGTTGGACACAATTTCAGGGACAATTTGAAGACTATTTATTATCCTCAGTCAATAAAAAACAGGACACAAGCATTTTCTGGATGTTCATTTGAAACCTATTGACAGATTTATAAATGAATCATTTAGGGAGTAATTACTGTACATGCTTCTTTGTGTTTTATTCAAAATAATTTTTGTGTTTGCTTCAGCATGAGGATTTTTTTTAAATAATTATATCTGCATGTCAAATACTAAAATAAATACTAGCTTTTGCTTTTTCCAGTTACAAATGCACCTCCTAAACAGACAGAGATTAGGCCTGAAATAATACTTCAGTCCGGTGCATAACCAACATTTAATCCACAGTGGTGAGTAAGCTCCTGCCTGGTTACTAAATTGAATATGATCGCTGAGAGAGTTCCCCTGGGAAAACGAGTGATAAAACTACTGGTAAGTAGTGCTGTATCCATTCGTGGCCTCTTCAGATTAGGTGGATGGGACAAACTCCCCTCCAGGGGAAAGTTCCTCAGCAGGGCTCCAGGTAACACAAACCTCTTAATCACACATGACCTGGCAGCTAAGAGAGAGTTAAGCAGCAGCATGGGGCCTCCCTTAGAGTGTTCCCTCCTCTCCTGCACCATCATTAGTACAAGCACATGGCCTGCCTACATCCAGCCCACTGTTTACAAACAACTGCTTAACACCATGATCACTGACCTGCCCTGAAACCTGTGGCTTATTTTAGGAATTTGTTTATGATGAATTGGAAACCGTGACAAACCTTACTTTCAAATTTAAATCCAGTGAATTCCATAATAAACCAAGACTTTGATGTAAGTGTTTGTAATTTGTTGTGCCAGATTTGTTTAACCAGACTTCACTGTAACATGGCAGTCCCTGATAGTTTTGACAAATTGCAATTACGTTTTTTTTCACCAGAGAATAAAAAATCATAACTAACACATAATATTTTATGGGGCCCTTACAGCACAGCTTGTCTCGGAACATTGTGTTTGCACTGGATAGTGTCTGGATTTCTCTTCCAACATAGTTTTGGTGCTGCACACACTAGGAGACTCTCAGTTCATTTGTCAAAGTGAACTTCAAGGGGAAAAGCATCCTGAACGGTGGTTGAAGGTTTGTATGTCATCAACCATTTAGAGCGATCCGGGGTGGCGCTCAGGCTGGAGGAATAGTCTGTTCGCCCTTGCAAAAAACTGACAGGGTCAAAAACATTTTGGTACAACCAGTGGTAGCCTATAAATATAACATATGTAACACATGCATCTGTGACAGGCGTGGGCTTAGCATCACTATATGTACTTTAGCGAATGAATCTCAACAATTTTATCAGCTTAGTTATGATCACGACCTTGGCTGCTATTCTGGATGTCCTGCACTATAAACACTGGTATTTGCTTGATGTTTTTAGGAAAGAAGAGATTTTGTGGTAGGCATATAAATAATGCTACATCTCAATGATAGCAATGCCATTTGGCTTTATTATTCTGTTTAATAGTTCTGAAAACAATTATTTGGTAGTTAATATGAGGTTTTAGGATGGGTGACCCACTGATATGTAAACTTTTTACTATAATTGCTGTCCAGCTTAGGGAGGGAAAAAAAAGATGCAACTGTCTAGACATGGGTCCATGACACCATGTTTGTATAAGAAAGAAAAAGCCAAATGATTCAATTAGCTAGCAAAAATCAAGAGAGGGTCCAAGGAACAACAGATAGATGGTCAAAACTTTGGACTTTCTTTTGTAACGTTGCTGCAAGCTGAGTAAATGTTATTCCAGTGGACACTGAATTGGCTTATAACCTACTCTATGCAAGACATGTAAATTGATTGTGAATAGTAGCGATTCCAACTGGCCTATGTGTAGTACATTGATTTGATAAGGTGAATAATTAATTGTGCTACTGTACAGTTGCTGTTATTGGCTGTTATGCAGCAGCCTTAATCAATGTTGTGGATTTATTTTCACTTGTGAAGTTACCAAATTACCACCAAATTAATTAAATGGTCATAAAATCCAAGATGAGACTGAGGCTGGAATCCAGATAACACACATTTTCAAGCCCGTGGCTAAACTATAATTGTGAAAGTTAAATGTAAAAGTCAATCATGTATATTTGAGGATATATGTTTATATATGTGTATATACGTCTATGTTAACACACAGACGTTAAACTGCAGTAATAAACAATCACATCAGGTCCATAAGCACCATATGGAATCAGATAAAGCTGGTAAGGTAAGAATGTTTAGATTTTTGTACTAAAACTTTATATGAAAGTGTGTGCTGCAGCCAGTGTTGCATCTTTGCAGCTCCCACTCCACGATGTGCACTCTTGATCCCACAACAGCGCCCTCTTGAACCTAAATGTGCTTTGATACATTTGTAGTACCAAGGATGTGCTGCGCTACATGCCAATAGTGGGAGATTAGGATACTGAATTGATTAATAGGTTATTGCATGACCAAATGCTAATAGGTTGATATGTGAAAATCATTTTCTAGCTCCATGCCCTAAAGATATTTATGGAGTTAAAGAGTTCAAAAGTCTAAGAGGTCAAAAGCAATTGTATTGGCTTTAGGGCAACCTCAACAGTAAAGTACACAGTAGATTTTTAATGCCTTTATCTAACATATGGTCAAATGGTCAAATAAAATACTAATTGGCAAAGATGATATAAAGTAATAACTGCTTACTATGCATTGCTACCTCCCCAATGGTCATCTTTATGAAGAATAAAATTGTGTCTACATAATATTCAAATATCAATATCATCAACGCTTAGAGCTTAACTCTGCCCTAGTTTTAATTTGTAAATATCCAAGTGCTTGGCTTTGGTGTAATGTTTCCAAGGGGTGAAGGCTAAGCAAGGTCTTTAAGACCTGGGGGAGTTGGTCCATCGGCTGGAATGCAGAGAGAGGCTTGTAAATTAGAGACCCTAATGAAAACTCTCTGGTGTCCAACTGAAGCAATCATCTGGTTAGAATCAACCAGTTATTCCACTAATTTCCCTACCCCTCTCTCCAAGCCCTCAATGCCTAATTTAGAAGAAAAGTACATGTTCCGCTTTACACACCTGCAATTTGAACTCCAAAAGACTGCGACCCCTTAAGCAAGTTAAACTTTTTCTTCACTTATTTTTGAAGGAAGAGTAAAAACAATGAATATAAAGACGTTGGATGTACAGAAACGTCTGAGCGGAACAGCCAGTTATAAATTATTGATTAAATGGTACGACTTATTTAAGAAAAATCACAGCATACAAAAGTGTCGAAACATTTTTTTTTTCATTTGAGTTTTTAAGTTTACGATATGCATCATTTAACTGCAAGAAGTAGCACTAAAGGCCATAATCAAATGATCAATAGTACTAAACGTGTTATTTAAGATTGTGAAGGATTAGACGGATTGTTGGATAAGTAGCTGCCTAAAACAAGGTCTAAAACATCTCCCCAATGAATCGGTCACTACTTTCCTTGGAGTTATTCAACCTTTCACCCACTGGGCCCCCCGACTCTGACCTTTAACCAGATGCCATTTGCTTAAAATCTCCCTGCCAGTTTCAACCTCTGGAATCTGCAACACATTATAAGAGGAGAAGGGAACAAAGGCAATAGATTAGAGGCCAGCCTGGTTATTAGTTTGCTGATACAGTTTTACAAGGGTCAAATGCAATGATAGGGAAAACAAGTTGAGGAAGAAAAAGTGTTTCAGAGCCTCAAACTATACGGGCTGTTGATAGTGCTGTAGACAACCTTGTACTGATAATGCAACTTTCTTTTTTTTTTCACCCAGTACAGGCTGCATGTCAAAAAAGGAATAAAGCAATCCAGATGTAGTCCACTATGCATGCAGGATTCAGTTGGCATGCAACATAAATGTAAAATAAAAATGGCAGTTTCAAAGAAATATACCTGTACATCTGTAAGTCATCACATGACAACAGCAAATAGTATTTCAGTGCATAATCTTGCACACTGAAAAAACACTAAACTGGTGGTCAGTGATGCATGTCTTTGTTCCCTTTCTTTCTCTCTCCAGTGGCTAATCCATTGTGAAACATAGGTTCTATGTCAAACTATCTATTCCTCCTGTTTTCGCTTCTCATCTTTGCTTGCTTAAAATGTTCTTGTGGATTTTTTTTTCTCCCCCTCAGTCTCATAGTATCTCAGATAGAAAGTGTGTTTTTACCAGGGAGGGCTGCACTGAGTGGAGGTGCTGATGTATAGAGCAAAGTTGCTTGTCTTTGCTGAAAGCTTTTGTTTCCTGGGGCTCTCTATTCATCACAAAGCCTTTGGTGGGAAGAGACATAAAGACAGGCTCTGACCCTGGTGGGAGCCCTTTGACCTCTGTGAACCTAAGGGGACAGATTTTCAGCAACTGTGCAATCACTATTAGTTGACCGCAGGGGCTGTAGTGGAAAATGGCTGGAGCCAGACAAAATGAATGGAGGTACATGGTGGGAAAATCTGGTAATTTATAGAAGTTGGGAGTCTATTTCAAAAGAGGTGATGGTGGATCAGCTGACACACGAGGTCAAAGGTGATGTTTGGGCCTGATTTCCTGACCATGTTACTGTAACATCTGCGTGTTAAGAGACTTCTGGGACAAAAACATTTTGACCCTCAGGGGCATGATTGTGAAAAAAGGCTTAAGTTTAGATTGCTGGATGTCAATGACATGTTTGATTTAAAGCCCTCTAGGACCGTTTGTGACAGGACCACGAGCCAAAATCTTTACACCCTTGAGAAAACATTTTTCATCTTCTATTTACCTTTAATTATTTAATGGGCACCTTACTATTATACAATATAAAGATTAATACTGCATTAAATCATTGTGTGCCATTCAGTTATGAATAACATACCGCCACAAGTTTTAACATTCCACTTCATTATATTCACTTTAAAAGACAAAAGATTCTGTATTAAAATAGCTACGGTCATGCCTCTCCTATGAGACTGGCTGTGATAAAGTGGATCGTTTTGGCTCTTGCACTGTCATCTACAAGTGTCCAAGTAAAGAAATACTGGGAGTCCCCAGCCCTAGGGCTAGCCATTAAGTAAATTGGCCTCTCTAGACCTATAGCTGTGTCACTGTCCGTGACGAGCTGCCACCTATTTGACCCAGGGACAGGAGTCCAGTGCTGACCAGCAGCTGTTCTGTGGTCTTGTCTTTCCAAGCCTGGGAAGTGGTTCCTAATTAGCCTCCCACACCCATAAATGTGTCCAGTAGGTCAGTCACTCCAGGCTCATTGATCGCACTGATGTGTTCCATACTGAGGTTTGACTTAAGCTCTTACATCAAAAAGAATGAGGAGCACCAGGTGACATGAGCAGTCTGCATGTGTCAGTGAGACCCTCACCAGTGAGGGTCTCATTGTTACAAGTTATTATTGGAGCAAACAGTGGGGTTAGCTGACACTGTTTTCATAGAAGTACAATATCAAAAAAAAGTACAGTGTTGATGAATTTAACATGAGATGTAATCCTTGATCGTAGGGGTGAAGCAGGATGAAAATAACATATTTCTTCTGCTGC
Organism: Centroberyx affinis; assembly: GCF_046629955.1. Classification (NCBI taxonomy): domain Eukaryota; kingdom Metazoa; phylum Chordata; class Actinopteri; order Beryciformes; family Berycidae; genus Centroberyx; species Centroberyx affinis. The sequence goes on along the minus strand of NW_027280332.1, from coordinate 236,352 downwards.
TTCTACCGTCACTGGTGTTCTCTTTAGATTTATCTCTAATGTCCTATTACAGACATCATGACCGGGTCAATACTTCAACGGTAACAACCGCTGGTTATGACGGTAATGATAAATGGATGTAGCTACACTCGGCCTGGGTACAATATCATCTCTGCCGTGTCAGAGACGGGGCTCTCTTGTATCGAAGTCACAGGAAACAAGTCTTGAGGGCCTGCCCTCCACAATCACTCCTCCAGATATTTTTCTCGTCTTTTTCTACCCTCCATGAGTTGTTTTTCTTTCATTTAGCTGGCCTCCACCAATAAAAATGCAAGCCAATTTTCCAGCGCATTAACCCAAGAGATCTTTAATACACAAGAGTTTTGGTGCAAAGGGGACGGCAAGGCCTCATGGAAAGATGGATGGGCCTGCCGACTAAGAGTGGGCAGTTTTCCCACTGCCCTGGTCTCAGCCTGGGACAAAGGCCTCATTGAGTGGGATGCTTGACATCAGCATCATAAACTAGTCATTGCTACAAAGACCCTGACACTTTAAAGTACCAGCTACTGCCGCTTTCTTTTCTCTCCTTGTTACAGCGTTGCTAAGGCTGATCACGTCACCAACCGTTGTGCCTTTTTTCTGTAGATGCCAATACAGAGTTTAAATGTACAATAATGTCAATAGGAATTCCTTCTGAGAGTTTCCATTTTCTGCCCTTCTATTTTAGCTTTCTTTGCACCTGTGTTATTAAAGTGGTAATCCGCAAGGTTCTTGTTTTTCTTGATTTTGGCGACACCTTTGGTGATAAGCGGTCATTGCTTTGGTGTTTTGCACTCAACGCAGGCGCTGGCCAGACATTCTGTAATAATAAGGTCACTCAGTGCAGACTGCAGCTTCTTGTATTTCTTCTACCTTCTTGTATTTATTCCAAACAAACCGCTGTTGTTGCTTCCGTAAACGTAAACCGCATCAATTCTTGTGTGCCAGAAGATTTTTCCCGAGAACGAGAGACCCTCTCATAGGTTAGGTTTAGTAAGTGTAAAAGCTTTCTTGAACTGGGTACAGGTTGATTCACTATTGTATCAGTCTGCAATAGAGAGTACCAAAACAGACATTTATTTATATGAAAAAGTTGTGGATTATTACTTTAAGCATCTAGAGCAATTGGCTTGTTGGCATATGCCTGGAGGGATTATGGGTACTCATGGTAAATCTGGTTGTCATGGTGTTCGGGGTGGGATGGATTGGATTTGTCAGTTTATGGTCCAGTTATTTATATACGTCTCACTCTGCTAGCAAGTAAAACTATTCAGATATTTTTCTTTACAGATGAAGGATTATGTGACTTTAAAAAAAACAACAACAAAAAAGACCGACCCCAACTCAATAACCTTAAAGTCATGGCATTAACAAGACAAGGAGATATGAGTATGCCCGGCTCAATGGAAGTCTGATCCTCAAACATGATGTCAGCGCAAAGCCAGTTTCAGATTCTCAATGTCATGGAAAAAGGCTAGGGTGCACTTTAATAGATTAAACACCGAGAGCCAGACAACTGCGCTGCCAGGGAGGTGCTGATGGATGCAGTCACATTTAATATGAATTCATGTTGTATTGCAACAAAAAGCAAGGATCCCATTGCATCAAGTATAAATAATGTAGAGCAAATATTTCAACATCTTAAGCTTATGGGAAAAGAAATAGGCTAAATAAAATCTTAGCACCTCTTGCAGAATGATAATGATGATGATAATTATGGAATATTAGTCAGTCACTACCATAAAACCTTTGCTAACAACATATTATTTTTGTAAAATATCGAGTTGAATATAGTGACAAAGAATATACTGTGGAGCATTTTAGAATTATTGATAGACTTTTTAAATCTTGTTTTTAATATCCAAGTGTTTAAATAAATAAGAACTATCCTTTATGACAATCTATATTTTTTAATCTAAATTGTCAATTCTCTATATTTGTATTTTACTCTTTTACTTTTATCTACTTTCTCTTCATTGATCAGTCATAATGATGGTTTGTCCCTGCAGTACATTAGGAGACAATGCATCCTGACAGAGAAGAGTGTGTGAGAGTGTGTTAGAGTGTGTGTGTATGTGAGAGGGAGAGAGAGAGAGAGAGGGAGAGAGGGAGAGAGGAGAGAGAGAGAGAGAGAGAGAGAGAGAGAGAGAGAGAGAGAGAGAGAGAGAGAGAGAGAGAGAGAGAGAGAGAGAGCAGAGGTGTGTGTTGTGTTTGTGTGTGTGTGTGTGTGTGTGTGTGTGTGTGTGTTGGGGGGCTGTAGCTCTTACACTAAACTCATATACAGGGAAACAGCTGCTTCACATTGCTAACCCCTGGAACAATGTGAAGATAGTATGTTTAGACAGGTTTGGGCAAGAATGGAGGTCACCAAACCTTCAGGGGACATGTCAGTCCTAGCTGTCAGCCACTGGAAAGAAACAGTGAAATAACATTAGTCTTCATTGGCATCTAATACATTTTTACTATGCTCTGATACTGCGGGGTAATGACTGATTGCAAGAAGAATTTGAGAATGACACAAGTTTTCCTCTGCTGGCTCCTGTTTATTTCCTCTGTGAGTTTGTCACAGAGATGAAACATGAAATTCACACTAAAATACCAGACCGTACCTGTCAGCGATGTTATTCTGCATGGATACAGATGGATCCGCGTTAGTCTGATCACAGACCTCAAAGAAGTGTGACACTATTCGTCGTCATAACTGACAGCCTTGCAGCTGCCCCGTCGATCTATAGGGTGAAGTACTCCACTGTGTTTTTGTCACCTATTCACTCAGGCATGTGTAATCGATCCTTCATGAGTTTGAAAAAAAAAAAAAAAAAAAAGAACACTTCAAGGTCTAGAGATTATCACCCTGGCCAGCTGGCTCACATGTGCCCTTGCGTCTATATTTAAATACAGTAAAATGATAGGAAGAATGAGTCGACAAAGAAACCATTACCACTGGCAAACCAGGGGCGGCTTAAGCACACAGAGTGGGTCAGTTCAATCTGCCAAGACCTCTCAAACAGCCTATAGTCACTGTCTTGTCATGTCTTGTGTACATTGTCTGTCTGAAGTGGAGTTAGGAAAACACACACTATTTGAAAATTATCTTATTTTTATTATCATTATTTGAAATAACACATTACATAACTGTATTATTTAAAACCTCACTTTTATTATAAAATCTTGTTTTTTTAATCTACATAGTATTCATGAGATATTTCACATAATAAATGAAAATGCAACAAATAAATTGTTTAGGAGTGATGGTATAGCAGTTGACAAATTCTGATAAATTGCAGAATTTGGTGCTTTTTCTTTTTCAGGGGCTTATTTGCGTCTTCAGACCAAACCAGCAGCCATGCTCTCCTCTGTTGTGAATGACTGTGGCATTATTCTGTTAATAGTTATCTGTCCTCAAGTCCTTGACCTCCTCAAATTGTAAACACGTTTTTTACACCACTCTCAGCACTCTTTGACCAAGGGAGTTTTGTCGACAGTGGGGCCCAGAGATAAGCACGCAGGGGCTGGACCTGTTCCGGCCTGCAGTGCCCTCTGCAGCACCTCTGCTCCATGCTCAGTCAAATTTCTCCCAGCGCTGCCGGATCACATGGGTTAATCTCTTCTGACCCTGACTCCTCAAAAGCACAAGCCCGGCTCTTTTGGACTCGGTCCCAGTGTGAGCGCAATGCAATGCATGCAGTGCCATGGAAGTAGACCCCACACACATCCCTTGTTCACTGGCACCAGTTTGCAGACTACAGAACAGGGAAGATAAGGTACAAGAATGTCAGGAAGTCTGACACCAATGAGCGGTATGGTAAACAAACAGTTGCAGACGTCTGCCCGCATCCCCTGCCACTTAACGACCTTCAATTCCACTCTTTTAAATGTCAGGCTGTGAAATATGGTTCTTTGTTCAGGCTATTAGCTAAACAAATCGCTCAGCATTAACTAAACAGCCAAAAATCTGACTGTTCACTGAATGATACAAATACAAAAGTGATACAAAACATTTACAAGATTTAGTACAAAATTACAAATTTCCACAAACAATGAAAAATAAAATCTATGAAAAACTTTTCAAGTAATTTACTAAAAAAACAAGTGCTTATAGCTGATAGATATGATAGTTGCATAACATCGCAGGCTACAGTCCAGAGGTGTAAAACTTCAGCGATAAGAATAGTGAACTCACTGTTTATCTTTTGGTGTCGTAGAAAAGGGATTATTAATTATATGTTATGTAGCAACGGTATCTCCAGACCTTCAGCAATTTCGTGTTTTCACTAGTGTGGAGTTTTGTGTACAATAATACTGTAAATTTTAAAATGTATTGTCTCTGGGTTTTGAGATTTTTAAAACCTAATCCATCAGAAATACTTACGCAACAGTAGGAGTCATTTATATAGTCAAATAGTCCAACTGCGGTCCATTGCCAAGGCATTTTTAACCATTCCCTTTTTAAATACATATCACACAATATTACATGTGACATGTCCACAGAGGTTGTAGATAGCTTTGGGAGGGAACAGTGACAATTATACATGCATTGGAGTTAAAAGGAACAGAGGAGAATTTCCATTGGGAGAGTGGAGCTCTGATGTCCCTCCCAGGTACTTTGATCTCTCTGGTGTAGTGGAGCAAAAAGCCAATCATTCTTAACCACATAAAAGTTAACAGAGCGTGGCCTGGTATTTAGCTTTATGTTTATCTGTGTTATTAATGTGGGCAAAAAGAGCGTGGCCTGTCACTGCGGGTCAGATTGGCAGGTGTTGCGCTGTTCTGAAGCTGTGATTTCATAGCCTCTCTGCTCAGGCACCCAGAAGTCAGAGCAGTCTCATGTTCAGGTAAGTGAAATGAAGCTTACTTTAATAGGGGACTAAAGACTGACATGTCTAGAGGTATCATATGCCTAAATAATAAGAATTGGCCCACTGAAATCAATGCTTTAAACTCTCAGAGCAATTCTTCCTCCAAGAATAAATAAAGCTGTGATGAATTGTAATTAGTGTGTTGAGGGTTGAAAAAGATTATTCTTTGATCTGCTAAATAGGCAGTGCTTTGAGAGGAGATAGCATCTCGGAGACAAGTGAGTGGCGGTGGGAGAAAGGGAGATAAAGAAATGTGAGCACATTTTTACACATTCTCCGAGACCACAGGCAATCCTGATGAAGATGATAGAGGGAGTCTCTGATTAACCATCCGGTAAGCAGGATGTATGTCCCTGCCAAGGCAGACAAATGGAACTATTGTAATGCTATGACAGTCTTTGATCATTTCTGTGTTGAGGGAGATATCTTCATCAGAAGTGCTCCTTGTTAAAGCTGTCACAGACTAGCAGGCGGAGATATTTGCACTGTATTAGATTCCATGGTCCATCAATATACGATAATTACACTGCACATATGAGCGCCTTCAGACACTTCCAAACATTAAACCACATGATTTGTCATTGTATTTAATCAAGTGTATATTTATGTATTTATTTTCAGGTTCTTTAAGATTCATAAGGAGGCCAATTAAATATAAATATCATAATTAAAATTTGTTCATTAGATAATGATGGAAAAATATCTTAAGCATTAACTCAAATTTGTGCTACTAATGTGATTTCCCATGTTGCAATTATCTACTTCACCGTATAGATTTTTCTTCAGGCTGATTGACAAAACATTATGATGTTGAAATGTAGACCAATTGACCTACGGCAGACAGCAGAAATTTTTTCACAGCCAGCAGCCCCATCTGTATGGTTCCACTGAATATGCATGGGGCTAAGTACGGTCTAGCCTGAGCCATTAATAATCTTGTCATCATAACTGAGAACTCCAAGTTATTGTGTTATTCTCTAAGTTATTCCCCCATCCTGTGGATTTTTCTAACTCCACATTACTACAAATATGCCATAGCCACAGCCTCAGAGTCAAAAAATTAATGCAAAACCAGTCAAAATGAGGGAGGGGAGCAAGGGAAAGCAGTGGTTCATTTTCCTTATTCTTTCCCCCTTTTAGCAGGATTAAACGCTTGGAGACCTTACAAGGGACCTACCCAGATCCATGCAAAACAACTTCTGGCTGGTTAGGGAGAAGACACTCTGAGTGATGCCAGTATGTTGGCGCATCACTGAGCGTGTGACTGTGTGCATGCGTGAATGTGTGTGTGTGTGTGTGTGTGTGTGTGTGCTGCCCTTGAATAGTGAGCAAACCATCAGGAGTGAGAAAGCGGGGGGTAAGGAGACTGACGCAAGGTAGCATTTGCAATTGGGAGGTTTTGGTTTCAGGCTCTCCAGTCATCAATCATCCCGGGCCTATTCTGTTCTTTGACAGCTCACTACAAGGCTTGACATTTAACACTCACGACCCTGGACCAGGCTGTGCTCAAGACCAGAGACTTCAGAAACACAAAAATTGAATAGAATGACACTTTCCCCTCTTCAGTAAGAGGTAGAACTGAGGCAAAGCAGATACGAATTAATAATTCCCATCTGCAATACACTTCAGTCTGGTGAAATTACTGCTTAAGGTCCCATGTCCACCCTCTGCCCCATACTTTGACATACACAAAAGAGCTAAATGAGAAAGTCAAGAGGCCTCAAGGCCTATTAGACTAAATGCTAGTATGTTTTTCTATGTGTGGATGGACTCTGTGAACTTTGTGAGAGGCAGCTTTGAAAAAGTTACCCAACTCACAAAATCATTAATACTGTGTTGCAAAAGGGAGGCCATATTGTAGTTTTGCCAAAGATAATTTTGTAGCTGAATGTCTCAGTTAGCAATGCAGATTGTTTGCTCAAATTTGGATTAATTGTACACATTTCAAATTATGAGAGAACATTTTTTCTGCCCTTAGGCTGGCCTCTGATATTACAGTCATCTAAATCTCCATGGGAAATGAGCTTATGTTTTGTGACCACATTTGGTTTTCTGCCTTTCTGGGTCAGTAGGTCACCATAAACAGTGTAATAATATTGAAAAAAAACCCTGTTCTGATAATGCATGACATGACCTGACATCTAACTGGATAATGCAGTCCTATGCCCTATAAAATACCAGATTTACTAAATTTGAACAGGCCTTTTTTCCAATAAGCACATCTGTCAGTCTAGAGATGTTGTCACAGTGTGACCTATCCAAAACCACAAAAACTGGTTCAACAGCATTATATAATAAACCCCCTGCACCCCTCACACATAGACACACACACACGCCCGTGACCCATGATAACTTGACATAGAGTATGCTTTTCATTTGCACTGTTTTCTCTCAGGCCATACAAGCATGAACCTCACTGTCTTGCTTTCCACAAGGATTTAGTATGTGGATACTGATAACATCTCCTTAACATCAGCCATATCCATTCACTCTCATGTCAGGGAATTGATAGCTTCTTTTGGATTGTGTGAGCCACAGAAAATCTCTTCCATCTTTGTGTGTGATACGCTCTGCTTGCTGCATACTAAACATGTTGCCAGACAACTGGTCATGTCTTAACTGTGAAACTGGCAACTATTGTTCGTGCTGCTATTGAACATGCCTCTAACGACTCCAAGGGCAACCTTTCATCCTCCACGAGGCACTAGGGGTCTTCCATTAAATCATTTAGTATGTTCTTTAAAGCCTCTAACATTATCACATAAGTCCTAGTGGCTGGATAATCTAGATAATGATAGGGTCATAGTAAAACATTAAAGGAAAAAAAAGTTGCATTAAGTTATGTTCTTCTGCTTTACTAAATACTGTATGGAAGTGTAGATCTTTTAGGGCAATGTGTTGCAATTATCTGTCCTCAGGAATATTTAGCACAAATTTAATGAGTCCTACAGTATGTCTGATTTTTTTTTTTTTTTTGAGGATTTCTCTTTCACCTTCTCTCAATTTGTCACTCAATACGCACAAAGAGCCACATAGGCCTATACATGCATAACACACACATAATATACTGTAACATGCCAACACGCACACACACACACACACACACACACAAACACACATGTGAGAACCAGGATTAGGCCCTATGTGTAAGCATGTGCAAGCATGTGCACATTCTCTCTCACACACACATATACAGACACACACACACACGTTAGTACAGATTGTTGCCCAGACGATTGGTTGTGATGTCATCATAGAAAACCTCTTTTCTGAGAAAGATTCATCAGATTATGACCAAAGCCAAGCCTTTCTTGCAACACTCCACTAGCTGCACCATATGGTTGGGTCCTAAAGCCACGGGTGGAGGGTTTAATGACAGAGCGGATGTGCAGCGCACATGCCGAGGGATGTTGGGGGATGGGCTAAAAAAACACTCATCAAGTCTTTGGCCTGGAAAGGCTGCACAAGGTCAGCTGTGTGGCGGGGGCAGGGTGAGAGAGCCAGACACATGTCTACAACAAAAGGCAGGTGACTGCAGCTAAACTTCGCATATGGAAATCATAGGAGTGCACATTAAATCATATTATCATCAAGTATCTTTAAAAATACTTTTCATTGAGCATTTAAATGCCCATTATATTGTTGACCTGTTTGGTGATTAATAACACCAATTTCGCCTCAAATACATGAAGTCGATAGTATAGGCATATCACCAAAATATAGTGACACGGAGATCCAATCCTCTTGGCAAATATGCACAGCTGCCAGCGTAGGGTCCAGGGATGAGTAAACAAAGATGGACTCATAATTAATGTTTACTAAGGCTGATGCAATTGCATGACATTTCTACTGCTGTGAGATTTGTCCACTGACCAGAAACTGATCTCTAAACAGTTTCTTAGTTTGACACCCCTCCTTCAGCGCTGCAGACAAACATGTTTAAACACATAGGGCCTAATCCTGGTTCTCACACTGATCTTGGCTGCCTAATATCTCATCTTAACAACTATATCCATCTTGTGTAGGAAAAAAAAAGCTCTTCATTTGTTGTAGAATACTGGGGTCGATTCGCCTGCATCTGAGTCTCTGCCCTCCAAACATTATGAATATGTATAATATAAACCCCGATGGTTTGAAGGAAGCATCCACTTTATTTTTTACTGAGTGCATACCACTACAGACACAGCTTCAGACAATATTAGCCCAGCAATGGTGAGGTGGGACATGGGGCAGCCTGAGGAGTAAGAAGGCAGGGCGAGTGATTGATGGAGTTGTGGTTGGTCTATAAAGGTCTGCAAAGAGTGCTAGGAGATAATCAGAGAGAGGGTGTCTGCAGGCCTCATAACCCCCCACCACACACAAACATACACACACCCACATGCGCACACTCTGACTCAAGAGAGAGATGAGACGGGTGCCTCCGAATTATTAAGCAGTCAGAAGCACTGATGATGAAATTCTGAAGGTCGGGCGTAACAAGAGGCACCTTACAAGGGTCGTAACCTTTTCCTTGCTGTGTGTTTTGTTCTTTGTACCCCCCTCACAACATCACCTTCCCACCTCTGTGTTCACTGGGGGGCAGGTGAGTGGGGGAGTTGCGTTACATCCCTGTTTATCTGTTCATGACCTCTAGCCGGCAATTCTGCACTTGATAAGAGGAGGGCTCGCCTCATAATGTGCACGGCAGCTGATATCAGCCCTGTATCCTTGTGAAATTGATTACCAAGGCCCAGGGAGCGTGCAGAATATAATAAATAGAGATGACACATAAGGCACACATGGACTTGTAGGCTGATGGGTAACACCGCCTCAGCAATTACCTGCTACCCACTTAAAACAGGGGTCATGCAGGGCAGGCTGGCAGTAGAAGGAGTTATGGTTATTTCATATTTTCTCTGCAGGGTGAGGCGCTCTATGAAATGTGTGTGTGTGAGTGCGCATGGGTGTGTGTGTGGGGGTGTATCGGTGTGTGAGAAAGAGAGGGTATAGAGAGGGTTTCAAATGTGTGAGAAGAAAAGACCTAAGGCATAAAGGCCTAGTGAGGGTGTAGTCCAGGGACATTTTGTCAATAATGTAGTCATGTTCTAACTATGAAACATTACTGAACGCCAAGATAATTTGCTTCGTTCACACAGTGGCCATATTTGATTTACGTCACACTCGGGGTGAGGAACTCTACCTGGAATAGTATATGTATCCAAACCAACTAGGTCTAATTATATAAGTTGTAGCCAATAACTAGTTTTAACAGAAGCAGTTTTAACTAGCCACAGTCATCTAATGCTAGCATTAGCTAGCAAACACAGCTAACATAAACAATTTGGCTGCCAAAAAAGTGTCACTAAGGATCCTATGGAGCATAATGTTAGCATATTACTTATACTAAAGATAGAGGATGTAAATTCTGACGTTTTATAAGAATTTGACTGTGCTTCTCACTATGGACCTTTTGGGTGATTTGGCCTCCAGCTCTGCTCATTTCAAACATTATCAAACAATATTTTTTTTTTGTTCAAAGACTGATGTAAATAAAATACGGCCTCTGTGTGAATAAAGTCAGTGGGAAATATTTTGCAACACTGAATAACCCAGTCTTAATGGCGAGCTCTTCAGTGGGAGCGAATGTCTGGCAGAGAGTAGTGATAAATAAGCTGTAAAAGGCAGCTCCAGTCTCGTCCTTTCACCTGACCCCGCTGCCAGGCACCAGACAGGGCTTTACCATACCAATTACTTTTGATTATCAGGACCAAGAGCAATTAAATAATTGAGGCCGTTTTTATAACACAGCTAGAGCAATTTTCCCATTGGTCTGTTTACTTTATTACATTATGGTGAGCTAGGTTTATATTTTCTTGTGTATCTTTTCCTGTTGCCTATATCTGGATAATTATTGAATGCATTAACATAGCAGTAGCATATGATGGAGTCAGTGGTGAATTGGGCTATGTAGTATAAGTGTGATGTTTTCTTAGCACAAGCCCTTTTGGTTGAGATTTAATAGGGCTTGTAATTTGTGTCACACGGCATTAATGAAATGAGAACTACACCCTTTTGAACCCAGTGAAGGATTCGTGTTGTCTCTCACCTCTGCAATGACCCCAGTCTTACTTTGTTAAAGTATGTACCTCGTGTGTAGCGTTCAGATAGGCTGACAGACAGACAAACAGACAGACAGACCTAATATCATATCTCAATATCATAACATTTACAGTTGAGACATCTTCTTAATCATCTTTAATCTGCATGCCCTTTATTATGCCACCAACTGCCTGGTAACCGTTCCCACATCCGCTCAGAGGCCGATCCATTATCACTCTGGTGGGCCTGAGAATTGAAGGAGTCGGGGCTTTTTCCTGTCTTCAAATAAGTCTGCTCTAGATTGCCTGGATCCCTCTGAAAATATAGTCCTCATATTCCTTGTTACTCATTCCGAAATTGACATTACTTGTCTTATTAATCCCTAACTGCAATAATTCATGATATTAAATATTCTATTTTTTTTTTTTACACCCCAGAAATTGGCAATTATTATTTTCAAAAATAAGTTCAGCTCTTTTCTTTTAATAGAACAAACTTATTTAAAAACTTTCTGCAACATTTCATGAAACTATCAATCTGCAGTTGATTACACAATACCTTGTCGGTGAAAAGTGTGACATCGTATAATTATATTTCAAACTTATTTATTTCAGTGGGCATTCAATATTTTAATTGATCTCTACCAACCATGTCAACATATTACAAATAAATGATAGGGAACAACTAGCCTAAATCAAAAACACATCTGGACACAACTTAACTTGAACTACTCATTAAAGCAGTGTAGCTGACACTACAAAGTTAAAGCAAATAAATAAAAAAAACAGCTCTTCACTTTCTCCCTCTCTTATTGTCTTTGCAATGCATCTTATTACTTACAGTTTATTACTCATCGAAAAATGAAACAACCTCTGGCCTGCTCTCTTGACATAAGTATTCCAACATCATTAACATAAAAGAGCTTGGACAAAACTCCTACACTGGGTTAAGAAAAATAGACTGACCAGTTATTATGAAAACAAAAACAAATCATGTGATGGGGTGGGAGAGAAATTCACATTTGTGGATCATTAAATTATAGATATCAAATCAGATATCAAAAATAATATCTGAAATTGGTAATGCTATTGTTATTATTCAAATCAAAATGGCAACAATGTAACACTCTAACACTGACACACTACTACTTAACACTGCAAACAACATATTGTGCATTCAGGCCATGTTATGTACAGAAAGTAATTCTAATCAACAACAGTGAAGTTGATCGTGTATCGCTTATTTATAGTAATCATTGGTCCAAAAGAAAATGTATCTATCCATGTTAGCCAATTAACTGTTCTTAAAGTTTCCACCTGAGATATCTTAGAGAGTGTGATGCATAATGTATGGTTCATTTCAAAAACAGGCACTCCAGTGGCTTAATGTTAGCATAAAGCAGGCCATGTAGATTTGGTGCTAGCTGTTTCAATGAAGAAATCTGAATGGCTGTAAGCTGCCAGGCAAACCTTTATATCTATTTGTTCCACTTGTCTGGCTCTCAATGAGTTTAATCAGCTGAGAAGAAGCGGTGAGGGGGGTGTTGCCTTACCCGCCCATACATTAGAGAGCCCCCCTGCACCACACACTCACACTCAAATACACACAAGCCCACAGCCCCATTCTCTGTGCATCGATGTGAGAGTTGAGGGTCTCCCTCTCCCCTGTTGCCTTGCGGATTATCAAGTACACTTCAATTACTGCCGATCGATACACTTCTGGCTGCAAAAGGGAGTGTGAGGGAAATTAGACAGACTTTGGGTATGGCCGTGACTACAAAGCAATGGATTAACACTGATATGCATCTCTTCATTTACATCAGGAATGGGCCCATTCTCCATCAGCATACTGCACTCTCCTCTGAACGGACACACATTCACATAGGCTTTAATTGAAAGGGGACTTTTTGAAAGATTGCTTCTTTAAGTGCTGGGCAAGGTGAGGGCAAGCCTGTCATATACTGTAGGAGGATTAAAACCTACTGCAGTCGCTACAGGAGAGGAGCCACTGTAACTGGGCTTTTAAACTGAATACAGGAAAGGAGGTCTTGTGTAGAACTGTTAATGTCATGATAATAATACTATGTCATTGTAGGTGAGTCTGTTTGTGAGTCTGTGTGTGTGTGTGTGTGTGAGTCTGTGTGTATGTGTGTGTGTGTGTCTGTATGCATCTGTGTTTTGGGTTCCAAATTGGTCAGGACTCATTAAATGATTAAAGACAGACTAATCCCAGAGTGCTTCAAAACTGTAAGATTTACAATCCTGCCACGTTCAAATATTTGCAGTAAAGAGAAGAAAGACGAGCATTTCCACTCTTAGAAAAATGCGTGTCAGCAGATAATACAATGGCTGGCGTTGGTAGGAAATAATGCCGGAGTACTCGTCCTCCTAAACTGAGAGGAAAGGGAAATGAAAGCAGGACTGTGGAAGAGGATAAAAAAGAAGTAAAAGTGTAGGAAGAGATAAGCAGTGGCTGTATCCCCCTGAGGCGGGCTGTGAAGGTCTCCCGAGCACGGCCCCTGCCTCTGAACCCCCTCCAGGTCATCTGCCCTCGCTCTCCCACCCTTCCTCTCCACAGAGGCAGTAAAAACACTCCAACACCTGGGTTCCCCCTCTGCTTTGCGCAAGCTACAGTACAACACACCTCAGACTACATTTTTCATCTGCACAGACAACACGAGTGCACGCATGCATGCACACACACACACACACACACACACACACACACACATACAGAGAGAGCTTTGTGATTAGGTCTTTACACAAAAACAAAATCTTGCCTATTTACTTGGCCTCAATAGGCTATTGTGTAAGCCTAGTTATAATGACTGCCATTACAATATCTGTAAAGAAATTGTTATTGATTGACCTTCAAACATTCTGAAAATATATTGCCATTGATGGCTTTTATTTGAAGTGTAAAGGCTATTTAAAATGTTTACTCTTTTAGAAATCTTTCCTATGTTTTCATCAATCTAAAAATAATTTGTGCTAAAAAACATCTTCATGTGCTCTTTGAAGCACGTGAATCGAGTAGTTTGTTTTGGTCAAGTTAATTTAGATTTGTCTGCCACCAAAGCCTTCGTTTACAAGGCCTGCTGAACCATATCCACTTCTGTCATCTCAGGGTCAGAGTCACATTACACATTACTACCCGGAGTGGGAGTTCAGTTTTGCCTCTAAAATGGCCTCCCTCTCCAAATAAAGATGCCTCTCTATTGAAAGCTCCTCACTCCACCACGAATTTGGTCTCCCCCCTCCTTCCCTCCCACTGCAATCTGTCCTGCCAGCTCCCACGGTTTGTCTTTGGAAGTGATCCGTCCCTGAGCGTTGAGCGGAGCCACTTCATGTTCACATCGGCCCCAGAGGCATTCCTGCCTGCCCACTACTCTTGCTTTCTTTTGTCAGCCAAATGGATACCAATTAAATCAACTGTTCTCCAATTAGAATTTGGAAGAATCTATCTTGTTCAGTGTTCTAAATCCCAATGCTTGACTCCCTATCTTTTTTTTCTTTCTCTCATGTAGCTCCTTTCCTGGAATCAGTTACAGAGAAAATGAGAGTAGTTATTTCCTGCAATAGGATACTCCTGGGTTTCTTCGTCTTGTCTGTTTGTTCAATATGTTAATAGTGCATTTAGTCAAATGTTTATAAGATTTTACACAAGGGACATGATATAGTACACATGGGGTTGAGGGCAATGGTGATTTTTGGAGTAAAGACTCAGGACTCAAACTTTTGGTAACAATAGAAAAAAAAATGCTGACAAACATTAACAGCAACCACTTCCATTTTCAACTAGGGCATGAAGAGACTTCATGTCTGACTGTTTCATGGAAAATTTCAAAAGAACAAATTTTTCTTTTCCTCATGGGCATCAAATAATTATCTTAAAAAAAATCTATTTCTGGAGAAATGCATAGACTCCACAGAAAAATTCAACATGACACACTCATATAGTCCCCTCACATGGAGGCCCCTATTTGATTAATTCAAGGAGGGGCATATCTTAATCTGCAGACACGGACAGCGAATGGCTTGGACTTGAGCCACGTCATTATTGCCTATTAGTCGCGTTCAGAAAGTATGCCCCATTGTGTGTCTTATGACCAGGCAACACCCCCTCCTGCCACTCGAAATCACATCCAGCTAAACAAACCAGCCGGCCAGCTTCCTGTGGAGCGGTGATTCAAATCCCAGGCACTAGTTTAGGGGACCCTCTGCAGCCGCCAGCATGCCACCATCCAACCACATGTGGACCTTTCACCCCTCTGCCTACTCCTCCATCTTCCAATTAATGTACTGTAGGATCCTTTATAGTTTAGTAAATATGTCAACACAGGATTTGACTTTCACATCTTAACTTGGTTTACATCACTTACCTTGGTTTACATTAGCCAGTTGTTAGTCCTATAATACTGTTAAGTAATCAGCCCCCTGTGGCGACTCAGTAATAGAAATACCAATGAACTGCTCTTGCAATGTAAAGACGATAAAGTGTGTTACTAAATGAGGCAAATGTGTTCTCCCCTGATTTGCTTGTGATTTATTGAAACATAAATAGTGCTGATGGAACAACATACTGCTCTGTTATATCAACAAGCACCAAAGCCATTGAAGCTGCTGATAATTCAGTAATGCTGCCATATTAAAATAACTGGTTGAACACTTTCATTCACTGTGCCTTAATCTGAAGCATTTTCATTCTTAACTTTGGTATCTGGGAATAATATCAAACCACAAAGGGGCAAATGTGAAAGGTTGTCAGAAGACAATTTTGATCAATAAAACTTACTCAGCTATTCCCTCCATGAGAATGGCTAATATGTAAATTGTGTTGCTTAGACACTTCTGTTTTTGGATGTTTGACGGCCCCCTACCTTTACTTTGTTATGCTTATCTGCTTTAAGAATGGAAGCTTATTGTGCCCGAACAATGGAAGGCCTTTTTATGTCCATCATGGAACAAAGATGGTAACTGACATTCTGCAACAACACAGTGAACTAGCTACGTCAGACTTGAGTTTTTCTCTCTATAGAGAAAAACAGCAAACATGATAGCAGAGGATAGGCTACCTCTTAAAATATTAGAAAGCAGCTCCCTTTTCCAGAGCCATGCCAGACTTGATTGGTTAACTTTCTGCATATCTAGAAAGTGATGCTACCAAATAAGTAAAACTATTTAAAATCTACTTTTTATCCAAAATGTCAAAGGTTTTCTGAGTTATGCCATGGCCTGAGTGAATACTCAAATCTGATTGGCCTCCAGTAAACATCTAATTATTATTCTACAAATGATACAAATAATGTTTGAATCTTGCTAATGCATTAGCAAGATTCAAACATTATATTCCCATACTGTGCACCATATATTGACATGAATAAATGTTTTAGTGTTTTCATGTTTTCTTTTTTTTTTTATTTTGTTATGTCCTTGAAATCAGAATAAAAATATGAGGGTAGTACTGCAAACTTGCAAAGTTGCTGGGCAAAAAGACTAAAATACAGTTAACTAGAACAGACTACTTAAGTAGAACATAGCACACAGACCACACTCAGAAAGGAATTGTTTTTTTCTCATTATTCATTTATTATTCATTAATTCATTTATTTTGTCCACCAACTACTGTATGTAGTATGTCTGACTACTGTGTGTTTTATGCCTGACAGTACATTCAGGGTTCACAGTCAAAGATTATAGAACTAAACTGCATGAGGCATGTTTGCCCTTATGGATACAGTACCATATTCAATAGGCAAGATAGCTCCATAATAAGACTGAGTTTTGCTGGAGTTGACTATATCTGAAACTAAATGTCTTGGATATAATGTTGACAAATCAAGATATTTTATCCAACTAGACATTTGCCTCTATAAAGTTGCAGACTCCCCGTTTCCACCTTCCACCCCCAAAACTCCAGAGCTGAACTTCCAAATACTCCAGTCAGGAAACCATCTGATTGTGCTCTTAATTAATGCCAAAATACAGCACTTGTTATTCCAGCTGTTGTTAAAGGCAGGCTACTGAGTATATAAACATAGGGAGTACATAATTTTCACTCTTCAAAGTAGCTTGATTTATATCATAAGAAACAGCATTTATATGTATAATTTGTGTCACATGGAGAACATTTCTAAACCAGAGATAGATTAGAATAGTATCCCACTGAGTCTCCTATTTAAGCAGTCACTGCCACCCACAGTTTAAAAGCTTATTCTTGCATAAGGTAAATAAAGGAACAATCACAGTTTTTTCCATTGACTAATTCCAGAAGAAGAAAAAAGAAAAACAATTAAAAGTCCCTTCCCCTTCCCATCCAGACTATTCCCACGCATTTTTTGGCAGAGCA
The DNA here is from genome assembly GCF_046629955.1 of Centroberyx affinis. Taxonomy (NCBI): domain Eukaryota; kingdom Metazoa; phylum Chordata; class Actinopteri; order Beryciformes; family Berycidae; genus Centroberyx; species Centroberyx affinis. The sequence continues at coordinate 219,049 of NW_027280332.1, read as the reverse complement.
CTGCTGATGATCTCCAGAGGCTTTGCTTCTTGAGGAACTTGTCAGGAAAAGATCTACATTTCCCAGGGATGAGTGTGGGTGAAAGTGAGAAGGAAACTGCAAGACAGAGCAGAAGTTTGAGCGCAAGCCAAAAAGCAAGAATTAAAAGTGAAAAGAAGAGTTTATGTATTGACAGGGAGAGAGATGGGGTTAAGAATTTGGGGATTGGGGCTCAGGGTGCAGGGGATTTGTGATATCCACAGAGAAAGGAAAGAAAAGGCTAAACTGAATAGAAAAAAATGGCACATATCTGTCAGGGACATCTCTGACTGACTTTTGTGCGCTAGAAGAACTGATGGCATTAAGTAACCGAGGGAGAAATATAGATCCTTTAATATCACTTTTGTTCTTCAAACTGTGACCCATAGAACACAAGTGCATTGCTAATCAGTTTAACCCTGTTATACTCACACCGCTCTCTGCAGTTTCACATGATGTGTGGGTGACAGAAGTGCCAGGCCCACTCTAGAATCAGTGTGGCCTGCAGCCCAGGCCAGGGCAAAAGCCTCGACCTCAGAGGCATACTGACCTGGCAGGGGAAACCTCTCATGGCATTTTGACATTAGGTTCAGAGACAATTGAAATCTTTTAAGCAGCATCTTATAGACTTCTCAACCGGCCACTATTATGATACTATCCTTATTCTAATGAGGGTTCATTTCTTTTGTTTTTTGATTTGTCTTCAGTTGACATTTTGTTGATGGACTGGGTCAATCCTATGACTAGTGGGTCACAAGCTGACAAAAACGTCAAAACTAGTTTCCTTGGCTTTGCAGACTTGTGTCTATTAGCATGCCTATTTGCTTTATCTGTTAAAGCAAGAAACAGCTAAGAGACAGATGTGCAACTGAAACAGATATCCAACAAAAATAAAAGATGAACATTTTCTATGGCTTTATTCCTAGATTAGATAAAACATATAACAACTATTATACAAAACTGATATACTGTAGTCTCATACAGTATATGCATTTGGATTTGATAGTAAAATGTCAGACATTTACTGGTACTCGGTAAATATGTCCTGGTTGAAAAAAACAGCATTCGAGGAGGTAAATGCAATGCAACATTACCTACTGTTTTTGTCCTTCCCATCCCACTGAAAACAAATAGGCTAACCCAAAGGATTTCTATCTTGTTCCCTTTCAGTCAGTCTAGGAGGGACCACATATTCATCTTATAGGATCTAGAAGCACTTCACAGGCCCAGTGGGAAGTCTCTACACTCACGCCCATAAGGTCAATAAACGCTTTGTGCGTCAGCAGAGGCACTGCCCTCAACTGTGGATATAGTATTTATGTCATGTAAACTTGATTATTTCTTTTACCTCTTGTGCCCTTCATCTCACACTGTGCCTTGATAGAACAACATTTTCAAAATTTCATGTACCACCCTCTGTTGTGAGCATGTTCAGTAGGACATTGCTGTGAAGCAGGTTTTGTTTTTGTTAGTGTCCGTGTTTCCGTTTGTTGTGCTTGGGAACATTGCTAGCCAGTTAGCTGCTATGTTAGCATCACGTGTCCCAGCTAGAAAAGAACTGCTGGCAAAAACCCTCACCATCTCTGCTCTCAACCCAGATGCAAACACAGCCACTTCAGGCTGAGGTTGATATCTCACCATTGGATTATTGGTTTGGATAAACACATAGGAAGAAATGACTGTCGTGCTCATTACTGTAGCACAAATGTCCACAAATGATGAGACAACAGGAGCCAATATCAGCTGCAAAAACTGTGCTATGTCACCAAGCTGGCAGCCACCTCAAGGTAGAATGGCCTGCTGCCCCCTGGCCTAAGCAAGAAATGTAGCTAGCTATGAGTTTACTACCTCCCCCAACAGCAGCATTCACAATCTTCTCCCTCTTTTCAGGGACTTTCTCTTTCCAAGATGTTCTCAAACTCCCATTGGTGCAATTCCTGGACATGGAGGGAATGGAATAGATAGGGATTGCATCAATGCAGCCACTGGATAGTGTTAGCTGCCTCCCAACCCCCACCTCCCACTTGCAAAAGTAGCAGAGCCTATACCCCGAGCATGACTACAATATTATAAGTGTATCAGGCAAAGATGTTAGATGAGACAGACTTCATGCTAACAGTGTCTGAGCATCATTACAAAGCAATAGATGAAGTCCATTGCGAGGCTTCTCCATCATGGTCAGCCTTTGTCAGGGGAATGGCTAAGAATGTTGTTGCTGAGAGCGTCCTGACAGTTAGAGCTCCCAGACAGCCAATGCCTGGAATTGTTCTACAATAATGAAGACCCCAGTAGGTCATTTGGGCAAATTCTTGAGTCAGTCAAGGCCAAGTTCAATACATGGGAGAAACAGGAGGTTCTTCAGCTCAGCTTGACATAAAGATCAGGCAAACCAGCTAGCTCCAAGCACATGAGCTACCCTGTTGAGAGGTCTACATATGGGGAGGCAGGGCCTTCGCAGACCTTATGTCTTGACAGTAAACTTCACCTGTTTGAACAAAACACTACCCTGTCTACAAGGACCAAATCCAGGGCCCTAAAAAGGCCCAGGCCAGCATCCTCCAAGACCCTACTCCAACGGACAAGGGCCACCTGAAATCCACAGGTTACACACATGATGGGACACATGATGTCTAACCCTTTTCTGTCTAACTGAACATACCCCAAGTCCCCTGAAGAAAGGGAAAGACATACAATGACAGCTAGTCCTTCCAAGACCTTAAAAAGGGCTAGGTGAAGTGTACATTAGAACTACAGGGAATAAGTGTGTATACATTACATAAATATGTCCAAATTGGAGGGTGGGGCCTCTACTGACATACCAAGGGCTTACTGGTCCTATGGGCATGACTGTAGAAACTACACTGGGGGCCCGATTCAGACTGCATAAAGTTACGTGGGCCTTATGCAGATTTAGATCTGCATGTCTGAGCTGTCCCTCTTCAGGCTTGGCCAATTAGATGTGCGCACTGAGCATTTTGTGCATGTCTTTGCTTGCCCATTGACTAATTCAACACCTTGGCTTCTTTGTCTTTCCCACTGGTATGGCGGAAAATTGGGCCATGGACTTCTTGCCTTTTCATATCTTGACGTTGCCTTTAATTATGGTGTGCCTTTAATTCAGTTTTGTTTAGGACGACTGCGCACAAAGATTGAATTGGAAACTTGCCCTTGGGACATTAATTGGACAATGCACACAATCCTCCACATTTCACATTCCACATTATTGCTTAACAAAAATCAAAAATAAGCTTCTTAGTGAGAACTGCTTTCTACTCACCAAACATATATATATACAGTACTGTGCAAAAGTCTTAGGCACCCTAGATATTTTTCATATAAATTTCTTAGAAGTCTTCGACCGTTTGTTTTCTGCATTAGTGTGTCAGTAGACTACTGTTTATTGTAAATTTTTGATATTCAGAAACTTTTCATTTCATTAGTTTTGAAAGCATCTTTGCTTTATGGATTTATTTGACATATGCCTAAGACTTTTGCACAGTACTGTATGTACATATATATACACATATATACATACATATATATACATACATATATATATATATATTTACATATATATATATATATATATATATACACATATATATACACATATATATATATATATATATACATACACATATATATATACATATATATATATATATATATATATATATATATGTACACAGTACTGTGCAAAAGTCTTAGGCACCCAAGAGTTTTTATATAAATTGTGTCTTAGATGTTTATTCATTTTTTTTCTGCATTAGTGTGTCAGTAGACTGCTCTTTATAGTACATTTTTTGTTTTTTTGTGTGTTTTTTTTCCATTTAATTATTATGAAAGCATCTTCGCTTTACTTTTTTTCTTTTACATGTGCCTAAGACTTTTGGACAGTACTGTATATACATATATATTTTCAGACAATGGCACGCTGGATGCTTAAGGTTGAGGTCCTTAAGAATCCTGCACGGCACTCAAGTCGAGATGTGAATTGGGCCTTGGATCTGCAAAGTGTGGTGTTCTTCCTGGACTGAATGAACTGGATTGAATGAAAGAGAATGGGAGGATTCAATATAATCCTTTGAGTTATCTTATTTAGTTTCAATGGAATATGAAGGACAAAAACAGTGCTGATGTATTGCAACCAGGGATATATTCATAACCCATTGTTTTACATGATATTGGTCTTACGTCTTTACTTGGCCCTAGGCCACCAAAGAGCAGTGCATGTCAGTTTGTCTTTATTAAGCAACAAGCAAGTTTAATCAATGATGGGGAAACTGTATGCTTTCTTCTCTCTAATGTGCCATTACGGTCCATTCAGAGTGACTGAACAGTTGTCACAGAAAGTGGAGAAACACTAAGTAATCAATGGTAGTTAAGAACTGTAATTTATCACCTTGCCACAACTGAGGGTTTACGAAATAAGGCCTCTTGCTTGTAGGATAGAATGTGCTGGGGGAAGTTTAGGTGATATGGTGGCTGAGGCGCACAAGGGTCAGGGCCCAATTACTCTTCATCCACTGCTCCTCATCACCACTGGCAGAGGCACTGTTCAATTGCTGAATTATCTAAGCATATCAATAGTGCGGAATTAAAAGTCATTGATTTTTTTGCAAGTTTTTTCTTTGGTCAAAAGAGGGAAGAAGGAGCTGATACACTGAACTGATGCCTTTAAGTGAGTAAAGGCTAGGTGAAATTAAAAATTGGATGGGAGGGGGTGTTGTCACACTAGGCACTAGGCAGTAAGTAACAGTTATACAGTTAGTACATTTTTAAATCTCACTAAGACCAAAATACTGTTACTTTGTAATATGCCATTTAAAATAAGTGCTCAATCAGAAAGTTAATGGCATGGCACACAATTCTTAATTTAAATGTTTGGGAAATTTTCATATAAAAGGGAGCATATAGCTTTATCATGAACTTTCACCATACTTTCTTTAATGTTAAAATTAAACAAAAAGACAGTTAGTTCATCAGGTTTAGGTGATTTTGCATGAAACCCAGGCCCAACTTTTGTGTTTCTGTTTAATGCTTCACCCTCATAATTCTGGCTATGAAGCAAGCTGAGTTCACCGTAATGTGGAGTACTTTCTCTATCAACAACATGGCCGGAGTAGACCTTTCTGGGAAAATGACCCAATAGACATAAATAAAGATGCTAGCAATTGCACATAAATCACATTGTGCATGAACAGTCAGAATGACCATAGGAGGAAAGGGTTGAAAGGGGCAAAAAAAGAATAAGAAAAATTTCAATTTCAAGAGCATTATTATTTTCATTAATCATAGCTCTGCCATCAACCTATCCTTATGACTTAGCGAGAGATCTATTATACGCTCCATTTAGCCTCAGCCATATTACCTCATATGTTTTCCTGGCTGACCAAATAAGACTTAAGAGATAAAACAATTTACTGTTCATTATGAGCCATGTCACCGGAATCAATCTATTAACCTGTGTTAACTGAGATGGCTGGCAAGATCTCATGGACTGTATTGAAGTAAAGAAAATGGATATTTATGTTTTGTATGTCTATGGTCATAAAATGACTGGGCATTTAATTTGCCCCCTCCACCTCGGTGAATGGCTTTATTTTCCCGGTGGCCAAGGCGCCCTCCTCGCCTTTAAGCAGCCCCTGACCTGTGAAAGATTCTAACAAATTAGCTTCTATTGTGAAGCCAAAGGTGCCATCAATGAGGAGACGCTCCACTGCGCCTAAAGTATGATGGGAGAGGCAAGCAACAGAGCAGAGAACCTTGACATGATTGAATTAACCCTTTGTAGGAAATGTGCTGATAAGGATGGTGGTGGAAGATGGGTTAAAGGGCTGTAGTGTTTGCCTCCTCTGACAAGAAACAGGTGCCACACCTGAATCTTACTGCTTAAACACAATGACTCTTTAATGGTGGGCCCTTCCAACTAACGTAAGATGATATTCTGAGCATTTTAAGTGTAGGTATACTTCCATAAATATCTTAATTCAATCTTTGCAACTGATATCAAATTGCAAAAAGTATATTAATATTACAAAAGACAGTGCTGGTTTTACCTTAATGAAAACAGTAGATATTAATTCATTAAAATCATTTTGAAGAAAAACTGAATTTTGAGTACAGGCCGCTGAAACCTATACATCTCTGAATGTATTCAAAGAGAGATGCGCCTTGAGGTGACTTGAGGTATCTGGACTCATTAGTCCAGATACCTCATTTTAAGAACATATTATTCTCGTAATTAAATGTCATTGATGAGCTTCATTCAAGCCATATTACATCCACAGTAACTCACAAGGTAACTTCAAGGTAACAGGGGAAATGCCCCCATGGCTTCACTTTTAGGTGCCAAGAAGAACTGAATTGGACTTCATAATCTGAAAGGAATCCCGTTCCTTCTTAGTACACTCAGTTTAAAATTGTTGAAGTAAAGAGTTATAAGTGACAATTTTTACTAGTTAGTTACAGTGTGGGGCTGGTTTATTAATTTGTATATGTCATTAATCAAATGCTTTATGTCACGAGCATACAACCCTCCCTAAAAGCCATTAATCAGAGTTCCATTGCTTAAACCAGCATGACTATGAGAACACCCTTCGTATTGTTTGTTTATTCACACTCCACACAAGTGGGGACACATGAAGATTAAAAAGGTAACCGTAACCTCGGAAAACCGGACATGGCAGTGACAAAAACTCAAGAGCAACAACAACAATGGCTGTGGGAAGCGTCTGAGGGAATTTCAGGATTTAGAAACCGAGCCTCGAAACAATTAATTCTGAAGGCTTGACCACAAGATGTTAGCGCGGAGATGTAAACAAAGGCAATGAACCAGAAGAGGAAATGGAGGTGCTAAGTTGTGGTTAAGTACTGTGTTGTTTGCTGATGCTTGCTAATGCAGCTACTTATGAAACAAAATGTGCCTTGCATAGCACAATATTTTATCAGCACAAAACACAGTTGAGGAAGTGCTTTTTCTATAAAAAAAGAAAAAAAAGTATAAACACAAAATAATGCTATCTGAATCTTACAGTCAAAAATAATTATATTAGACTGTCTAGTAGGATCCTCAAAATGCTCTACAATATGTTAGATTCTGTTTGGATTGTTCTTTTGATTTGATTTTCCTGTTGGATTTTTAAAGGACTTTTGGACAAGGATATTGACATTATCATATTTTTAATCAGGTTTTAGCACCTGTGACACTTCCCATCATGGAAAGAGAGGCTGCCACACATGAATATGTGTTTGGATAGAAAATTAAGTTCATAGGTCACTGGCATGATCTGTGGGGTAACAGCGGATGGAATGTGCTTATTTGTTTTTAAGTCGAGACTGATTTCATTAAGACTGGGAAAGGTCAGCATGACATGAAAAAGAGATTCATTCTCATTCGTGTGGCTAGGGATGCCGAGTTGTCAAGGAATCTGTGTTAACAAATTTACGCTTGAGCCTGCTAACCAGGCCATAATTCACTCACCACCTGCTCCTTAAGCTTCTATACAGTTTGGAGATAGTTAAGCCATTGATAAAATATTTTTGTGTTTATTATATATATCTTGATAATGCTTTTGAAAGAAAACATGTCTTTGAACAATATATTGTGTCTGATTATAAACCAAAACGTGCATTCATTGCTATGGAAACTCATTCCAAAAAGCTGTCCAACTGATTAAGCTATCACAATGGGTAAACACCATTTAAAATTAAAATGTTAGTTGGCTCTGGCCCTGAATGCTGGATGGTTTACCCAAGGAAATGTATGTACCTTATGCCTTTAGCAGCAGCCGTACAAAGGGAAAAAAATAAATAAAGGGAAGAAAGGATCCCATACCACAGTATTGCCTTTAGGGGACTAGGAGTGTGGAGAGGACAATGAGGTCAAAGCAACTTGATTTGTATCTTATGTCCTGTGGGACAGGAGAATACACCAGTCCAATGCAAGTTACCTGGCCTTTGGCTAGCCCCTTGCTCCTAGACAATAAGCTGGGATACTACTAGATGTCTACCCCTGAGGTAGAGAAAGGGGAGGGAAAAACATTGTGTGTGTAAGAGGGGGAGAGAGGGGGAGAGAGAAAGAGAGAGAGGCAAAGTGAGTAATAAGAGATTTGATTACGAATACATTGCATTTTAAAGCTACAAGCTCCCCTTTGACTGTGGTAATGAAATACTTAAAATGGCCATTCACTCTCTTTGCCATGAGCAGATGTTGTTGTGTGGACACTTTGCTCTGCTGAGAGGGTAATGACGTCAAACTATGAGGCTCCCATCATTATGCACTTTGCCCATCAACAGTCTAATCACCGCTGTCAATGTGTTGTTGTCATCTGAACTTTTCACTGGTCCAAACATTCTCTTCACATGCGTTCAGAATAACAACATTCTATTGTGTAGATAAATAGATCTAATACACTGGTCAAGGGATTTGCTTTATTACATAGTATGCAGTGTAGAATGAGGGCAAATCTATCTATCTATCTATCTATCTATCTATCTATCTATCTATCTATCTATCTATCTATCTATCTATCTATCTATCTATCTGTCTACTTAGTATTTCAAGCACACATGACCTGATAAAAATACATTGTATATCATCTTTTTTCCCCTTTATAATCCAAGCTCAAGAGACAAACAAACACAAAATAAACCGATGAGGGATAAGATGACAATTCGTCTTAAAACCCAGACAGCAAATCTAGGGCAGGCTTGGGGAGGAGTGATTTGCCACACTAGGCTCCTTGTAAGATATCCTCTGAAATATGCAGCCACTCATTTTATCCTTCCTGTTTCAGGAACATTAGCAGGTACAGTAATCAGATGCTGTTTAGTAAGATATTGGCCATCGCCCAACTGCATCTCCACTCTTGACACAGCACCCTACATCTTTTATATTGTGATAGCAATACATTTATTAGACAACTCTGTTATGGAACAAGGGAGCAATTAACAGAATAGACAGGGAACTTGGTGCAATAACACTGCAGGGCTTGGTTGATAAGTATGTTGTAGCTTTATACCCTGTGCAAATATCCTCAAAAAGGGACAAAGAAAGGTCATTACCATTAACAAGTAAATACTTTGCAAAGTTCCAAACATAGACATTAAGTATGCTGTAACTGACACAAAATGCATTCTTAATACTAATTATTTTCAGCAATGACCAGAGGGAGTAGTTGCAAGGATAACACACTCTCACACCTGCTGCCCAGAGCAGCTACAGTCATGTACTACTGCTGAGTGAACAGCACTACTGGGGAAGATAAGGATTAGGTGCCTTGCTCAAGGACACTTCAACAGTAGTCACTGAGGTTGATGTGAGGACATTTTTTTTTCACTTCTACCACCCAGATTTTCTAATCCAGAGCAGGGAATTATATCAGTGACCAACTGCTCACACGATTATTTCTAAAGGATTAAGCCTGTCACCACTCTGAACCATAAAACCCTAGCGTCTCTATGAACAAACTTAGTTGATTTGAAATGTTAATGTCAGCAGGTATATCATTATACACAATTTTGCTAGCTCTTGTGAGATTTCACTCATCCCTCAACCTACCAATAAACCCATAAATTATGATAGTATAACTGCAAACAAACCACTGATTAACAATGTCAAAGTAGTTCTAAAAACACACATTTATCATTTGATAATGTGATGGACGAATATCAATCCAGCACATTAATCTTGTGTGGCCACACCTCTGGCTCACAACAACAGAAGAAAACTGACAGAGTAGAAATTTGAGTGCAATTAAAAGTGAAAATCTGAATTTTTGTATTGACGAGGTGAGATATGGGGTTTGGAATTTGGGGATTGGGGCTCAGATTACAGGGGATTTGTGATATCCACAGAAAAGGGAAAGAAAAGACGACACTTCAGAGAAAGCACATATCTGACAGCGATCAGAGGTTTGGCTATTCCAAATATAGCAGCACATAAACCCTCCAAGTCAAAATACTACCTCCATCATCGGACACACAGCTAATGCTTACTTATTGGTTTGGCCATTTCCTGGCCCTTGCGGCAAAGGTATCACTTCCCCTTTCTGCGACAAATATTTGTTGACAAGATGGCAACCTGCACTACAGATGTGTCCACTAAAACAAGGCTCATGGAGCAGGGGAAATAGACGTTATCACGGCCAAAAATTGCTCATTCAGCACCAGCTTAGCTGGATGCACCTGTCCAAATTTGGTAAGCAAATTGACTTTGAATGTCGACATATGTATGCATTGTTACAAAAACTGTATTGGTATGTATTGGAAAATCCATTTAATACTGTGGACAGACTACACACTTATCCTCCTTTAGCAGATTTACATTTCAACTATACATTATTAGATCAGTGAATTAAATCTAATTCTTTTCACTGTATGTTGAGATTTGCTATACCATGTTGCGAAGTATGCTATATGTCAAATTACAGAAGCAAGATGCTCTCAAAATGCAGTTTCATTGTGACTTTAAATTTGCTGTTGCATTTTTTTTCCACAATTTAGCTATAAGAATTAATAACCTACAATGGAAACAGGCACAAAGACAAATCAGTAGAGACGTTAGTCAGTTAGCTGCACGCCACAAGTAACCAAATGTTTATCAGGTGGTTCTCTTCACACTATTCTCACCTATAAAGGGAAATGCCATTGGTAACCTGTTATCAAGCCATGATTTCACATGCCTCACATAAATAACAGCAGCAACTTATGTTTTTCCTCTCTTTCCTTTGCCATAAGAGTCATTAGCTTTGTATTGACATTCTTTGGCTTCCAATGACAGCATCATTGAAAGCATGCTGGAAAATCAATACAAAAAATATTACCTAGCTCAGATGAGGTTGTAAGGTTGGTGTGTAAGGATCACAAAGCAACAAACCAACACCTAGGTTCTCTTTCATATCACCTACAGGGTGTGAGATGGAGAATTTGTAAACAAAAAGAGATTTACAACATGCAAAAGATATTCCTGACAACATACACTGAATCTACATGTGTAACACAAAGCAAAAAAAATTTTCAAGACTAAAAAAGGATAAGGCTGGTGTTTTTTAATGCATTGCTTACCGTCAACATATCCTATGAAAATAACAAAATCAACAATGCGTTTGCTCTACTCCCGTTACTTTCTGACTTCCTACATTCCGTTTTTAGCCGTCAACCTGGAAGTCATTGGCTCCAACTGTAAGCTAAAAACCTTGAAATACAGCTCACAAAGACATAGTTTCAATTTTAAAAATCGCTAACTGTTACCACGAAAAGTCATGCTGTTGTAATTATTACCAAATCAGATTCAAATGGGAACAAATTCTTCATTACGCCGGGGACTATTTTCGGTGCTACGGAACTACTTTCCTGAGATCTCAAGCATGTCTACAGCCAGCTTACTAAGTTGTTTGAGGAAAAAGTCGGTTGGCCCGGTGCATCATGATGATGAAATATGCTGCCCAGAGCCACGGCATGGCTCTGTGACGTGTTTTTAATCGTTTTTTTAATACAAAAGTTCTATGGCTGCTGGGACATGGCTTCATTGGGCAGCGGCTACATGGATGAGACTTGTTGGCAAAACAAAATCATTGCTGATTTTGATATTTTGATAGGATTTGTTGACGGTAAGCAATGCATTAAAAAACACCAGCCTTATCCTTTAAGAGACGTTTGCAAAAACAGTGACGGCAAAGATCATCACAATATACCCACCCACAAATACCAAATTGTGTCACTTTTACTTTGTTTTTCACTCTCTCCTTCTGTTTCACTCACTGTCTTAAAAATCTTTCTCCAAACAGTTTCACTTGGAGAGGAGCTGAATACATTATGTCAAACTGAATTACAGCCAAATTAGTTCTTACTATGTTATCTCACACACCATTTTTGTTATTATTTTCAGAAGTGCTCTAAATCATGACACATCATCATTAGTTGAATATTTACTAAATTGCTGTTGCAATACATTATGTTCTCGTTCTGCATCTAAAAGGCAAACTCTTCAACTGGTCATTCCACAACTGATCCATTTATATTTTTGCTGGGGTTTGTTCAGAAGTAAATTACTAGGGCAGTAACCAATGGTGGACTCACCTATTTTTGTGTTTAATTGGCCATGTTGTCTCTGGAGTTAATTGGTTCTCTGAGTCCAGGTAGTTACTAAATGTTTGGCAGCATTAGAACCTCAGCACTTTTCCATTAATGGTGCGTGAAATGAAATGTTTGATACTGCAAATAAAATCAGTGATATTCAAGGATGTTATGGTTGGTAATGTGTTGAAACTGCCATTTAATGGGTCCTGGAAGATTGGGGTAGTGTCAGCCGGAACCGCCTGGGCCCTCTCCTGACATTGCTAGTTGCCTCTCCATTCCCTTAACGACTGTCTACACTGATTACACAGACCCCCAAAAGCTTAAAGCTAGGGAAACATGCTCTATTAGTAGTCCAATTAGAGTCATTAGCATATTCTACTTCATTTTGATGCAATGATTATGCTGCACAAAATATAAACCTTATATGGAAGAAAATTACAGTCAATAACAATGTCTAAGAAGATAAATTACTATGTCAATTAAAAAAAACCAAAAAAAAACTGCAACAGTACCAACAAAGTCGTATTTTACGAAACAGAGAAAGCAGTGGTTGAAAGCAAAAGTCTGAGTTGAAAAGCTCTCTTATGAAACACAGATAAGTGTTAGTGTTTTGGTGACTTGAGCATGAGATCATGTTCTGCAGGATATAGTAACAGCAGCATTGTTTTGTGCAATTTTCATAACACAGGTAGTGCCTATCACATTTTGTGATTGGCAAAGTGGCAAAGGAAAGGAAAAAGAAAATGAAGTAGTCGGGTCAGGATAACAAGACTCCCAAATCCTACAGTATGAAACCAATGAAAGGTCTCTCTATCATGTAGTATATACAGAATATACAGTGATACAGGAGATAGGGTGAAACAGGAGCAAAATTTTCAAGTGTCTAAAAGCTTAACAGTAAACATCAGGTTTGGTGTCAGCCCCTCAGAATCAGAGAGCAAGGGGCTTCTTTCTAAATTCACTCATTTTGCAACGATGTCCAACAATCATACAGAGAGAAATCCAGCATAGAAGATGAAGCGATACCAATTTCTCAGCTGACAGTAGCCTCAATAAACCATAATGCAATGCAGCCACATGGCATGCTGAGTTTTACGTAAGAGGTTCATCTCTGTCTTTCTGGTAAAGACAGCTAACACTATCGCTATTGCTATCTCCACCTACACTTAAAAATCCGGAATCTTGATATCTTGTAATGCAAACACGTAAAACCTCACTGATTAATATATTTAACATTAACAAATATTGCACCATGGCATTTTTGGTCATTATTGCTTAAATGGAGTTAGTATCGTCAATCAATAGCATATTGACTCATCCTCACAAATCACCAATAATTATAGAGATTTAATCTAACTTTCAATTGCATTGGCAGTAAGCACTGAGTAATTCTTATTCTCATGACAAATTTGACATTGATAAATGGTGAAAACAAAGCAGGGCTGTTTGAGAGGGAGAGGGGTGACTGACAGGTTTTAATGAGCACAGCAGTGTGACAGTATCAGGTGAGGATGGAAATGAGGCTTCAATCTATCTTTGCAAAGGTTATGTCCCTATTTCTTAGGAACATACAACCAGACAGTCTTTTGCAATGTAATTGATTTTCTATGTTTTGTATGAATTTGGATGTACACATTTAGAAATATTAAAGCACCGACCTCCCACTAGCTCTAAATGGACACATAACAGTCAGTGAGATGACAAATCTTCCTCTTCAAGTTAAAAAAAAAATCCTTTCCGTCTCACATCAAGACACAGCAATAATCTAAGATGACAAGTACTGAATGACGTTTTATTGAGGACTTGGAAATGGAGATTGCAATTAAACACACTTGTAATGTTTTGTTTGTGATTGAGCTACATAATTCAAAATGTTTAATTCCATACAGCTTGAATTAGGCCTAAAGAAAACTTCTTTTTAGTAAAATAAATGAAAACATAACCTAAGTATTTAAAACTTTAGCTCATATTCCAACATATGAACGATATCCCATTTGTAAATCTTAAACACAGAACCAAGTGCTGCCCTACCATTTAAACACTGCTACATTGAAGTCCCAGTAGTGTAGCTTCGCAACTGCTTCCCACCCCACCCCCAGCACATATACACACACCCACACACACACACACCCCAACTGTGACATTTTCACCCGGGGGGCGTTGCCACCTAGCAATATGCTAAATAGCCAAACCAGTCAGAAGAATGAGTCATATGACGTAGGAGACATGTGTGCCACATGTACTGTATGTACTTGCTGGCTGTTGTCATGGAAATCAGTGCACAATGTAAGATTTATGACTCATCATTCATAATTAGATATAATACTATTACCAAGACAATGTTGCACGTCACCCACTGAAAAAACATAAATTAGCCTACACCAAAACTATGATCTATAAAAATGAACAACATCCAATGCTAATTGCATTTTGCCTCAACATTCAAGTTGAACAGCAATAACAGTGAATTGGTAGCATACACTCAATATACTCTCAAGCACCTATTTCTTAGTCAAAAATCATCATAGGAAGCCAATATGACAAGCACAGGTAGCCTAATAACAGTGAGGTGAGGTCTCACTGGCTGTTTGGATCACTGTGATAATAATCACTCCTTTTTTTCATGCTGGGGAAGGTGCAGGCTGAGTTTTAATTTAAGTAAGGCTCCATTATTTTAGCTGAAAAAAAAAAATCAAGCCTCAAATAGAGTTCATACAGTTTGCTATTCCTATGATCTTTAACAGTTCAATCAACAGTTACCTCCGAGTAGAATCAAGAACCAAGACCCTAACCTTTGATTTGATTCACCATGGAGCAACCATGGAGCTAGTCTTCTGACAATGAATTGGTGACTGAATTCAAAGAATTCATAGAATTAAGCAATATCACACAATATCTTTGTGCCTGCTGACAGGCACAAAGAGAGACTGATAACGTTAGACTGATACCTTAGTCATCGATAGTAGGCTCTTCAAACTGATCAACATCCTCAAAGTACTGGGCTTTTATGTTTGCCAGAGGTCAAGGATATTACTTAAATGTAATATAGGTAAATAAACAAAAGCCCCAATTTCCGACCTCCTTTAGATCTAATTTCTACTAATCCAAACAAAAAATATAGATCCTACCAGAACCCATCTCCAGCCACGTAACCCTCATTAAACTGAGAAAAATAAACACAATGCTGAGCTGTTTAAAGGTTTTCACATCTACTTTGTCTATTAGTGTGTGGTGCGGGGGAGGACTTGCATGGTTCTGGTTCAAATATCAGTTGACATTTGTTCGGGAAAAAAAGACCTCTAACTTGTGTATAAACTGGTAAACATGCAGGCAGGAACACAAGTCTGTTCTTTGCGATAAATATTCAGTTGCTGATGACTGGACAAGATAACCAATGTGTCTTCAGAGGTTATCAGGGAGGCTGCCACATTTGGATATATTTTATCAGAGTTTATCTGTTATCTGTTTCGCTAGTGGCTACCACAGAAATCAAAACAGGTGAGATTTTCTCCAGAATGAATCAAAATGAGATTGTACTTAGTTAAATCAATATATCTCTACGTAACCTTTTTGTGTAAGGTAGGGACAATGATGCTAAATTTCGCTGTGCTTTTAAATGTTAATAGAGCATTTTGTAAATGCTTTAAAAGTAGTAATGAGTGTTTATCTTCATAAAATGTCTGGCTTATTTGTATTAAAGAAATGTCAATTATGCTATACAAAAAAGTGTCATCAACATCAATATCTTGCATTATATATCAATAAAATACATACACGAGGACCTAAAGGTTGAAAGATAAAGAATATGAGATTACCAACAACATCATATTCAATAAATGCCATTTGTATACCCCTGCTGATTTTGTTGATAAAAGAAGATGCTAGATTTATTTGTTGGTAAATAAGTGAATGAAGTGCAGATACAAATAATATTTTCCATCACCTGCACTCGGTGATAGAATAAAATTCTAATTAATGAAATACCCTAGTGCCAACATCTCAGATTTATTCTATACCTTTTTGCCAATTAGGCCTTTGAAGGTGGGACCTCTTTTGAAAGAGGCTTTTAGATTAATCATATTATCTGTAGGTTCTGAAACAAGAATGGTTCTTGACCTCCTCTTCCATAAGAATCCATTATCTTAAACTATCACAGTAATCCTGGCTTTGGGAGGGGAGAGAGGGAAGCAAGAATCAAGCCTAATAGATAGCAAATAAGATTAATCTATGATCTAAGTGCCGATTACACTTGGACCTGCCCTTGAACACTCAGGTGTAACCTTGAGATCTGCATCCACTCTTGGCCAGCAATTGGATTGAAAGTCCCTTAAGGGCCTTGGGTTGTGGAGGGGCACTTTGCCAAGACCTTACCCCCGAGAGATCAAAGGCCAAGCAGCTTAACCCTTACAAAACCAAAGGTGTTAAATATCGAAGGTAATGGTTGGCTATAACAAATCTATGAAAACCATTTATTGCTGCACCTCTCTTCATATTATCTAGGGCTGCATATAGCATGTTTTGAATTCCATATCCATTCACATACAGTGGGGTGCAACTATAAAAGAAAAACCATACTCTCTATACTGGTCATTTTGTAGGATTGCTTTTTTGTATAATGAAAAGCACATACATGAATTGAAGTACATTTAGTACATGGATATTAATATCCCTAATGATGATGTTTTGATAAATGTTAAACATGGCTCCTTTGGTTTAGATATTTTTTATATTAACAACATAGTTAATACACATTTGTCTCAACTCTGAATAATTGTTCTGTGATGGACTGTTCATGTTTAACATATGGAGATCAATACATAGGTCTTTCACTCAAGGTTCAGATCCCTAACACGTACGAACCTCAGACAAACACAGACTTGTGGATCGATGCTCCCCTCAGTTTGACTCTGAAGCTGACTATTTGATTAATCTGCCGGGGCAGCCAGGGAAGAGAGACCAGGCATACAACAGCTGATAGTTTCATGCCATTAGGATGGCTGGAGTAATGAAATTTCATTTAATTTGTCAGGGAGAGTGCTAATGTTAAAAAGCTTTTGGGTAATAAAAAAAAGTCTTGAGAGATGTGAAGGAAAGCCTTAAGTAATTACTCTCTGTATCTTGGGTCCTCATGGTGGAATATTTACATTACTGTCATGGAGGTCCTAAGAGTAATTAAATTAGTGAGGTGGGTAAGCTCTTTATTCCCCGATTTTTCTACCCTTTTTGTGAAAGAAACGGCTAATATGTGGACAAAGCCACTTTTGGCTTCATGATGGAATTGCTTTGCAGTCCAGCCACGGCATGCTGGCTTAGTGAATGACTGTTATTTTATAGCATATTAAGTGTATGCCACCTTTACCCTTTTGAACCAGAGTGTGTGCAGTATGCCAAACCTTTGACAATACCAAATACGCTTCAGTAAAACTATGAAGGCTTTCTTAGAGGCACTGAACATGTGTGAGTAAAGTCTCAAAATATCACACTGTAGGCAAATGACAGAGAAGTATTGTTGTTGTGCTGGGTAGCCCATCGACTCTTGGCAAGTTGAGGATGTCAACTACAGAAGTTGAGAAAATACTTAAAATGATGAAATAATGAATGATATGTATCAGAGCGGGAAGATGGTTAAACACAATGCTATTCCAGTTTACATTCCAAGGGTACAGGCTCAATGATGGTGTTAAAAAAGGTCTTCAGAACAAAATAATCATAAATCCAGCAAGATGTGTGTTGCATCTGACATCTCTATCAGGGTATATCAGCATCCTTTCCCACTCCATTCGAGTCTTACCAAGACAGATGTGTGAAAGGGCCTGGAAATGTATCTGACCGCTGGCTTACTCTAATGAATAACTTCCACTTTAGGTCTTGCAATGTAAGCAGAAAATCCACCTTGCAGACGCTGGAGCCCCGTCATGAATCTAACCCGACAGCCGACATAATATAAAGGCGACAACACTTGTATGACTTCCATTTTCTTTGCTTTCTATTGATTTTCAGTTAATAACGGAGAGAAATACTAAACGTCCGTGCTGAGTACCTAATAAATCCTGTCTGAGCTTTTTTATTGAGGCGAATTTAATAAAAGCAGTGGGCTAGGCATGGGGATTTGTCTCAGTGAGAGCAGACAAAAAACAGGGATGAGTGGGGAAGGGTAAATCCAGATGCTAAACACTCATTCAAGTCCCATAACCATGGCAATTTATCCATCTATATTATGTCTGTCTCCTTAACACAATCCCAACTCTTCACACATTTGTTATCTAAAAAAAATATATAATTTTTTTTTTTTTTTTTTTTTACTTAAAGACATTTACACAGCAGTGAATTGTGGATTGAATTATCATTATTATTATTATTATTATTATTATTGTTGAATTTCTAATATTCTAGCATAGCATGTTTATATTGCTCATTTTGATGACGTCTGAAAAGGGAGTTCATGCTAAGTTTAAAGGGCATGCATGATTGTTACAAATGTATTCCTATCTAAGCACAAACAACATAAATGTCTCTTCCAATTCCGGGAAGCCTGAGTGATAGGGGTTATGTCATTAACAATAAGTAACTAATGACATGCTTGCGAACAGCAAGGAAATGGTGAAAAACATCTACCCTTAGGGTGAAACATGTCAACCAATGCATAATTTGTCCTTCTCTGTCTTTCTATAAACATCAAAACATTTCATTAACTCAGATATTCGTGTGTTTAAAATGATAACTAAACAGAAAATGTCCATTTAATTTATATCAAGGTAAGACAACTGCACCACTACCTCTTTATTCACCCTCAGGTAAAAAGAAATAGACAACCGAGATAGATCATATGGGAGTAAAATATCAGCTGTGTAAACATGATGTCTATTGGGATAGGCAGGGGTTGATTAAGCCAAAGGTCTTTATGAGGGCTAATTGGGTGCCTTTAAGGACTAATTTGGAGTCCAGAACATCAAAGCTGACAATACATAGGACAAAACAAAAATAACATCTGAAGTTTCACATCTATGTTCATTACCAGTACTTATGTCAATGTTCACTGACTTCTTGACCACTTAATGTTTCCCCATTACCATTCTGAACACAATAAGCTCCCTTGTATGCAATCTCATGAGCTACTTTGAAACAGTGATTTCCAAGGTAGTTCAAATAGTAAAACAATCTAATATTTCTTCTCATACCATGGCCTGAGTAAATACTTGATTCTGATTGGCTGGAGAATGTCTGTTGACTGGAATGACTGGACACCTTCATTTATCAGCTGCGAAATATGGGACATGTGACCAGACTTTTCACCATCCCAATGGCAGAGACAGAGAAGATAAACCCTCCTGGAAATGACAGCCCACGAAAAATCAGTATGCACATTGCCAAGGATGAATATCAACAATCATAAGATTACAAGTTAACACCGGCAGGTAGCTTATCATAATGGATATACACCACTTAGGTGCAACAGTCCAGACCAAGAATGTGATGATATTATATTATTACATCATCGTATCAACTTAAAAACAAATTATCACACAGGATTTATACCAAGTGTGTATGCTATAAGCATTGCAATAGTTCATGAGGCCAGCAGCAAAAATAGATCATTACAGCATCATGGGCAGTGCCATCACCAATCACGTCACCATTTACCCTAAATGCAAAATAGTACCACAACTAGGGATGCAATTATTTTTTTTAAAAATCTTGATTGATTTACACTCAAGTTAACAATCAAATATCGATGTTAGGTTAGGCCTAAATATGTTACAACAGTACAGAATTGAAGTTTGAGAGATCAGATTTTTTCAAAACCAACCAACCATTTTGTAGATTCTGTACTGTCCTGGATCAGTAGAAAGAATGTATAATTCAAACCATGTGCAAACCATGTGCCTTTCCGCTTTCCAATGAGTCATCCACATGTGATAATTTGAGAGGTTGGAACACAATTACATGATTTTTAGGTGTTTTGCCCCATTGCCTACAGTACAAGATTACATCAAGAATTATCATATCCTAGTAAAGCTGAATATCCATTCCTGCCTATCCCACAGCACAGTATTTAGTACTGCAGGTGTGGAATGTCTATCTACCAGTTGTTGATGTAAGTAGAATTTAAATAATACTTGGGTGCAGAATCAGCTCTGAACTCAGCTGACAAACTAGGATCTCTGAGACACTAAACTGTAAATATTAACCGCAAAAAATTTTGATAAATATCCTTTAAAGCTCTATTCTGGAATTTCTGGAATTTTGATGAATTGTACCTATTTGCTCTTTCATTCTCCCATTGTTGCCCATTGTTGCCTGTATAATGTCAGTAAACTACATACAGTTGACCAATAAGGCTGCCTTCATAGCTACAGTGGTGTCAGTGGTGTCTGTAGTCTGGTTTCTCATTTCCTAATTTGCTCTTTCCTAGTTTTGATATGTAAACATGCATGCAGATTTAGCACCACTGAGCATACCTTGCATTAGAAGTCCATACTGGCAATTCCAGAGCATGGAGAATGGTCTGTCTTCTCTGGTGTAGCCCCATGATTTGAAGTGATACAACTTTTATGTGAATATCTGCAAAAATAAAAACATACATGGATGAATTTCAAACAAATTCATTGACAGCCTTGATCAAATACGGACTACCAAGGTCAATATAGGAAATCCATAGGAAGATAATTTGTTTATTTGGAGGACATATCTCAAAATATTATTTTGAGATATGTCCTCCAAATATACCTATATTTTTATTATTTTCTGGTATGGTTACCAAAGGGAAAATCTTCCAGAGACCTAACTAAGACTAAATGTTCAGCCATTACTGAAGGTTTTGGAATTTGCCCATCTATGTAAATTTTTAATCCCTCTCTCTCTCAAAATATATCAGTAACTCTGCTCTGGTTACAGGCTAGTGTTCCTGACGCCTCCATGAGAGAGTTCTCAAGAGTTAGGCAACTATTCCTTTCCTTGATTTCCTTACCACCCTTTTCTTTGTATGAGAAAAAGCCACTTGGGGTCAAGCCTTTAAAGGACTACCCTTGCAGTGGTTATGTTTTCTCACAATTGAAAGCTAGAGAAAGAGATTAGCAGACAATTGATTCAGGGGAAGAGGGAAACCAGGTATACAGACATGATAACCTGCACAGGTCAAGTATCAACATCAGTGACGATTACGATTATCTGCAATTACAATTCCATGCCAAGTCGGAAAGAATGAGCAAACAGGGTTCGCATGAAGTAATTTAGACTAATACAATTACAAAGCAACAGGAATACTGAAATGCCATGTATCCTTTTGACTTTTTATCAAAATGTTTTTCATGCATAGTGATAACATTGTCTTTATCATTGGTTCTCAACCTCTTTGGGGTTGAGGCACTGAGGCACACTTTGGGAAATACACAAAATCCCAGGGCAGACCAACTTACTGCAAGCTTTAAAATGTCACACAAAGCCTTGTATGAAGTTGTATACAATAAGGCCAGCAAGGATGAACTGCTGTGTTTGTTGATGAAGTTTTGTGGGAGTGTTCACATGTTCTTCACACTGAGTGCATGGATTCTGAAGAAAGAAACAACAGGTCATATCTTGATCTGCATAGAGAGCAGAGTCTCAAGTAATTGAGTCGAGACATTTTAATAATCCAAGGTATAAACATCAAGTACATCAGCTTACAGGACCCACAAACATATGGTAATTAACTTTTACTACACTGATATATTACCCCCCTGCCCCCCTCACTCACACACACACACACACAGCCATTACCATATTGCAAGAGAGGAATCATTTGCTTGATTGGAGATAGCTTTTAAACACTGAAGAGGTGCGGGACCTCCATAGAGGTCCTCTCATTCCCTCCGTCATGTACAACCCACAAATTGGTATCTATGAAAAATTCACACCACGTCTCTCACTGAAGCAGAGGTGTCATCTTCAAGTTCCTGAAAGAGCAAACATTGAGTGAGCCACAAGGCTGATAATGGAGATTTAAAGGGCCAATTCCTATGTTTGTTTATTTTTCTCAGAAAAGTGATGTTCCAAAAAGCTAGGCCTACATATTACCAGTTTTGTGTGCCATGTATTTGCGACATATGATTATATCAAATTGCAATCTTTGCTACTAGCTCAAGTTTTAATTGTGTATTGTGTCCAACAAATTTTTACTTAAAATCTTAATGACTCAAGTCATTAGTTGACACAACTTAGGCTATATATAAAATCCTGCCCTAGGATAAAAACAATTTATTGTACAAGGCCTTGCATTTGATTTGGGAGAGTGTGTCTGTTCACTTTTAATAAGCCGAGCAGGCGGCGCAACAGTTTCCTGTGTTTTCCTGGGCTAGTAGTACCAGACCTTCTCCCTCTACTCAACTGCTATTATTCTGTCAAGAGCTGCTGTGTTTTCCTGAGGAAAGGAAGTTATTTCATTTCCACCTTTTGTCTGTGTCTGAATGTGAGCGGCGCTCTTTCAGCAATATTCACTTGTTTCAACTCCCCTCTCCATCCTAACCAAAATATACACCCTTTCTTTGGCCTATAACTCTCGTTGGTCCCAGAAAAATAGCAACTTCCTCAATTGGTGTAATTCCCCACACCAGATTTTCAGCAGTTGTTTCTCCTAGCTTCAGCGGATTCTTATCTTTGCCTTTCCATCAGCTGTGCAGACTGATGCAAGTAGATTCATTGCAAGGTGGGGGCATAGGCAACAAAGCAGATGTCAACAGAAAATCTACACTGTTAAATGAAAGTTCATAAAAAAAACCTGTTGGTATTGAAACAATAAAAGCAGTGCTTCTTAACAGAGAAATGTGTTTCTTAACTTAGAGAATGCATCCTGAACACCAACAATTAAATCACAAAGCACATACAGAAAAGAAACTTCCCTTTGCATACTTAGTTATTTGCCACTTAGCTTGTCATCAGTGATGCTGTTTAGCAATGGTATCTCCAGCCCTCTTTACAAAAGTCCTGATACTTTTGTAACATACATATTGAACATACTTTTCAAAGCACTATGACAAAGCATATCAAAAATCCAGAAAAGTCTTCACAGTAGCAAGCATCAAAAATACTGGAATCGGCCTATCTGGTTGGTTAGCAACTCAAGAGATTCCTGTATTCAAATAATATATTATCACCTTACCAATCAGGCTTCAGAAAGCAATGCAGAATAATAATGGCAACAATGGTCAATGATATTACTGCTGCCCTAGACAATAAACAGTATTGTGTCTCCCATTTTCTAAAATTTCCATGGCTTTTGATACTGCTGATCATACTATTTTTTTCTTTTAAAAGATGGCTAGTATAGGGCTCTCAAATCAAGCAGTGGGATGGTTTGTCTGTCTAGTCTCCAGTGTACGTCATTTGATGGTTTCACTTCAAACATGTTGTCAGTAAAGGAGTGCCCCAGGACTGTGTGCTTGCCCCACTTTTATTTACCATTAATGTTAATTAATAATCTACAAAATCTACAAAATATTTCAAATGCTAAGACTCATCTACAGTATATGCTGATAACACAGTCATTTACTGTTGTGATCCCCCTCCTTTAAAAAGCCCTAAGCTGCTTTTAATTATGAGATGTGTGTCTGTGTGTCTGTCTGTCTGTCTGTGTGTGTGTGTGTGTGTGTGTGTGTGTGTGTGTGTGTGTGTGCGCGTGCGTGTGTCTTATGTGTATGTGTCTTGTGTATGTGTGTCTCATGAGTATGTGTAAGTTATTGTAGCAAGAACTTGCATGTTGAAATTTCCACTCATAGAAAATATTCACACAGCAATGTCCTAAATCTGAATTCACAGAGGATTTATAAATGTGCAAGTCAATATTTGAATTAATGAAATAAAAGCTGCAAACTTGTAATATGATATCTGCTCAAATTATCTATATTTTTTTAAATATAACTTTGAGATTACAACTTCTCAAATCTGCCGACTTGCGTGTTCCAAATGACGAATCTGCATGTTCTCTCGCGGGAAATTAAACAGAAAATAATGCTAGATTTCCAATGCTAGATTACACAATTATGCCTTAAAATTGGCACCCTCTTCTTACCTGGGAGTAACTCTTAATATTTATACAGTATTTATTTTAAAATATTTACTCAAACAACAAACAACTAAGATGAGGGAAAAATAGCAAATATCTCATAACGTAATAAAAGCACTGGAACATGATCTGTAGTGAAGCTAAGCATGAAGGGAAAGCAGGAAATCAGAAAAAACTCCAATAACAGTGGAACTGTCCTGTTGTCCAAGTCATGTTTTCTTTTGCACCTAGAAACAAACTTGTCGCTGCCACTTTTATGCCAGTAAATGATTATGGTGATGTTTTATATTCTCCTCCCAGTGTCTCCATGCCTTACATACTGTGTATCATGGAGCATTGAGGTTTATTACCGACTGTAAAGCTCTCACTCATCATTGTACCTCGTATACCCAGGTTGAGTGGTCTGCCCTGTCCACTTGTACACTTCATTTATTGGCACATTTTTATCTATAAGGTCATTCTGAGTCTGTTTCCTAACTATTTGTGCTCTAATATCTCTACAAAACTTGGTAGAAATGACTGTTTACGGTCTCAGGAATTGTTTTGTTATCTGTTGGTCAGAATTGAATCAGGCAAAAGTATTGTTATTCACTCTGTGCTCCTCTCTGTGCTCCCTTTCCAAGGAATGCATTGCAAAATTATTTAAAGCTGAAAGACTCTCTGAAAGCCTCTCTTGGTGAATTTAAAATAATAATGAAGAATCTTTTGTCACACTGAATAAGAGCTTTGTTTAGGTCAAGAGTTAAATAGGCTTTGACCCCACAAACTTGCAGGTTTGATAAATTGGTCTAGTGGATTTGGGACTTTGGAGAGCTTATTCAGAAGATTTGACTTTTCTACATTATTTTACGTTCCTCCATTTATGTGATTTTGACTGTGCTATATTATGACTGCTCACTGTTGTATGTTATTTGTCTACAACTTGTCTTGATGCTCCTTTCTTGACCAGGCCTCTCTTGAAAAAGAGATTCTTAATTTCAATGGGACAAACCTGGTTAAATAAATAAAGTACGAATGTTTCCCTATGTTATATGCAGTGTTGGGCAAGTTACTGAAAATAAGTAATTAGTTACAGTTACTAGTTACTTCTCTCAAAAAGTAATTTAATTACTTTACCAATTACTGCATAATAAAAGTAATTAGTTACTAGGGAAAGTAACTTTTGCGTTACTTTTAAATGTATGCTTCAATTCTCTTATTACACATAGCTATATCTTTTCCAAGGAAAGTAGCTACTGGCTGCTGAGAAAGTCGCTAGAAGTCGCCAGATGATGTCATACGATAATTTGCATATCAATATATAATGCTGCACTTGTTATGCACGCTGCGGAGTATCACGTTTTAATATAAGTGCTGACTCCGCCCACCCGGGCTAGTTTCGGCATACGCCGGTAACAATTACAAGTGGACCCTATCCTACAGCCCCTGCTGTGGGAAGCGCTGTGATCATCGGACTCTCTGGATTAGACAAGCAAGTAGAGAAAACCGGCATCAGCCATACCAATTTATTGCCAAATGCTGTATGAATGAAGTCGGATGATCACAAACCGGATAATCCAGTAATGAGTAACGAGCCCATTTAAATTTCAGTAACTGTAATTGCGTTATTAATTTGAAAAAGTAATTTGTCACATTACTAGTTACTGCCAAAAGTAGTGTAATTACAGTAATGTGTTACTTTGTAACGCGTTATTCCAAACACTGGTTATATGACATTGCTTATTATAGCTACCTAGCTTGCCAGCTAATGTTTGCTACTTATTCGAAAATGGTTGGGTTTTCTTTTTTAACGTGAGTATGATTTCAGCATGAAACTTACTGGACAGTGACACTGGTGCCATATAGTTGGGAAAGATGAAGAACAGTGAAAGTACAAAAAGACCTTAGGCTGCTGCTCATCCCTGTCCCAGTCCCTCAACTTTAAAATAAATTTAGCCCTAATTTTCTTAAGCCCAGCAAATCTGCTACATAATAAACTATAATAAAAAATTTAATTTGTATAGCAACTTTTCATCCTTTTTTTTTTTTTTAACACAGCATGTACACAGCACCTACACAGAGCTTTGTAGAACATAAAAGACAATAAATAAAAACAGGTTAATAATAGTCAATTATAAATGAATCAGTAATACGTAAGAAAAGAATTAAGAATCTAGGAGTTATCAGTTTTATAAAAGAGATTTAAAACACTGATTTACAATTTCCCATTTGATTTAGTTAGCCTTAGCTTCTCAGGTGGTTCCACAGTACATGGTCGATAATAAAAAACACTTGGTCCCTTTTGGTCTTCAATCTAGTCCTTGGAACAGACAGGAGGGCTCTGCCTGAGCACCTCACGATGTGGTCTGGCTTGTAGGGAGTTAAAAGGTCAGTAATGTAGTTAGGGGCTAAACCATGCTGTAAGTAGTAATCAGTTACCCTAAGTCTTAAAACCAACAGCCAGTGCAGGGAGTCTAAACTTGTGGTGATATGATTTCTAAGTTTGGTACCAGACAGAACCCTTGCTGCAACATTCTGAATAAGCTGCAGGCATGAGAATGACTTTCAAGTGAGATGGGAGTAAAGGGAGTTTGAGTAATCAATGCGAAAGGAAATAAATGTGTGAATAACCCTTTCCAAGTCAGTTGAGAATAGCAGTGGTTTTATTTTTGAAATAATTCATACAGAAACCACAACTGCACAACCCTTTTAACCTGTTTGTCAAAAGTTAAATTGGAATCAAAGAACACCCCTATAGGGCTCCAGGTTTCATGTTAGAAGCTAAAATATTTTTCTTGCTGCGGATCATATTTTGAGGGTCAGGAAAATAATTAACATTTTTTAATTTCAGATTTATTATCATTAAGTCGAAGGAGGTTCTTGGAGAGCCAGCTCTTACTACCTAAAAGGCACTCATGCAGACTGTGAAGAGCAGGGTGTCATCTGCATAGCAATGGAAGGACACATTATGCTTGTGGATAATATGACATGTATAGGGAGAATAGGATGGGGCCTAGAATAGAGCCCTTTGGGACCCTGCAGGCTACATCTTGGGAGGAGAAGGATGAATTACCTATTAAGACAGTGAATGTCCTGTTGGGAAGATAAGAGCTGAACCAGACTAGTGTTGTGTCTAAAATGACAAACCAGTGTTGGAGACAGTCAAGTAGAACTGAACACTAAATGTTTCAATATCTAAAATACTAATGTATAGTCCATAAGTTACTATTGTGTTCAAAAATAGTCATCAATCATCAGTGTCTCAAAATCCTAAAGACTCCCATGTATTCATCCTGGAAAATTCTTTCCTAAGTGTTCTGAATCTATTATTAGATTCTAAAACACATAAGTGAGGCAATTCCTTTCCATACATCAAGTTTCAAGGCATCCTTTTGCACTGCATACTAATGATAAAATGTTGAAACTTAGTTGGAGTTACCAATCAGAATATCTTGTGACTCTGCATACTCTCATGAAGTAGCAGCTACATTGCAATGAGTTGTGGTGTTCAACTTCTGGACCTTCTGACTGCCCTTGTCAGTTGTGACATCTCACATTGCATGTGTAATTAAATCAAGTAAGCTAAACATTAAATATTGATGCTTATAATACATTTTTGTTGTGAATAAAAATAATGTGCAACATGCTGAAATTATTTAAGGTGTAAAAGTGACCACTCATGGAAAAATAATTGACATACTGCATTACACATTCAGTATGTTTTAAGTCCTATTCATGTGTAATGTAAATTACAAGTTATTAAAATACACAAAAAAATAATAATCATCTTTGATCCAATCATGATTACAACACTCATATACATTTATCTACAACATGACAATAATTATTCTCAACTCGCTGGGTGTTAATTTTTCTCTTTCATCTCCTCAGCTACATCCTCTCATATCTTGCTAAACTTGTTGCAATCTGTGTCTCAAAGGCAATTGATTTCTTTCCTGCTCAATTTTGCTCAGCTGTTCTATTAACTGGTTCATAGGGATCTTCTCCTGCTCCTCTGTCCAACTGCTCTCTTTCTTGAGTCAACTCATACACATCATCTCAAAAATGTGGTCATTGTATGTGCAGAAGAAACTTTTTTGGAAGTTCTAAACATTTTCCGATTGGACATATATCTCCATTACTCTGCTCGGCTCTTGAGTTTTACTGTTACAAGCTCCAAGAGTCATGATCTACAAGTCATAGGTTTAATTCAGATCCCACACCTCCCGTCATTGCTGCTGCCTGACCCAGCTGCCTTCTCCAAAAGAGATACTTTGCTCTGCGGGACTGCTGTTAATCCTTTAAGAGAGCTATGAGCTTACCCATCTGCTCCTGTATATCCTGAAATAACAACTGCCAGTCTATTTGATGGTACTGAATATTTTCTATCATTTGAAATGTTATGTTAGCTAGCCAGTGGCTATCTTAACTGGCAAAACGTCTCTTTTTGTTTCAAATGATGTTAAACTGTCATGAAACACATTTTGTGTCCTTTTTCCTTAGTGAAGAAGCAGCGTTTATCCAGTAATCTCTAGCTCTTGGCTTTTGTCCACTGATGTGCACAATATATGACCTGTCCTCCTTCTGAGGGGAGCAGACACATTAGGAGCAATGAAGCTAATGATATCAGAGCACTCTACAGAGCACATCAGTGCACAGGGATGACAAACCTGTCAAAAGACATAATCTAGGAGGCGATCGTAACATCCTCAGAAAACCGTAGTGCTTTGCCCCTCTTTCCCTGCCATTCCCTAATAATGGAGCACCAATAAATTCCTTACCTGCCATGAGGCAGCGAGTTCACACATAATGGCCAATGGCATTAAGGGATGATACATATCAAAGAAAATGGTTGTCTTGCTAGGTGCCCAAGACCTTGTTAGAGTCTTAATTTTCACAGATGCCAGTGCCTGAAATTCATTTTTCAAAATGGGGGGGAATTTCCCCCTTAAATGCTTCACATAGGGGGGATCTATACACTTTTTTTTTTTTTTTTGGGGGGGGGGGGACAAAATGGTCCATTTTAAAGATAAAATCGCAAGCTTGACCTTCTAAATTTTGAATATATTCACATATACTCTAAAAGAGTTTGACTTGTAATTAGTACTGTCCCATAGCACAAAATGACCAAACATATCTGCACAGGTTTGATAGTATTGTTGATCAATACCAATAACTCAGTGATTACTTCGTCAGGTGCAGAGATTTCTGATTTTCACAACTCACTTTCATTCCACTCACTTTCATACTCAACAAGATACAACAACACAACAAAATGTCCCCCACCTATTGTCAACGTTACAAATGAAAAAACACATTTACACCTCAAAATACATGTAAAATTCACTTTAGCACTCATGTTCTGTCAGTCCTTATTCCAAAACCAAGGACAATACATTTCAGAAAAATCTGTCATCAATAAAATACATGTGCATCAACAAAGCCAGTTGTGGGCAACAGTGTTGCAACAGAGGGCACCATAATAAAGGTACACACTGGGTCTTTAAGTGAGAAACTGTTACTTTGTTGCTTTTCTTTGACAACTGCTTGATGAAAATATGTTTCAGGTTGTAAATTAATTGCACATGCATTCATTATGCTTCCTTGCTAGTTTGTGATGACAATCTGATTTGTTTAAAAAATATGCTTGCACTCTCAACAGAATATTAAAATTTTATCAGGATGTACAACTGTTTGGTCACTTGACTTTTAAACTTTTTTTTAAAGTTTTTTTTTAATACAATGGGTAAATTAATACAATACCATGATAAGGCCACATAATGCTGATTGAATGAGCTCTGCAAAGCTGAGCTAGAGCTGAATTTATAACTCCTCGCTTCAAACTCATACAATAGTTTTTTTATTTGCTAACAAAATGGAAGATTCATTTGTGGTATCATTCAGACACAATTCACATCCTCAGCCTGTACATTGTTAAAATCAGTTTGTCAAATGTGCATTACCAAAGGATGCATGTATTTAGTTCAGGAGAGAGGAAAGGGATGTTTGGTCTCTCCAACATAAGTTGGATGTCAGAGATAATAGAAAAGATTGGTGAATAGGTCTGAATCTGGAAGCATACTCGTGTTAATCCTGCTCCAGATTGCTGTGCTGAGACTGCTTGTATTTACATATGCAGAGGATCCCGCTGTTTTGAGCGCACCATTGACAAGACAGAGCAATTAATCAT
Organism: Centroberyx affinis; assembly: GCF_046629955.1. Classification (NCBI taxonomy): domain Eukaryota; kingdom Metazoa; phylum Chordata; class Actinopteri; order Beryciformes; family Berycidae; genus Centroberyx; species Centroberyx affinis. The sequence continues at coordinate 188,744 of NW_027280332.1, read as the reverse complement.
CCCCAAATACTCCCGCCGTGCAACAGACGACCCTTGCAGAACATGCTGCCACAGAGTGTGTGCAGGTGTGAATCAAGCTGCAAGAGAATTTTTCAGAACCAGCTTCTTCCTCGATCTTCCTTTCTTGTCATGACTATCTCCATATTCAACACAAATCATATCTCTAATGTTTGCTCCTGTCCTGTTTTGGAATAAAATACATTTTCTTGTGTCAAATCAATTTAAATAATATTGCAGCTCACTGTACAAAAAATGTATGGTATTATCCTCACTGTTAAAACAAGTTGATGGTAAAAGTATAGCAAGTTGCTTATAATGTTTCAATTCTATTTTTATGTAAATATGTTGTCTCAAGTGCAAAATGTGACTCTTTCAGCATCAAAATATCTTTTGCAGAAATCAAATATTTGGAAAGCTTTTGAATGCCATGGGTAAATGTATATTTGATATGAATACATTTTGATGATTTTTCCAAATATTTGACAACGTACGATCTACTTTTTAATAATATCAGAAAAAAATGAGTAAAGATATACAAAAGGTTAATCTTTGGTTAGATTTTTGTAAACATGGCTTGCTTTTCTTATATAGGTAATGGCTCCATTCATCTCCGCTTGCATTATCAAAACTAGAAAAACATGTTCAAAATAGTTTTACTGAATTAATTAATGAAAATATTAGACTTCTGAGTTGTGTATTTGAAAATCAAAACAAATAGTCCACCTGCAATCAGTATATATATATAAGACTATATCTGTTAGTTGTAATGAGTGATACATTCTAAGTTAAATTGAAAACAAAAAACTTTAATGGGTCTGCAGCTTGTATGTGTTCATGTCAGCACATCACAATATAAGGTTGGTTTATTCAATATCAAGAGACATTGCCTCCCAATAGTTCTCAAACCCCCCGAGCAAGGAAAGACTGTTGAGTTTCATTGAAAACCATCTGCTTGTTCTGAACAACAAGGGATAAGAACATGCTGAGGAGTAAGCTCTCCAGATAGCTTGCATTGGCTCCTGATTCTGTTGCCTTTCACATTCCTTCTGGCATCCCGTCTTTGGAGAAACCACATCCACACACCTCTGGGAGGTTAGACTTGTTGGTGAGTTGATATATCAGCAGCCTGTATTTTGTACAGAAGTGTAACATTGTAATCTTTCTCATGCTCCATCCTTACCTTTTCCACGTATTGGGCGACAACAGCTATATAGAGATCCTTGTATTGATTTTTACTGTCACAAATCTCTTTCTTTATACTGAGGTACTGTCCAGTGCAATTTAGTCCAGGTCAGGTCAGAAAAATGACACACCTTTTTGAGCACTGCCCCTACAGCCCAAGGGCAATTTGAAGTACAGAAAAAAACAGCATTGGTTGTACGAACATCTGCTCCCTGGGTATTTGATTTCCCAGGCAGATGTTAGATCCCAGCTGCTATCACAAGATAATTTGTATGTTTGTGGAGAGAGCTCCCATTTGGGTGTTCTCTTGATGGTTATGTCTTCCTTTTGTGAATCAGCAAGTATTATTGTTAGGCATGTTTTACACCCACTCCCTCCCTAATGGCCTCATTGCCCCCAGTTGTATGTCCCTCCCCCTTAACATTTTAAAATATTTTGTCAGAAAGCTTTCCATCCCATACACCTACACACATGTATACTTCCCCTCCAAAACTCCAATCTAAAAGTAAACATATATGTTAATATTGTATACAGCTGCATATACAATGAACTAGTTGCTAGAATGATTGGTTACGTCAAAAAATTAAGTTATCATCTGCACAATGACTGTAACTACAGCAAACATTGCTCTTATTTTCATGATCATACAATGACCTCGTCCATGACAACACTGGAGTCAAAGTGATGCTACCACAGAAACCAAGTCTATGGACCAATACATGTTGTAATGTCCTCTCTGTTTACTGTACCATTACCTGCAGGCATGTATTAATTGTATACAAAGCAGAAGACTAGGTGAAAGGGCAGACACTGTTGCAATGTTTTCACATATGATGTGATCAGACTATTTCTTTTAAAAGCTTTTGTCTTATTTTATAAAATACACACGTGATAAAATGATACAATGAAATGACAATGGCAGGCAGTTCCTTCATAATATCTGTAGATTATATGGATTTAGTGCCATTCTGAATTGCATTGTATTGTGAACAATAGTGAATCAAAATTTGAATTACACTGAGTGAATCTGAATTTCATATAATTACGGGAAGCAGAATTTTATATTTTATTCTACTTTGACTTCAGATTCATTGAATTCAATCAGAGTACACTCCCAATTATTCTGCCATCATTAATAAACAAAATCCTCTCATTCTGGCTCAACATTATAACAAGACCTGAATCGCAATGACTGTACAGCTGTGTCCTACACAGACTGGCTGCGCCTTGGCCTCACATGTGCAGGTCATCAAAGAGTAGGCAGTCTATGAAGAGATAACTCAGAGATCAGGCCTTGCTGCTACAAGTCCCACACCTGACCCAGGGAAAAAATTCTAGCATTATCTGCCAGAACAGAAGCATGGCAGAGAGTCTCACGGGTCTTACCTGACCCCACCACTCCCCAATTTTGTTGAAGGCTTTAAATTCTCCCCTCCCAAGTTCAGAGTCGATTTGTTATCAAATCAAGCGTCGAGCGTCTGATTCATTGCTATTCAGCACTCCGGCTGATTTATATGCAGAATGTAAAACAGATGCCTTATGCGATACATATTTATGGTGAGCCCTGCTCTCACAAGATTTATTATAGGTTCTTTCATCGGGGTGTGCATGAGCTCTGCTATGATGACTTGTATTTCCTCTCAGCTGCCAATGCCAAACTCATTAAAAAGAGGTGTGACTATTAATATACATTGTAATACTGACAGCTCCTAATTTATAACCCCAGTACATGTTTGGGGTTTCGTCTTGCCCCTCCTCTCATTGTTGGGGTGGGGGTAGTGGTCTTTTTGTATGTATCTTCACACAGTGTATGTGCTTGTGTGTGCACATGTGCATATGATTGCATGTGCTCATGTGTGCATGCATGTGTTTGTACATGCAAACGCAGAGGCCATTTTCAAAAGGCTTTTTTGTTTTCCTATTATATCCCATATTGATTTATTGGGTTTAGTCCCTTGACCCTTATATACTCTGCTCTGGGCAAGATTAAGACTAAACTATACCGTGTGAGCTCACAGCTTATTATGAACCCCTGCTAACAAACACTACGTATAGTACAACATGTCCAAGTACATGCGTTATTTTATCAATCACAGTCACCTGTCAACCTCACATAAATAAAGATCCATGTTGCCTAAATATTGGACATTTTGTAATGAAATTGCTATTATATTATGTTATTAAGGATTTTATATTTAAATACTCTACACACACACAATGGAGTTGCACAATAAAATCAGTCTTCTTCAGTTGATCACTGTGCATCTGACCAGTGATTACTAGTGGTTAGTGGTTAGGTGCCGTGCTCAAGGACATATCAACAGTAGTTGTTACAGGAGGAGAGTGAAAATAATTTGCTTCTCCTGCCCAGCTGGTCCAAGGATTCAAACTACCTTCCAGTTTCAAGTTGGTTTTGCTAACCCTCAGGCTATCACTGCCCCCTATTTATTGTACCTTATGTCACAGCATTTTCTCTGTCCTTTGTATTTTTGGTGGTGCTAGTCCTCTAAAGAGCCAACCTAGATTTGTGATTTGTGTTTGGAACTCCCAAATGTATTTGTAGGTATTTCATGTATATAGTTATTTCATTTTATTTCCTCTGTGTACTGAGTCATGCTTTTCTAGCTTCGGGCTGGGGAAAAGCATGGACATAGTGGTGACAGCCAGTTGTGTAGTGGTATCTGAGGAGGTGTACTGTGATTTACCAAGCACCAGAGGTGTGACCAAGCCACCCTTGCTCAAGTCACAAGTTAGTCACAGCTTATAAGGTCCAGGTTTCAAGCAAGTGCCGAGTCTTAGGCGGGATTAACATGGTTCATTTGGCATCCGTCAAATTCACAGACAAGTATGTGTTGAAACCACCTAGGTTGCATTGTTGTGGGCGGGTCTCAAAACCTTTTGAAGCAGTCTGTACAAATTTAATTGGCTGATGAAGTCCTGGAACTTATGACAGAGCACAGATAAATGTCATCCATTAAACTAGTTTCAACTTCTTTCAACGACTGCAAATCTTTCAAATCTTTCAGCAAATCTTTTCTCTTCTGTTTTTCGAGGTGCTACGATTAGTTATAGCGCCTTCTGCTGGTCGTAATAGACACCATAAATTCAATTCGAAAAGGGTTTTAATCACAGGGTTTTTTCCTCAATTCTTGCTCTATAAAAAGTAAATCAAACATATTAACTAAGAATCTATATCTTACTAACAATATCTCTGACTGTGGCTCATTAAAGTACAGTTGAATCAACTATGTAACTGATTTTTTGTTATATGCCTATATGCTATATATACCTTTATTTAACTTTTTACTTTTTTGATATTTCAGAGTAGAGTATGGTTGTAATGAATATCGGAACAAAATTATTATGCTCAAGAACATTAGAAATCATTTTACTATTAACTGTCCTCCTCATCTTGGCAGGTGGGGTGGCGAGACTTTTTGGTCGGGCGGCAGCTGCCATCCTTCGCTGCCCCTTATCCAATTACAGACACTTAATTCAGTTCATGTCGGCTTTGATATTAAAGAGTAACTAAACCCTAAACCCAAATCTGTGTAAAGCCTGACATTTAAAGGTAAAAAGCATGCCAGTGAAATTGCCATCTGCTATTGGCTGATTTTTGGTGCCAGGTGATGTCACCACCTATGTACTCAGGGATTAAAGCAAAAAAAAAATCTTCTGACTGAAATTTTTTTTTCAGGCCAAGTCATATTCCCCATCTACAATTTGTAAAACAAGTTACAGAAGAGGCCCCCACATTAGGGCATGTACACACTGTTTTTTTTTTTAGAAAAGGCGGGTGCCGCGCCGCCTTTTTAGAGCGGCCGCTTTTTTTCTGCCGTGCAGTCGCTTCCCATAGGTTTTCATGTAAAAAAGGCGGAGGCAGCTGAGAAAAAGGCTGACAGTGTGTACACGCCCTTAGCCCTCGACGCCTGCTAAACAAGTAAAATTATGAGATTTCAGCACCACCCCATGCATAACCATTGCTGCTGTTCTCTAATGCAGCCATCAAGTTGTAAAAAGGCTTTAACCTACACTTTATTTAAATATTCAAGACCAATAGCGTTTTAAGGGAAGAAGATGCTTTTGAACAGCTTTTCTATTGCCAGTTTGCTTTTACGTAATTTCAATGCTGTTTTCACACACTTTCCCCATATCCTCATCAAAGTACCGAACAAAGGGCGCCCTGGTGGCTCACCGAGTAGGGCGCGTACCATTTGGCTCAGGCCTTCCCGTAGCGACCCGGGTTCGAATCCGACCCGTGGTCCTTTGCTGCATGTCCTCCCCTCGCTCTTTCTCCCATACCTTCCTGTCTCTCTCTCACTATATCTCTCGAATAAAGCATAAAAATGCCAAAAATAAAATCTTTAAAAAAAAAAAAGTACCGAACAAGAACATTCAAGATCCTGTTCATGTTCCCATCTGTTGCCTCATCTGCATTTAAAGGAAACATCTTCGTTTTCAGTTTAGTTGACCATTCGGTTTTCCGATGAGCAGCAATGCCGTGTGTGCACAAGTCGGAGGCGTGTACATTAGATATGGACAATCTTGAAAGTGCGCTCTGGTCTTCAGCAACCGATTGGATTAGGTTAACTAGTGGTTGCGAGATAGTGAGTGACAGGTCATGCTCCGCTATGAATGAACATATGCGCGCTTTCTGATTGCACACACGGTCGGCCATAGATTCGCGTACCTCCGTTGCGGTGGTTGTCGCACCAGGCAGGGAGGACGTGTGCTGGAGAGCATGAAAGCCAGCCTTGTGACTAGCTTCTGGCTGATGGCGAGCTAGCACTTTTTTGCCATTACTGCCATACTGAACTCTCTTGTGGCATATCATGCAAAAACACACACCTGGCTGTTTGATTTTTTTGCACCACAAACTAAAAGGCTGGCTGTTCTCCCCGTTTCACAGAGCCAAGCCCATCTCCATTTATTTTTGACAGTTTTATCGATCTGCGATACATGGGAGCCTTCTTCCAGTAACAGCGCGTCCATGCTAGCTAACCTGAAAGCAAAATCACGGCCGCTCTAGGCGCTGCACAACTGCTTTTTTTTTACCAAATGACCAATCACAACGAAGAGATGGATAACGTGCTAGGAAGCCGGTTCTGGGTTTTGTATGTAGCCTACATACAACGACGTGACAAAACCCTTCAAAACCCCTATGTCCCACTATAATGGCCACCCATTAAAAGTCTATCTGCATGTTATTTTCTTTTAATAATAACGTATTATTCTCTTTCCATTATTATTGAATTATGCTATGCTTTGTGTGTGCTGTCAGTTGATTATGTTGTATAATGAAGACGGATAGGACATCCTCACAGGCCAAGTGCTATAGAGATGAGGGGAAATTAGTGTGCACATGCAGGTGAACACGGCGTTCGGGCTCATCTAATTGCAAACTGTCACGATTCTTAGCTGCTGGAATAAACTTTCCTTGTGGATAATTCTCGGTCGGAAGATGTGGGTGGTTGCAAAAGGATTACTTTCTTCTCGTTCATCGGAGTGGTGAGATTGCAGATTTCTCCTTTTTGAACCGCGGCTTCTCGCTCCTTCTTCCTCACAAACTTTGACTTTGATTGTAATCTTGATTAACTTTATTCGTATTTGAACTATTTCTATTGCTTGCTGGACATTAAGACTCTCGTAATTTGGGGGTTTTGGGGTATTTTGTCACGTTTATAAATGTATATTTTGGTGTTAATTTTAATTTTTTAGTTTTTTTTAATTTGGTGTATGATTTTCAGTTTGTGGCTTTAATTAGTAGCCTAAGAGAAGGCCCTCCAGCAGCGTCAGTAGGCTAGCCTATAGGGCTCCATTACCTGATCCGTCTCCATTACAACATAAGGAACTGATAGTAGACAATCGTATGGCAAAATTCATAAGTAGGCTAATGTAAATAACAAACATTATAACATTATAGCCTACAGCCATAGCCTGAAATGGACATGGGAAGCCAAGCCTACGTTATCAGCATTCTAGTCAAAAGACGGATTAGGCATTCAAGAATATTATGGCCTAACGAGAAATATAGGCTATAGGCTATATACGTATAATTTCCGACATCCAAGTAGATTGTATGCCTATACAAATCAGCTACCTATCACCTGGTAGCGCGATTCCTACGTCCCGTAACACCCCCCTCCCCTCGCTTTTTTTCCCCCTTCGGATCTACACTGATCTCATACATGGCCTCTCTGGAATCCAATTGACGGAAATCCGTTGTAGCGACGGAGAACTTTAATCCCTGTGTACTCTATGAAGGTGACATCATCTGGCATCTTTATATAGGCCTATTCTTTATAGATTTATTATTGGATCCTCTCCTTTAAGACACCGTCACTCAATGCAATCTAATGATTTGTGCTTCCTGTTCATGTCTAAATTCTTAACTGATTGTCTCTGTCAGTAGATATTTATGAAATTAGAAATTTAGATTTCACACCACTTGCACCAAAAGACCTGAAATGACGTTAGAGAGTGTGTGTCAAGAATTGGATACTGCAGTCCAGAACTGGAGACAGATCACGTGCATCGTGCCCACTGATGTGGTTTGCCACGTGCCTGCCCAGTGTTGGGTTAAAAAAAAAAATTAAAAATAAACACATAAAACATGAAGAAAAATATATCAAATAAATTAATTATCAAATCAGATATATCAATTAAATTGTAAGATAAGTTATACAGATCGCCTGAGCCGGGCAGGCAAAGTGGTTTTGACTCTCCCTCTGGTGCAGAAGCTATAGAAGTTAGAAGAGTGGAGAGATCCAGGTCAATGTTACACATTCTAGTTGAGTCAGCTGGGAGGTAAATAGATGTTTTATACCATTATTTACTTTCATCAGCTGTCTATAATATTAGCATTTCATCTGTGTTTAGTTAATTTAGTTAGTTGTGTTTAGTGCTGAATAAAGTGGTACCTTATCTATGTTAATGATTAAAATCACCAGAAAAAGCTGCTATTGTTACTTTACTTTGTAAGATCACCAGGAAACTTCACCTACAGTAGCTTTGAGTATAGTGGTCGCTAACCAGCAGCATCCAACTGTGACATTGTTATTGCCAACAATAACTAAGATATTTGACTTGGTATTTAGCTTATTCATTGGGTTATATCAAGGAAAGAATCATCAGACTTCACATACTGTAGCCTACATGCATGACAAATTCATTTTTAATCCACTGTGGAATATATATGTGAAAGTAACATCACTCAATAGTTGAAATAGAAATAGAAATCAAAGGATAAGGTGGAAGAAAAGTGGAGACAAATAACCAGAGTAGATAAAGATGGGAGGTATAAAAGAAGATTCGAGAAAAATAAAAGGAGTGTAGGTAAGGGGCAGAAGAGAAAAGATAAAGAAAAGCAGGGTATAAAGGAGAAAAGAAGAATATGTAGGAAAAGAAGAAGAAAAGGAGAATGGAACTTTAGGAGTAGAGGAACAAAAGGAGAGGTGAAGACAAGTGAGCACAAAAAGTGAGGGAATGAGCGAGAATGTAATTTCCAATAACCTAGCACATATAATTAGCAGACAAGAAAATCTCTGAATTAATATACTTACCCTAATGTAAGGTGGGAGACTACAGTTATAAAAATGATTTAGCTGAGTCTTCGAGTCTCCAAGTCCAAAAAACAACTGTTTGTTTAGGTTAACAACAATTGTCTTTCCTGTCAGTTGCTATATACAGTATGTAGCCATTATTTGCGTACAGACAGCTCTTTGATGGGCCATCATGATGGCGTCAGCCGTTGCTGCTTGGATATTTGTTATTAGAACAACTAGCACTAAATACACTGTACCAAAAATTAAATTGAAACAGCAGGCGACAGTAAATAAAAAATAATACAGTGGTAGGCTTACACATCGTGGCAAAAAAAAAAATTAAACTTGCAAGTAATTTTGAATCTTCATACCTTGACTCAAAAGCATGTCTCTCATCGAGTCTAAATCAAGTTGCACGTTATTTTCCCAGTAGGTCTGAATTCAATTTGAGTTTGGAGACCAACTCAAAAGATAATGGACAATTAGTTAACAGAAACAAATGGTTTCTGTAAATCATTTATGGGAGGGCATCTTTGTTCACAAGTTGTTATCTTGTCATAGCTCTAAAATTTATCTTCTTCCTATTTCTGGCTATGTCAGTGGCTCAGAGAAGTTCAGCGTATCCGTCTGCCAGCAGACCCGACAGCCACATGCAGGTGCTTATTCTGATACTGCCCAGCAATCATCCTCCATTGAAACAAGTGACCTCTGGTCTCCAACAACCTGACGATGCATAAAAAGGTGAATAAGGCGTAACAATAATGTAGTAGATGTTTATATTCCGTGTTTCCTGTTTACATTCCATGCATCTAAATTATGGACAGGTTAACAATAGAAAGGCCAAAGGCCCATGCCACTAGACATTGAGATTTTAAAATGTAATTTTTCCAATTCTTTGTTATAATAATCTACAATAATCTGCAATTTTTTCAAATAAATGAATGTCCGTTTTGCTACTCTCTATCGTCAGTTGATCCCATACAATAGTGATTCAACTTATACCCAGCTCATGAAAGCTTTTATTTTGCTGTTCTAAACACCTACTGCATGAGCGGGTGCTTCTTTCCCAGGAAAGATCTTCTACTGCACAGGAAGTGATGCGATTTTATGTTTATGGCGGCAGCAACAGTGGTTTATTTGGAATAATTATAAGATGAACTGGGTAGTTAGCATGAGCAGCAATAGCCACCATGGCTGATGGGCAAAAAAGAGCGCCACCTACAGGAACTCAAACTTCATCAACAGAAAGTTGATGCAATAATGCAATAATCATAATCTTTAAAAAATAAAAAACCTAATATTACTGTTAGCAGTTGCTGTCTTTTGTCGATATAATGTCATTATCGGTTAGTATCGCTTCGCTTCATATTATGAAATTTAAATTCTTGACTACAAAGAATAGATGCTTTAAGGCACAAAACAAACTAGCACTAGCTAAGGTTTTAAGGTTTTCAGAGTTTCTTGCAGTGGTAGATGGTGGAATGAGTGAAAGGCCTATTGAGAAATCACTTCCAACATGTTCACCCTCTCCAGTGAAGCAAAAGAGAAAACAAACACACACAGACCGACATCAGGGAGGGGAAGGGGGGACAAGTAGCAACATCCTCTGTGCGATAGGAAGACATGGGATTTATGGGAAATGCAGTTTTAATTTTTATAAACACTGTCACTGATGTAAGATAGAGGTGACCAATCGTCTTGAGCACGGTCTAATATGTTTACGGTAAATATACCAAGGTATCACACATCGGAGTAAATGGGATGCCGGTTTGTTTGTGTCCTCAGTTGTTGTTATATAATACAATTTGTAGTAACAGTATTAATTTGGCATTTAGTTTGTTCTGACATATTTTGTTACAAATATTGTTGCCAATAAGAGTATTGAAAGTACTGCTCATTCTTTACACCACATCATTTATTTTGCAACAAGAATATGGAGTAGAGTATCACTGAGGATATAGATAAGTATTTGTATGAATTAGTAGTATTGCTAGTAGCACTAAAATCTTATCAATACCCAGCCCTAATACTGACACAGAACCAGCTGAAGTTAGTGGTGATCAATTGACTTTCCTAACTTTTCATCAACACGTATTTCTCACTTAAAACATAGTTGTTTTTATTCTTTAGTTTATTAGAACTGTTTCAGTACAACTTGTTGAAATTTTATTTTAACCGAAAACTTACTCTTACTCGAAATCTGCATATAAATGGTTATTTGTCCAAATAAACAATGTCCTAAACAATGTGTTTCTCACCTGGATGAGACAAGATAAATAAGTGCCAAAAAGAGTAGAGTGATTATGCACTGTTTTTCCTTTCACGTTCCACCCACATCCCAGGCATCTATCCCCATTTCTGGCTCTCTGTTTCTCTCCCTCAGCCCACACTTTGGGCGCTTTTATGTTACACGATCACTCGAATTTGAGCCCAGGGGGACACTATGGGTCCCTGAGCGAGAAAGCCCAAAAAAAAAGCTACAGACCAGATGTATGATGTTATATGGTCAAACTGGCAAACACAAAAGGTCTAAAAACAAAAGCCATGAATTAAGCGAGAGGCTTTCAAAAGTGTGTTTTCAAAACAGCCCAGCTGAGAGCTCAGATGCCTCTCCTCCCTCTCAGTCACTCCCTCGCTCCACTCCTGCTCTCAGCATTACCCCCGTCTCTCTCCTTTCTCCCTCACTCGCTATCCCCCCCTTTCTCTTTCTCCTCCTCTCTATCTTATTCTCTCTCTGCCACCCCCCGAGACTAAATGCTTAAAAAGAAAAGAAAGGACACCATTTTTGCTAATTAGTTGAGGACTTAACAGGCGCAGGATATGCTGCCTTACTTTTTCATCTGCTGTCCACGGGCTGTCGACTGTCCTGTGAAGTTGAGCCTGTGTGGCTAAGAGCAGAAGAAAGGAGTAGGCTAGGCACACACAAATGCCTCACTGGAGATCCTGAACAGGTCTCCAGTGGGGGTTGAGCTCAAAATGGGGGCCAACCATTAGTATTTAACATTTGGGGAAAAAGGAGCTCTAAATGAGAAGTGTTAATGGCTCTCTGCCCCACCTCCATCCTTAAAAACGTTCACAGGCTATGTAAAATCATAGTTTTGGTTTTTGTATTATGTCTGTGGACTCTGCATGTGTGATAATAGTGAACTTAAAAAGTAGGAAATCAACCTAACCACAAATTAATTCAGCAAGAAATTTACATCTTTAAGAATCATGGTTCATACTACTATTTTATTTAGTACTAAACAGACAGCTTTTAAATATTGGTCATGTCCTACTTTTTATCTCGATGGCTTTGTAGTTTAAGGATGAGGTTTATGGATTACTGCATATAAAACAAATATTTGATATGAAGTTATATTAAATATGGCAATGTATATAGGTGAGAATCAGAATCTCTTAACTTGCCAAACAGCAGCAAAGTATACAGAAATTTGTCTTTGTGGCATTGGTGGAGAAACTTACGGAAAAGTAACATAGTACCTACATGTGTCACGTTACAGGACAACAGAACCTCACATTCAGTGCCACAGGACTATATTGTCAATTGCTAGATACAACATAACCTATCTTTATGCAAATTATATGGAGTAATTGGATTCATCAGGATATACTGTATATATGAAAAATATTGTCACATCTATATTCTACTACATATGCTACTTCTACTGAACATTGCATCAGTGATGAAAGATGTATTATCCTTATCTATGTAAGGACTAACTATAAAAAAATTAAATCATGATGCTCAAAATCTAAAATAGTTGAGGAGGCATAGTTAAATTATTCAATGTCAGCACCATGTTCCTGTCCACTCAACATGGTGGCACACACAGTAGGCCCCTTGCTAAGAACCACAGCCATGTCCGGTAAGTGTAAAACAGCAATCATATACATAAAGGAGGAAAAGTGAAGTTCAAGGCATAAACTTGATTTACATTTCAGAAACCGGCAGGTCAGTTACAAGGTTATTCTAAAAATATGTGTTAATCATCGCAGTGAGTAATATATGCAGGACTGGAATGGAGTGGAAACTTAATAAACAGTTGCTTCAATGCAACACAACTCAGGGTAATTCCCGCAGGAAGAGAGAGGGCAAGAGCAGAGGAATAGCAATAGAGCTCACAGTAGAATCCTGAACCCTCTACTGCGTTCAGCCAGGAAGTCAGAGGTGAGGAGAGAGAAACCTGAAAGTCAGAGTTCAGTAATCACCATTAAAAGGGTCACAGTGTCTCCAGCCATAACAGCATTTCTTTCCTCCTAAAAAGTGACGCCGTGACTACTATCTTCTCCCCAATAACTGAATCAGAACCAGCATCTGTCAGAGGCAGAATTGGTAGTTTTGTTGTCATGTCCTAAACCACTTATACTGAGATCTCTAAGTGGCTGTTATATTACACGCTAAAAGGAACAGGATAAAACAGCGTAGGCTGCTAGCATTCTCAGCTACTTTGTTCAAATGGGTGTATTTATCAGAGATGTAAGACACACATCCTATTAAACCAAGGGCACTGAGGAAATTCCTCACATGATCACCAAAGCCCCATAACTGTCTGGGACAGAAATGGAGGCTGTGCCGTATGTCAGTTATATGGAGCAATAACCAACTTAAAGAAGTGTGGTAATAGAGCCATTTACCTGATCCTGAAAAATGAGGAGAGAAAAAAGCCACCCCCCCTTTGTGACCCCCCCCCCCCCCAACACACACACTCACACACACACAAACTCACAAAACACACACTCACACACTCAGACTTTGCGATTCTTTTTTTTTTTTTTTGTTAAATGTGTATTTTGACAAGAAAATAAGGGAAAAAATTGACGTGTCTGAAATGACACACAGTAGATATGTTATGTGAAGTAGAAAAAAATTATGTGATTACTTTGGAGTTTAGTTTTGCGATGAGACCAGACATGAAGCTACTGAAGATGTGCCAGGAAGAACACATATGATTATTTAGTTTCTGACCGAAAATTCAGCTTCTTTTAGCACAGACCAAATCAATCATCACAATAATTAGTGTACAGTATATCGTAGATGTCGTGTGTGTGCTCAACTGACTTTGTGTAACGCTGTATCTCCAAGCATTCACATAACTGCTTGTCATCGGCACTACAATATATTGCCAGCATGTGTATAAATGTTGTTGCGGTTGTTGTGGTTTCTGTTGTTGTCACACACACGCTTATCAGCTCTCCACTTAGTCTTGTGTTGCTGAAATTGTTCATGATTGCTGATGCAAGGAAGTGAACATACAGTAGCCTATAGTTCCTTGTGCTTCTTTCGTTTTTTTTGACAGGCAGAATGAAAGTGCTGAGTAATCTGACTGCATTATATAGTACGAGGATATACACCAGCTTACAAAGAGTGCTGAAAAGTGGAGTTAATATACTAAACCCACCACTTACATCTTTTCACTACTGGTACCAGTCAACATTAAATCTGTGGTAGAAAGAGCCGATCGTCAAACAGCAGCCAGAGTTGTTGTCAGTTTAATAAAGATTGTGTCCAAGGGAGCAGAATTAACAAAGATTAATTGGAAGGGAGGCAAATAAGCTTCTCTTTAAGGAGTGGTGGTTGTGTTATTATTATTTTTATTTATTTATTTTTATCCCTGCAAGAACTATCTTTGTCCATCACAGCAAAAAAGAGCCACTCAGCTGTTGCATTGTAGACCTACCTGTGTACCATAGGATTCTAACAATAAACACAGTGGACAATATCATAACAGTACAAGCTGGCAGATTGTGTGAACGAGCATGTTCAGGAGTCAGGCAGGATTATGCTCTGAAATCCTCTGAAACAGGAGCAGCGGGGGCCACTTGAGGCAGAGCAATCGGGCAGACTGTGAGGCAGGTCTCCAGTAGAAATGTGCTTTTTTATGTAATCATGCAAGAAATATCTATTCTATTGCTTGTGAAAGCATCTAAGATGGGAACTACGAGCTCCTCTTTTCTGTGAATCAGGACCAAAATAACAGTATAACTGCTCCCCCTGGTGTGCTTATCACTGCATTGCCTGGGAGGATGTTCTGTAGTATAATTATTATGCACCCTTGGGTCAAAATAGTGACTTGGTAAGAGTTAGAGTTTTCAAATTAGACTGAAGCTCGCAAGCCTTTCATTCATTTCTCTTGGAAACCAGAGTTTCCTGCTCCACATTCCAGTGCTTATTCAACACAATACAAATGACAAAATAAATTCTACAAAAATGAACATACATAAATTAATTAGCATTTGATTAATTAGTATGATGCGCACCACACTTAAAATGCTGTAATATTGCGTCTGATAAGATAATTTCTGAAATCCTTGAGTGTATTAAACCTCTATCTTGAAGAATTTACTTATCAGTCACAAGGTTTCCTAAATGGATAAAAGGTACATGTAGCCACTCTCTCTCTCTCTTTCTTCCCCTCTTTCCCTCTCCCTCACACACATAAAAGCTCGCACACACAAACTCGTGTAAAGACAAAATGTACTCCTCATAATTCAGTAAGCTCATAAATCACAGCAGGTTAATGCTCTACAAAACCCCCTCAACATCCTTTAAGTGTTAAATCATCACTTTGTGGAGGGAGTGGGAGAAAAGACAGGAAAAGGGGGCAGGCAAGCAAAAGAGATAGTGCTGTACTTTTTCAAGTCTGACTGGGAGTGTGTAGATCTGTCCCTTCAGTCAAATATGTTGCCATGCAAGGGATTAGAGGTCTGTGAAGCACTAGGTCTTGACCTGCAAGCCTTGGAGCCTGGCTGTAACCTGACCCAATACCAGGTGTATGCCTGTGGGTCAAAGGGTTGAGAAAGCTTGCAACAAAAGACAGCTCCTCAATAAAACCCTCACTGCGCCAATTAACCATTTTAAACCTGTTTTCAAGCCTTAAAATAGTTCCCACAACATGCAAGCATGAGTAGCAATGTATGGCGAAAAGCCTCATATTTTCTTAATTGTAGAAGCCCACACAAATGTCAACTAAATGAAATGTGTAGTGTATATATCCTAATAGAGAGAATGTTAATGGCATGCTTACTCCCTCCACCCTCCCAGCTTTGCTTTTACTTTCAAAATAATTTACTGCGCCTTTAAAGCACCCCGTCATCTGCAGCCAGAGACCCATAACTGTCATGTGAGTCGATCATTTACCCAGCGATCTCCTAAGTGTTACGTGTTAATGGGTGGAAGCTGTAGAAAACATAGGGAAATAACTAACACCTACAGAACCAACACATCATCTCTGTAGGAAGGAAAGCTGTATCATTTCATAACACATTAAGGACTGCAGCAGTTAATCAAGCTACCTGCCAAGAGGACTGCCATATCTCAAGAACATGTCAGAGTGGAAGTCTTTAAATATGCTCATATGGAACTGTATAACTGAGTGGGATTCCTCTTGCACTTGCATTAGTTGTTGACACTGGGGAATTGAGAACATTACATTTTGTGATGACAAGTGTGCACATAATGTCATTCCGCTAATATTCAGTGCTTATCTGTGGCCATGCAGAATACCTGACTTTGCAGATTAACAAGATGTGTTTATTTTTTTATTTATGTCTAATTGTTTCATTGGAGCCTTCAAAGATGAAATAATGAGATAAGACACGCTCGCATGCACGCACGCACGCACACAAGCACACCGAATTCCATATTGAACCGCTTTCAAAATAAGACCATGATGAATTTTCCGTATTTGGTTCTGAGATAAAAAAAATAAAAAAAAATATCTCAGTAATTGTAGTCCTGATTATTTCGGTATTTAATAGGCATTCCAGTCTAGGATGACCTACAGGCTGAAACTGACTACACTTGAACAATGCAGAGAAAAGTCTACAACTCGCTGGCCTCAGAGAGTTATTAATTGCTCCAGCATGCCCTTGCACAATGTGTTTGGATAGGTGTTTCTTGTAGCGAACAGAAAAGCCTTTGTGTTGCTTCGCTTTAGTCTATGACTCAATTAGGGAAGGAAATGAGAGTAAATACAAAAACCCATTGTCTTTCCTCAAGCCACAGCTTGAGCTGGAGATGTTGCATAACTATCTTGTCTGTAATGTGTGTTAAACACATAAGTTTTAGCTGAAGTGGAGGAGAAGGATGTAAGGATTGTAACGGGTTCCTCAGCAGGTCCAGGTGACGGTGCAATATTGTTGATACCACATTTACACATGTCGGACTATATAGCTCTTGCTTTGTTAGGAGCCGTCTAGGATCATTAAAAAAAAAAGTGGTGTGTGAACATTTATACGAAGTAAAACACATAAATTCAAAGTAATAATACTATTACAGCTTCAGCTTTTTCTTTTAGATTTCTAGATAATTAGAAGCCAACAATATAAAATTAAAAACAAATATATTTAAATCATATATAGAAAATTTCACAAATGTAACAGGAGTAAGTAGTTTAGTTCTAACTACATGGACATGCACTTTTAACTTATCAACATCTTAAAAACATACTAACCTATCAATAATACTTTAACTCTGTAATATTACGTTCTCTGTCTGCTTTGTCTCACTCTTTCACCTCTCTCCGTCTACCCTACTACTCCTCTCATTCACTCTACTAGCCTTGGAAAGGGGTTTCCTAGTGAGATGAATTCCAACGTGCACTTGCCAAGTGACCCATGACCACGGGCGGACAAGGTTACCGGTCCTGACTTTTACAGCCGTTTCTGCCTCCACACTCGTCTCTGTGTCTCCCTGCCTTAAATAGTAAGTCGGATACCATCGTAATGAAAAGCACAGAACTGAGAGACTCAGGACAAACCTGCTGCTCTGATGCCCTCCAGGCTCAAGCTGACAAAAACATCAAGACAATGACAGCAAAGTATGAGAGGTGAACAAAACCCCAAAGGATGTTAGGGAGAGAGGGGAGCGAAAGGTGACAAGAGCGCTAGAATGTACACGCTAAATAAAAGTGCAACTTAGCACCTTTATGGATTCTTTGGCTTGTCCCTGTAGGGGAACCCTCACAGGTGCAATGTAGAACCCTTTTTGATGTAGACCCTATGTGTTATATGCATGCAGAGGAAAATAGAAATAGAATATACTAGGCTACCATGTGTTGATCTTAACAAGTCAGACACCAGAAATTGTCTCTCTTGCAGGGACTCATCTTGATATTGTACTGTCACTCTTTTATTTAGCTGTTCTTTACTGAAACAAGGACCTTCATCTTTAACTTTAAAATAAGTATCAGCATTAGTGGTGGACTTGTTATGATATGGAAAAATTTATGTTAAAGAAATACATAAACATCTGTCACTTGAACATCTGATTCAGCTTGACATGTCACATTGTTGACTTTATTATAAGACCTTGTGTTTTAGCGGAGGGAGGGTCACACCTAGTTTCTCTGAACTATTAAGGGCACGCCTCTGCTCCCATTGTTAGAGCATGAACTTTTAACTAATCAAACACTTCATTTTTCTGCACGGTTTGGTGATTAATAATAGTAACAATAGTAATTTTCATGTCTCAGGGACTACACTATGTGACACAGCCCTGCAAATCAGCACTTACAGACCTACAAAGCTTTTCTTTTTACATGTCTTTAACTTAAAATTGGAGAAATAATGAGGAAACTAGCACCTGGGAAGCCAAGTTCTGGAAAACAGCCTTGCAAATGATCCACACCCTCTCAATGGAGTTCCATAATAAGCACACATTTAGATCAGCAGAAAAATGTTGGCCATTGATAGTGCAACATATCCGGTTAATACAGCTATAAAATCAGTAAACCCATGTTAACAGATATAATGTACATAATAAGAGACATTATACAATATACACAGCAGAGGGGCTTAGGCATTACTTCAGTATTATAATATACCTCTCTTTATTGTGACTGGATATGTTGGTGATGCTGACATTGTCGAATCACTGTCATACCCGTAAACACAGTAAATAATGCCATCTCAGGTATTACTGATACAGCATATTATTATACTATACTGTAGGAGTATAGTTAAGATCTATGTCTTTGACAGATAAAAATAGATAGATAATACATCATGCCAGCCCCCTATCAAGCATAAAATTAACTGCAATTACTTAAACTTAGTGAATGCCATTCAATTGTTTTAACTGTTTTTGTAAAAATTTGCTCGAGGAGATTTAAACCCTGCATCTACCAGCCACCTCGTTTTTAGCTAACAGCTCTAAACAGATGCCTGTGCCTGCACTGCAGTGCGACTATAGGAAACCCAGAGAGGTGCTTTTTTGCTCAGGGTTGAAATGTTTTTTTAAATTTTATTGTTAAAAACGAGCTAACCTCTCAGCACTGTCAGGAACAAGCAACAATGTGTCCTTTCCATTGTTGACAACAAGAAAAATAATCCAGCACTGTAAAGAGATGTCCCCTGTTGACATGTACTGTAGCCTAAAATCTCTTTGTGAGTAACGCAGTGTGACAGCATGGTCAGTATAGGCCTGATGTGAACTTCAGTCATGCAGAACATGGACACTCCAGAACAGGGCTAGAGATACAGTACAGTAAGAATTCCCATCAATAATGCACCAATAAATGATGACCTAAAATTATTATGGGTAATATGTGGGTATACTAGGTACAGTATATGGGTAATATTTAAGGACTGCATAACAACCTTATGGCACATTTATGACTAGTTATGAGTAGTTTATCAAACTCTTATGTCAGGTATTTGTGTCATATGTATGTAATATTTTGACATGGGTGTATGGTGTACAATTTCATCGAGCATAAATATCTAAATTATCAAAGATTATCCCATTATCCCTCTAATCTCAATTCTAAAAGAAAAACAAATACTGTGTGATGCTAGCCACAATGGCTGCATTAATACAGTAAGTAGTGGTGTAGCTCAGTGATCTTCAGTCCTGGTCCTTGAGACCCAGAGTCCTGCTGGTTTTCATTCTAACCATCTAATGAGGGACTGATTTACACCTGGGACGGCAGGTGAATGCAATTAACTACCTGGTAGGATGGAAAACCTGCAGTACTCTGGGTCCCAAGGACCAGGGGTCATTATCAAATGCAAGAATGCCAAGACGATGCTTGTGACCTTCTGGAGAAAGTTCTTCCCAAGTTATCCTGAAGAGAGCGATCTTCTCATGAAAGTAAGAACAGAGATGCTTCCTTACAGTGTGAGTTGTATTCTGTGCTTTATGTCACTCATACAATCAATTAAGACGCACAGCTGTTAGTTTTCCCAGCTATTTCAAATGGCTCTGTACTGTAGACTACAACGCTGCTCTGACGTGATGCGTTGTTCTCGCAATGAATCTTGGGGCTTCCCATTAGTTCTCATTGGCCAAGTGACCATCTGATGCATCTTCGACTGGTAGGTACACTTCTGGGATGTTTATCTGTCCTCCATCCTAGAATTATTTTGTTTGGAATCATGCGTTAGGTTAGATATTACGTAAAATGTGTTATGGAGGACACAAGAACGCACAAGAGCGCATATTGAGAAAGAGCCTAGGATTGAAATCCACTGGCCTAGCTAACTATAGGCTTGCAATCTAGCCAGCACACTACCATTCAATCTTCCAGTTGGGCTAGCTCAGTGGTCTCCAATCATGTGGCATGGAGGGCCGAGAGTATGAAGGTTTTCGTAATCAGTGAAATGACCTGGTGTAGTCTTTGGTTGGAATGAAAATCTGCAGACCCTCCATGGCACATGATTGGAGACCCCTGGGCTAGATTGTCAACTTTGACTTACAAAATGTTCTGAAACTAAATTTTATCCTAATCTGAATGGCCAAAATAATTTGCCAACAAATACTGATGCAAAATTATAGACTTTGGGTATTTCACATAGCTTGAAAATGCAGTTGCTCGCTAGCTACCAGAAATAGGCATTGCATAACTAAATCATGGATGTAGCTACCTCAATCACATTATCAGGGGCTAAGGATAGCGTAACATTCCTCAGAACAATGTCTTAATGGCATCAAGCAAGAAACAGTCATACAGTGAATGGCAAACTGCAGAAGAAGGCAGTCATAGAGCTGCAGCATCCTGTTTACCCACCAACACTGTGACCCTCCAGGTCAAATTCATGTATTAATTTTTGCCATACAGCCTGTTTGTCATTCATGGGTCTATCTTGAATGGTTGTGAAGAGCTTGGTGGAGAGACACATGGAAAACACCCAAAACAATAAGAAACAAACAATACATATCTGCGTCATGTAAAAAAAAAAAAAAAAGTGCAGTGCTTGTTAGTGGCACTTATTTTTATCCAACCTAATCTATGCATCATAGTTCTGCTACTGTATCTATACTTGAGATCTCAATATGCAACTAATAGGACCCTTCTTTCTTTCTGTGTGTGTGTGTGTGGGGGGGGGGGGGGGTGTCTATAAAGGCTGCATCAAGGGGGAGACAGAGGACAAAAAGGGAATGGCACTATATTCAAGAAAGAGATGAAGAGAGAACAAGGAAGTGTGAGAGAGAAGCATGCATGAATGGCAATGGGTGTAGGGATGGCATAGTCAGTGTGAGTGTGCTTGTACAGTATGTGTGTGTGTGTGTGTGTGTGTGTGTGTGTGCGAATGTGCGTGTGTGCATGAGAGTATGAGCCCCTAGTCCCCCGGGGTGCACACCCTGTCAGAGAGATCATAACAAACTGTCATCTGTACAGCCAGGGGCTAAGGTTCCATGCTGGTGCTGAGACCACAGGAAGAGTGAAACACTAACTGATTCCATGCTTTAGAAGGTTTCTGTGCTGTGAACACACAAGCCTGAAGACAAGTGTGAACTGATGATTTTTTTTTTCCCTAAATAACAATGACACGGGATCACAGATTCACATTGTACTGCATGGTACTGGAGGACTGAATGATACCTAAATAGTGCAATGGGGGGGGGGGGGGGGGGAAGCAAGTGAGGAAGGAAAAATATTATGCTTGTATGCAATCTCTTCCTAAGTTAATACCTTTTAAAACACAACAAAAGTTTTTGAATCCAGCCTCGTTCTCTAGTCCTAGTTATTATAGCATACCAATATCCCTCTAAGACAGATACACACACACACGCTCACACACATACAAATGCACACACAGATACACTATTACCATATTTCCAGGCAGACCACAACAGGTCATTCAGACAAGTGATATGATGGAATGAATGAAATACACAAATGAAACAGAAAGCCAAAAATTCTTCAGAATGTGAAATATGCATGCACATTAATTTATTAATTTATTTTTTAAATCTCTAACCATCTAATTTACCACTGAAATACTTTTCACTGAATTTACCAACAAGGAAATTCTAAAAAATCTGGCACAGATATTTGAGTATAATACGTTAATAATACGTCAACGCTGCATATTTTGCTTACAACACCAATACTGCCAGTCAGGTCAGGATAAGTGAGGCTCTGCTGTGTAACCACATTATCCTACGAGTGTCACTTTTAATTGCCATGCTCCTTTGTGTCCTGACCCCTCACTTCCAATCCCACAAGTCCCACAGTGCGGTCTTAAGTATAGCCTAGATAGTATCACCCAGTCTTATGTACTTTGAAATAATACACATCACATTTCTATGGATTTAGTAAGGCTGATATATGAGCTGTGCGTTCTCATGGCCCACCCACTCTCACTCCATAACAAAAACTAGGAATGTCACTTGCAGGCATGGGAACTAGGGTCAATTGTACATGCTCAGTCACTGCAGTGTCATGTGAGGAATTCTTCACAAACCAGCTCCCAATTTCATGGCAAATTTCCACCAAGGACTACATCTGTTTGGGGAATGTAAAGTGAAGCAGCGGGAGGGAGTTCTCCTGGATTAGGCCTGCTCATCAGTTTATCATTCATCAGTCAGCGGGAGTTTCAGTACAGAAGAAAAAGGGAGGAGGAAAAATCCCTAATTCTCTGCAGCCATACCTTCCTTTGTACTTCAGGATTAACGACAGGGCTGAGAGAACCTGATGAGTTTAAAGCTTCAGAAGAGAGCAGGGTGAAAGAAAGCCAGATCAGAACAGAGATACCATTAGAGAATCTCATAAATCAAGAGTGCTTATGGTGGGGGAATACGGTTTTAAAGACCATCTGGACTTTCCAACCTCAACATTTATTTTGAGCTCCCTCCGCCGGGAAAACTCTTTAAAGGACAGGATTTTCTTTAGTACCACTACACTTAAAAAGGGCCATCTTTATGTTGTCTCAACTTTGCTCATTTGACTCATTCACATTTTCTATCCGTGGTTAATAAAGGATGACCGTGTTTCAGTTCAACACAAAACCCCACAATTTTCACCGCAGTGACCATGGGTTAGACAGTGGCACCGAGGTCTGAAGCTTAAGCAGGAATAAGTTAAAGTGATTTGATAAAAATGTAAAGGCCAGAGGGAGAATCTTACAGTAGCTAAACCATGACTTGTATATCATGATGACAACTGAGAAGAAAAAGCCTGTGTCACCCATTCTCCATGACATCATGTTGGAGTGGGGGGTGACACCCAGGCTTCTCAGAAAGATAAGTGTGATTCTCTCTGAGGCCTTCACAGGCCTGCCAACTTCCTGCAGACACCTCTTCCTTTCTGCGCTTCCTGATGTTATCATAATCCGGGACCCGGAGTGGACCTTTGTGGCTCATGGCCTCGTCTTCCGCTAGCACACGTGTGCGTCACATTATCTGCTGAGAGGCCAGACTCCGCATCCTGTCAGTTGGGGGAGGGGTCGTGCTGCAATGTTGGGAACAGGAAAAGGAAGTGGACACAGACCAGGGTTAGGTGAGAGAATGGAAGGAACAGAGTACAATATCTATCCCCTCTCCCCATTCCATAATTTATAAACAATCATTTGCCATATTGTCAAAACTGTAAAACACAGGTTAGACACTCTCTTTATCCATATGCTGAAAAGCATCTATTAGGAATCGCAATAAAAGCCCCTGTTGTAAACTGTTTCAGCATCAATGGATGCCACTAACAGTCTAGTCTACAGTAAAAAAAAAAAAAACCCTATCACATTCCATGTAACACAGCGTTGCTAGTAATCTGAGATGTCTATCATAACTATTCTACTAATAAGATGGGCAACTTTATGTATGTATGTATGTATGTATGTATGTATGTGTATGTGTGTGTGTGTGCGTGTGCGTGTGCGTGTGTGTGTGTGTGTTTGCACGTGTGCAGGCCCCTCCACTTGGCTGCAGTGTGAGTGAAAGTCAAGCCATGAGCCTGGTCTGGCTCTGCATCCTTAACTGGGCTTGGAGCTCTTATTTCAATGGATGCCTAAGTAGAGTTTGACTTTGAAGGCTTTGATCCTGAGGCAATGCTATGGCATTTGACTTCTAGCTAAAAAAAAGCAGTGTGTCAGACCTCTGGGGTCACTGGGATCACTTATCGCTGCTGAAAATAACCAGTGGCAAGCCACGATTTGGGGAATCTAAAAGAGGGCTGACATTAGCAGGTGCCCTGAGGTGGAATAGAGACAGCTACAGAGCAGGTCACTGACCTTGGACCACAGAGAACTTCTTTTTCTTTTTCAGTTTTTTTCTGAAAACCCGAGGGCCTGGTTTCACTTAGCAGAATGGTTCTCGAACTGAAACAGTTGAACAACAACACTACTACACCAAGCGTAAAAGACAGCGAAATAAAGAGTCACTATTACTAAAACACATTAAGGCCCCATTTTCCAGGACCTCTGTAGTGCTGCGTGTATCATAAAGACCATCATAAGAGGAACCTTTAGGGTTTTTGAGGAACTTCCAACCTTCGCAATTTGAAGGGTATATGACAGTTGTGAGAAGATAAAATATCATAAAATCTTTCCTCTCCTCTTCCTCCCTTTTTACTTTATTCCATTGCCACACGATAGCTCACAAATATGAGATCAACAAGTTCATCTGTTATTTAACGATGGGCAGTACATTTAACAAATAAATTGCCTTGCAAAGGACGTCAACCCAAAACGCTAAAATCTTATGATAAAGTAACTGGCATCAACTTCAATGTAGGAAATGTAACATTGTTGAGTCCATGGCCTGGGGATTGGCCGGCTTCATTCTAATAAAAATGGGTTCATTTAAACATTGCAGAACACATTAGACATGATAACCTTGGCTCTGCTATTACAAAGCATCAAAACCTTCCGTTTGGTAAACATAGCCACTGTTTACTTGTTTCTGACTGCATACTTATATCAGTGTAGTACACAAACATCATACTTTTTTGGTGTAGTGTATACAGTTAGTAGGACTAACTATTTCTGAAGCCCATAACACCATTTGTGTGTGAGACAGATTACATAGATATGTGAGCCTTTCCTCCTCTATTCTGAACAAATCTGACCTATTTCCAAACCCTTGATGTTGGCCTTTGACCTATTTATGACCACAGATGTCAAGTGTACAATAGCCAATACTCTCTCATTGGCATCATTTTTGATCATAATATCCACATTCTATTAAATATTGGAAAATTTTGCTCCTGCATCATGTTAACCTAAAAGTTTCTAACCAAGCTTTAGGTAATGAAATGGCCCACGTCCTGCAAACCACATTCTATCATGAATGCACAAATGCAGAACACCAGCTCCAGAGTGCTGAGTATTCAAAGTAAACAGTCTATATAAATTAAGTATTCATTGATTCTTACTTGTGGACTTTAATGTTGATACTGTTGATCATCCACACTTGCATGAGGGAGATAGACAACTCGTTTCTAAGAAAACCCAGGGGAACTGAATGATTGGATAACGCCAAGAAAGTAATTGTTTTTTTTTTCTTTTTTCCTTTCCTTTTTGGTAAAAAACACTCTTAGCTGGCAAATTACCATTTCACCCCAGCTGTATTGTTGCATTTATTAGGTAGTCTTAAAGCCAATTTGCTAACTGGGAAGAGTTGTTTGAGAAACATGAAAAACACACAGCAAGGCAATGTTACATGACTTTGTTAGGCCAATTATGATCTGCGAGAAGTAATTTTTACACAGCCAGATTAGACGCAGCGCAAGATATTATTACCAGACGCACATCAGTGAATCAACTCTTCTGAGTGAATGAGTATGTTTCTGTTATAGGTTTATCATATCTAATGATACAGTCTTGTAAATTCTGATTTTCAGAGGCACATGAAATTAAGCACATCTAAACATTTTCAAACACTGAAACCATTTCAACCACATTCAAACATTTCTGTTGGTCTACTACACTTGAACCTTTATTGAATGACAACTTTGATAAATTAGCCAAGCACCAGTGGTTTTAAAGTTAAAACACATTTATTACATATATTTACCATAAACCTTAAATACATTGTGCCATTGCAAGCCAATGACAAATTAAGGTTAATTGTAAAAAATAAAATGGCAGTGGCAACATTGGTGGTCTTTACGATATGTCGTGTCACAAGGATCAGTTAACATCACTGACACCAGTAGAGCCCTGAGCTTTGTGTGACACCGGCAGGTGCTCTTTATCACTGGGCCTTTGGCACTTGATCCCCAGAATAACTACTCAGAGAGTCTTTTGTTTATCTCTGTTGACAACCACTGCTTGAGTGCAACCCAATATTCTTTAAAAAATATGGGCTGCTTGTTCTATAAAAAACCATTCTATATCTTATTCTCATTCCTAAGAAATAGACGTGATGGGCAACATGATTTCTTCACCACAACTATAACTAGATTCAGTGATTCCAGAATGAGGATCTGGAATACACAATCATTCATAAAGGCTATGGATTTTTGTTCCCAAGGGGAAATCTGGAGCTTTTGTAGCACAAGGGCATGGACACACATACTCCTGTTCAACCTCTGTCTCACCGCTATCTCTGTTCCCTGTTGTTGCGTGTAAAAAAAATCAATAGTGATTCAGGATCTCACTGTGTCTGGGGCACAGATGTACACAACTGTGTTTACAAGTTCATCTGAGGACGCAATGCCACAGAGGATTAACCCACAGACAAGCGGTTGTGAGGATTTCAAGCTACTGCATTCATAAATTTAAAAAAGAGTAAACCTATCCCTTAAACAAGACTTTTTGGTTATGGCTCTTTGTGAAATGTCATTTACTCACTCAAGAGAAAGTTTGACAATATGGTTATATTATCAAAAACAGCTGGAACTCTACATTTTATCTTCAGCAATGATTAAACCACAAATTGCTAGCTATACATTTTGGCCAGTGCAATATTGACCAGTGCAATATCCATCAGATAGTAATTACACCAAAGGAATAAAACTCAAAATAAAATTAACCATTTTCCATACCTGAACTCAAATGTTGACCAGAGGGCTGGTCTAGAGGAGATTTGCTGATTTGATGACATTCATATTCAAATTAGCGCATGATATCAAATGGTGACTTGACTTGACAATATCTACCTTCCTTGGAAGAGAGTTGGAAACACTGAATTCTGAATTCTTCAGGTTTACATGGACTAATTTGATGCAGTATACAGTAGCTAAATATTTCTGTTTTATATAATGAACACATCCTCTGCCATTTTAAAATAAATCACATTGTTTAAGCATTGCTTCTTTGTATGTGTGCTAAGATCCATGTTTGCAAATGGTTCAGATGCTGACGATGACGTTACAATCCGTGATTGGTGCTTGATTTGTGCCTTTTGCAGCTGTGCAAGAGGAATTACAAAAATATACAGTTTGCTGTTAGCAAAAGCTAACCTTGCTAGCTAGCTAGCTAGCATAAGGTGACCATAATTTATGGAGCAAATCTAGGGACATTTGGGATTCAGACAGAATGCTTGTGTAGATGGAGAAAATCTGTCCGGACAGCATTATAAATAGAGGCGTTCTGGTGATTCAGTGATTTCAATCCCGTTACAGGGCAACTTTGTTTGATTATTACTTAGTTTCCAAAGCCTTGTCCGGACAGCATTACTATTACTAGAGGTTTCACGATGACTGGGGCACATATTTTTTGCATCGGCACTGAATTAATTGTTTTCCCAAAATTTGGGAAATCCATTTTGGTGGATTTTCAATAAATCTTTTGATTACAAAATCCAAATTCCTGGACAGGTTGCTTAAATCAGCAAATCTTACTAATTAATATTTCAGAAAAAAAGAAAAACCTGCCCGCAGGATCCAAAATTCAAAGCAGGACCATGCAAGAAAGGTTTTTGGAACACTTATTTTTTGTGTGTACCATTGAGACAGAGGAATGTGTGAAGAAAGATTACATAAAACCGCTCTGAAAAAATGCTGCTTTACACTGTTAATAGTGTATGAAAAAGTGTGTAAAATCCAGGAGGGTGGAGGAGACATGAGAGGGAAAGTGAGGTGGCATGAGAAGGAAAGGAGTGGAGAAGGGGGACAGGGAAAGGAGAAACAGATCAATACTAGTCGGGAAATAAGGTAGAAAAGGTTATTTACTTGACATTGATCCGTTGTAGCGGCAGCAGAGCTTGCCCTGTTTCTCTTTTGTTAACCTTTAAGCCTGAGTATACTCACAAATGACGGGGGAGTCAACTAACAGGTGTAAATTATGGATCGAAGGAGGTCGTAGTACCTCTGTCACTGCCTGGTGCCTATGTAGTTACAGCCATAAAGAAATTTAAACATCAATAAGGATAATAAGGACAAATTTACTATGCACAAAGGCTTGAGTTTCATTCTGTGTGTGTCTATTGTCTAGAGCAGGATTTAATACTGCTAAGACAATGACTCAGTTGACTTGGGCAAGCTTTCCTCCACAAAGGATGATCGGTTGTGACACAGAACATTTATTTTACTCATTGTGCATCCTACCAAGCAGCAGTGATGTATGTATCCAGTGAGTCCTGTATGGTCAGTACCTGAAGAAGGCAGACTTCTTGGGACTGTACACAGCAAGCACGTAACAAGACTGATTTAAGTTGTTATTGATGGAGGCTTCTGGTGATTCCTGATTCCCACTATAATGACATAGACATGAAGTGGCTGTAGGGTAGTATTTATTTAATGCAAAATAAACTGACATGTCTTGAGCATTGTTTAATGGGAGGCTAGATCAAGGGCAGCGTCATGGAAATGGGGCATCGATATATAGTTTATCTAACACTGAATAAAATAGGCAAGTGCCAGACTTTTTTCAATGGACTAAAATGAATCAGTCGTAACTTCAATGTGGAAATGACCTTTTCATGGACAGTGAACAATCAAAGGTTACTACAGCCAAAGTGAGATAAACATTTAATTTTGTTTAAAAAAGGGCATACAGTATACTGTAGACAGCAGGGTCATCCAGAGCTGTTGGTGTGCCGCCCGTCAGCATCACCTGGCCCAGGCCCAGGCCCAGTAATCACTTCTAGACATCCATCATGTCTCTTTTTTAGTCCATGAAGATGGCACAGACCTGATGCACTGAATGAGGAACTATTTGTTCTTCCATATGCCAGTACTTGTAATCGGTTTCTCTGGATCCTGCCAAATTTTGCCCTTTGCCAACAAGGGCCACATGTTTCCACAAAGGAAAGTCTGGCAAATGGTCTGTCGATGATTTTGTAATTTGGGTTCCAGTAAAAAAAAAAGTCTTGGTACCACACAAGTCAACAAGGGGAAATTAAGTATATTATTGCTTTACTTTGTCTTTTATTTTCTTTCTTTCTTTCCTTCTTTCTTGCTTTCTTTCTTTGTATGTTTCTTTCTTTTTTTACATCTACCTGCCTACCCACCCACCTTAGGGCATGTTGTGTCTGAATGCTGACACCAATAACCTCACACTTCCTTCTACTTGTACTTCTAAGGTATTGTAATTTAAAGATGTGGGATTTTTCATTGGCCACACTAATACACAAAGCCAGCCTCAGTCAGTTGGAAGGGCTGCTAAATAAACATGCATTGCTTGCTCTGGTTCACAACCTTTCCACAAGGCACAACCATGTGCTGTAATGGAAACATTCAATGTTCTGCTAAAGGTTTTTTTTTTTCTTTTGTCACAGTCCTGAATTTAATTTAGTTTTAAAAAAAAAACTTCAGAATGACATGCATACAGAAACAAAAATGTAGGTTAAATACTTATGTTAAACTATGAATACTTGAGTTAATACATGCCTTGCCTTTTCGTGGGGGTCATGCAACCCTAGTTTGAAAAAAAATAATCTTTTAATGTCTGTATATGGGTGCAAGTGGAGGCACTTTCAGAAATCAGTCCATTGTGTATTCTGGTGATTCATTTTCAGAGAGGAAGTAGACCCATGGGGTGAGGTGACCCTAAAGAGCCAGGAAATTTGTTTTTTTTCCTCCTGAACTTGGCTATATCTCACTTTCTAGAGGTGCCTGTCCCACTCACTCACTCTCAAGGACCAAGCCAATCTCCCTTTGTAAATAGAACTATGTTTTATAATTCCCCTCTCTCTCAGATGACCGTATCAATAATGCAGAGGAACCGCATCTGTCCAGAGCCATGAGATTATTTCTCTGATTTGGGCTGACAGTTATGGTAATAGTTTGGCAAACAATCTACTCTAGCAACAATGACCACAGATTACAGCTGTTTTCAGATCAAAGAGACTGCAGAGAGGCCCATGATTGATTGCTCACCAAGAGACAGAGTCAGGCAGTTCAGCCCCCCACATCTCACTTTTGCCTCTCTACTCTGATAATGGAATAATTCCTTTATGTCTAATCTTTCTGGGAATTTTGTTATATTTAAGATACTGGACGACTTATTGAAGTTCTCAACGATTGTAAGAACTCAACAAGTGTACTTATGTGAAGCACTAGAACACCACGGTGTGATTTACAGGTAAATTGTCCAAAAATGTATAGAAAAGTAGTTCTTGAATACATAAATGTTACACCATATGATTACCAACAAACCTATCAAAAATAGGGTACCACAATGATTATTTTTTGTTTTCTTAAAATGTTCAACTTCAAATAATAAAACTGTGCATTAAGTTTTATCATTTAAAGCTCTGGAAATTGTGTTATTCAGGTTACAATGGGTCCAAGACCTATGAGAGGCACAAGCAATAATGCCCATTCTGTTTTATTTTTAAAAATGACCACAGTCCGCAGTCACATTGCAGTGGCTTTAAAGGGCTCAGACACTGAACTGTATATGGGAGACATCACAGCCTAATTACCCTCATCAGAGCCATTTAGCCAGACCAACAATTTTTGTTAGGTCCAAAATTCCAAGTCCTTAGCAAGGGTTCTTTGCCCCCCCAAAAAAATTGACCATTGAAACCATTGAAACCAACTTCTTGCAATTTTACAATAGATCTGCATAATTTATGTTCCTCTGAAACAACAAAAAAGACTATCTGCAATTCCAGTGATCAAAACACACCAGTTATGTTAAAATTAGAAGTGGCAATTAGATTGGAAGGCCACCTTATGAAGACCTAATGGATAAAGAGCATTTTGAACCCTGTTCAAACATTAGGCTATATACTTGCAGAAACAACAGTACTGTATATAAATGAACATGAACAGAGGAATATTTTAGAGGGTATTTTATTATAACTGCATTAATTTATCGCTCCAGTTGGTCACAATTGCTTACAAGCCTGAACACTGAAACCATTGTCTACTGTAAATGCTAGCCTTATACTTCAATTTGATATCAATGATATCATCTCCCAGTAGGCATAGCCTATATGATTAGACCTGTATTTGAATTATAGAAAGACACACAAAATTAGATTATACTTGCATAAGAAAAAATGGCAAGACACTGAAGACATGCAAGGTAAATTCTTTGTTATAATTACGTAAAAAACCTAACCTGGCAATACTTCAGCAACAAATGAAAGAGAAGCCAACTTTAGCATTCCGCACAACATTAGAGGAAATATCCCATCTCCATTGTTTTGGATGTAAATACTGTTACATATACCAATTCACCATAAAGCAGTATACTTATGAATTTACAAGCTATTTAGATTTTACACAATGTGTTTTGAAATAATTTTTATTTATGCTAGCTTGGTATACGTTAGGCAGGCTAACTTCTGTAGCAAGGTAAAACCTGAATTGCATTGCATGAACATGCTGTTGCCAGTGCTTGCGGCTGTGTGGAAATTTCCAAATACAAAGGAAAAACATTAGAAGCTCATATGTTGCTCCACTGTTCAGTTCAAGTAGCCTACTTGATTAGAGTTAAAATCCACCCCAAACCAGAATCTGTTTGCTATTCCTATCATTGTGAAAAACTCTCATCCAAAACTAGAATTTCGAAAGCCAGTACTCTACTTTGAGATGTCATCAAGAATGTCTTCTGCACTCACTCACCCCAAAATGAAAATTCACTCATGTTCTTCTCACCCTCATGCCAGTCGAAGTTTGTGTGTCCGCATAAAACCCAGTGAGTTCGCTAGCGAAGCTCCATGTCAGCCAAACAGCAGAAGTGGCCAGGAATTGGTTCTTTGGAGTTCCAAAAATGGCCAGAAATGGCCATGAATTAACTCCAAAAAGTCCCAAAAGGCCAATGTTTCCCTCCATCACCTAAACCCAGTATTGGTAATGGAGGTAAGTACCACGTTATCTTCCCTAGGTACTTCCACAGTTTTTTCACATGCACTGCCAAATCACAGATTAGGCTAGTCTTGGTGCTTTTTCGCCACAGTGATGTGACCACAATGCTGTCATCACGGCATCAAGGGCATTAAGAGGCAAATTCAGGTCAGTCAGTCAGGGGTGAGACACTTCCTCTGTCTGTGTGCTGTCAGACGGTTTACAGCACCTGACAAAATCATTTTCTACATAATGTAAAAGTTGCCAAGTGAAAGTTGGACGTACACTAAGTTATACTCCAAGACTACGCATGTTGTCATCTTTATAGATCCTATTTTTGTTTATTTATGGGATGTATGCTGTTGAAAATACATATCAAATTTTGGTCTCAATACATAACCCTTTTTGACATGGAATAATGGAATATGGCTGATCAGTATTTGCATTTACACATGTTTTCAAATCACTTTTAGTAAGTGACTTAATTCATGAATGCACCGTAGGACTGTGCAATACTTGTCATACTTTTGGAAAAACTTGTTTGTGCACACAAATGTTGACTGAACTGTTCAGTCACTGGAAGAACATGAATTCTGTCTTAGGGAGGATATTTTTTTGTTTTTTTTTAAGGTGGTGATGAGTGGCTGGTAACATGACATAGACTAAATGATAACCTAATGCTGATTTCATTGTCTACAATGGATGGTGGTGTGGATTCAAATGTGACTATGAACAATGATGAGCTCAGTGGATGGCTTTCACATGACTTCATATGCTCTGGCATGTAAATAGCATAGCCCATTAATGTGACACGTCATGGCAAAACTTCTCATGACACAATGTCTGTGCTTACACACTCAGGCCTCAAGACTGCAGACTGTCTTCGCTTGTTGCACATCACTGTTTGCTAGTGTGAAGTGTTTGTTTCTCAATACCTTCGTAGATATCCAACAAAGAAGCTCATGATTTATTAATGGCACAAAAGCTGTAACACCAGTTGGCTAATATAAATTTGCATATTTATTAAAAGGGAGACATTTGTGATTAATGGCATCCAGCCATGTCACATGTAAATGAGGAAAGGAATCGTATAGTGGATCCCTGATCATGTGGATCCCTGATCATTACTCTACTCTTGTATTCCTCAAAAAGTATTCTGTACTGTATTCTGTAGGCCTATAAATTACTTATTTTATGCATGGATTGGACAAATGTAACAAATGTACCATGATGCAATGTTACAGTAACAGTATATTGGTTAGGGTAGATATATGATGCAGTGTAACCCTATTTTTCCAGCAATATGAGGATCACACTTCATGATACTATATTACTTGAGATTGACTATGGCTGTATCAACACACTAATTACAAGTTACTACACTGAATTGGACTGTAAAATGCCCGCTAGAAATACTGGCTTGTCTACCCTTGATTCAAATGTAACCTATAAAAAAGGGAAAAATAAAAAAGAGAATAAAAAATTGTCTTGACGACAAGGACATTGTCAGATAAGTGGAGAAGGGCAGTCAGAGAGCTATTTAGAGTGACGGTAAATGGCCTTTTTACCATTCCAGCTACCCCCGCCCTCCCTCCCCCGTTTGGGGATGGCATTAGAGACTGCAGACTGACATACATTTTTTATAGCTTCATAAAGTCGTCCAATGACCAGGTCACCCTTCTCATAACTAGGGAGCAGAACGCTTGAAAAAAGCCATTCATCACCATGAAAGGGCCTGCTTGTCCAAGCGCCTTCAAACATGCACACAGTCTGGCAAGAGACGCTCAGCACAAATGCTAACGTACTTCTGCCACTAATGCCAGATGACCTTCTCACATCTATTAGCGGGCTGGCTGACGCAGAGGGCAGACACGTGCCCCTCTTGTCTCCTGCAAAGATTTCAATGACAAGGAATAGAAAATATCATGCATGATAATAGCCATTGCCACCAACAAAGCTATCTTTGCCATTTTTTAACTATGCAAGATAATGTCAGGTGAATATTAAATAATCTATGATTAATTATATATTCAAGAAATCTTTGTCTCCAAACAGTTGCAGCCTATCCAAAACATGAAATATGCAAATGATTACGTTCGCATCTCTTGCCCTGCAAATTGTTATTGTAGAGGTGTGCAGTTTGAGGTGATATAACAGAATAACATGACATGCTTTTTTAAATGTGTCCCCTTTGATTTGGCAAGCCAGAAGGACCTCCAGTGTAGACTTGGAACGCCCCTCACAGACAAACCATCAGACCACCGAAACCCATTAGTGGGCAATTAGTGACAGCTGGTGGGTTGTCAGCTTGGTAATGGCCTCAAAAGGAGTACCCATGGAATACAAAAACTACCAGGGACACAACGGTTTAAACCTTAGCCTATAAAAGTCAAAGTACTCAGAAAGCAAGCTTTGTCCATGTTCTGAAGACTCATGTCCACTGATCTCCCTGTCTAAACGTTGAAATGTACAATCCCATGTCAGTGAATGCTATAAATGTGGATTATTGTTGCTTTTGAATGCATGGCATTATTAAAGAAAAAACACTAACATATAGGATGACAGCTCAAAATTCTGCAAGTTGTGAAAATGCGCATGTACTCTGTTAATCACACTGCACGTCAGCTAAAGGCGTCCTATTTTACTGCTCTGCTTGTACCAGCTCCCCCTCTTGCTGCCTTTTTATTTTAAAAGCTATGGCTAAGCTATGAGAGGCCCAAGAGGTGGACGGGCAGAGGAGGGGGGGTGTTGAAGTAGTTTAATAATTTATTTAAGAGGGAAAGAAGGCAGCCAAGGGGAACAAATAGTGTTTCTCCCAGAACCAAGCCCCTCTGACCCCGGCCCTGCGTACCTGAAGCCCAAGCCCCATCGCATTAGTGAAATTCTTATTTGATGGCATTTTAATATTCTGCCTTGATGACTTTTTAGCAACATTTACTTTCGGAGGTCTCGAGCGCTTCCCCCAGAGGAAATGAAACATGTCAAAACCCATTACGAAAAAATCAAAATTTAAATACCTCAGCCGTGTTAGCGGTAATACACACAATCCCCACCGCTCAGAGGCAAGGCTCACAAACACTCATCTGCTTGCCGGCTCGTAATGAGTCTGTTTGATGGGTAAGCGATTTGTGGGTCACCGAGCATACGTTACAGATCCAATTTAACCCTTGATTGCTTGTACTCTGGAGGACCTGGGAAAATGTGTTATTGAAATTTAATACCAGATCATTTCTTCTCCCTCCCATGCTGGGACAAAGGTATGCTAACATGACTCCTTCGATGGCCTGTGCAGATGGGGGAGGCAGTGGGAAATGCAACCAAGGAAGAAAGGGAGAGACAAGACGACAGAGAGAAACAAAGACAATTTTATGCATGAAGGCAATCTTTGCCTCATCTGGAGGTCTTGCTAAACACCAATCCAATTAGCCCCTGAAGGCGCTACACTGAGCACCAACTCAATTGAGTTTGGGTTTTCTATCATGTGATATATCACTTTTACAACGCTGTAATGTTTATAGCAGTGTGCCGTTACGTGTCAATGTTTTATAAGTTGAATGAGATGTAGACAGTATAGGGATTCAATGAAAGACAGAGTTCATTCTCTCCTACGAGGACACTGGCATGCTTTTGGACTGAGTAGCACATGATGAGAAACATGGAAATTGACAAAAACAAAAAGGGGTGCCAGAAACAAAATGGCCACCGTTAAGACAGCATAATCTAATTTAAATAATACCAGCAACTCTTCTCCATGGATGATTAGTTTCAAAATTAATAGTAGTGCTCCACACAACCAGTGCAGTGAGAGTTTCTGAGGGAAGGGTGTTTTAAAGGTATCTAGTTGTTTGTATGTTGTCCAAATTGAGTGAGGTGATTTTTTTGTAATTTGTAGTCTGTATCAAAACTGGAGAAACGCCCCCTTGACCACATCTTTAGCTTTCTGCATAAATATGACAACCCTCAGTTGCCATAGCGGTGAGATTTCCAGTAACATGAACTCCCCCCAAGTTTTTCTTATTTGTTTTTTTTTCTTCCTAAAATGGTTCAGAACATCACCATTGTGTTCTGAAACCAATAAATCAACCAAGCTGGGAACTTCTGTCACCAGGGGGATTGAAGCAGGTGGTGTGACACAGTAAATGCTATTTGAAAAGCCATTGTTCTTTTCTGAAACATGAAAGAAGCTTGTTAAATCCAAATTTTGGAGTTTTGAAGTTCTATTTAGAAACGTTTTTTCTTTTTATCTAAAAACCATTTTGAAACAAAATTTATTTAGCAGTCTAATTATTAAAGATTAACTAAACCCCACCCAAATCTGTGGTGATTTGGGTTTCAGTTACTCTTTAATGTAAATAACCTGAATTTTCATTTTTCAAGTTATTATGATTTTATAAATGATTTTAATTTATTAGGATTTTATTAAAAAAAAAAAAAAACATTTTCCAAATCACATGGCATGACTTTACACCACAATAAAATGTGGGTAGACAAATGCTTTTGTTGATCAGTTGAAAAATTTACTCTTCTATGACATCAAACATGTCCTGTGCTTGGGATTGGAGGGGACAGAATCTAATCAAAAGAGCGCAAACTGCATGAACTGTAAATACACATAAAGAGCAACATCATATAGTGTGTCGATGGATAAATGGATACTTGAACAAGCAAAAGCTTTTCCAGGGCAAGGATGTAACAGAATATACTGTATATTTTCACATATAGATTTAATTCAAATTAGCCTAGTGATGTTACAAATAAATTTAATCTGGCCTAAATCTGTAATAGTCATTGTGCTGTGTGTGTAACAGACACAGTGGGTGTGTGGTAAAACATGTCACGTGTCCTGCTGAAGTGTCCTTGAGCAAGACATTGAACTTGTACCTGATGACTCACTCTGAATAAATGCTTCTGCTAAAAGCATAAAATGTAAATTAATAGTCGTGAAAAGCTTTGGCCTGCACCCAAAATCTCCCAGGTCCTTTGAGTTTTTCTAGGTTGTCCCTATGGCTTAGGAACTCTGAAATTGGAAATCCCAAACTAGAGTGTGGTTGATATTAACCGTAACTGTTTTAACATTAACACTTCTGTTGTAGTAGTAGTAGGTCTTGTGAGAGTATCATCATTTCAATTAGCAACCAACATTTTCTTAAACCCTTTTGTTATATTTCATAAATTTTAGGGAGTCTGAATAATATCAGTGCTCTAAATGGACTGGTAGAGGGGTCTCTCTGGTGAGGGGGCTAATTGAGAGCTCAAGCGAGCAGTCGGCAGGCTGGCACGGTTCATTCACAGTATTTGTCATTAGACCCCACTGCAGAGAGAGAATAGAGTGCACTGCACCATTCGTGTGTAACCAAGATTTATGCTAATGGCTCCCTGCATATGCTTATTCCACATATCTATATTAAACTTAATAGACTGTTACATTGCTTCTTAACCTCGGCTTCCATACATGATTACCTTTTCTGATTTCTTTGCAAAACGGCATATAAACACGGGGCAGGGATTTTGTCAACGTGTCAGTGAGTTTGTTTCCAGTGGCAGCCCAAGGCTCTCATAATCGTTTTGTTACTTCAGGGACTCTATCAAAAATGCTTGCCTAAAAAGCTACAGTTGGCATGTCACTGTGTAGATTTCCCAGAATGCTGGGTATAACCTTGGATTTATCGCTCTAGGTTTGCTCAGGAAATGTACAGTACCAGTGTCACTGATGGGGAGTATTGAGGACATATAAAACTTGACATAAATACTATTCTAGATGTAATAATGACACCACACTACTTATAGGGCATGTTTTATAGTATATTCAGTGTCACCTTGAGCAATAATGCTGAACTAATAATTTATTTAATTTTAAGTATTATTTACACAGTGAAATGTTTTACTGAGACACAAAGGCTTTTTCAGTAACGCTGTCCTTCACATTCATACAGTTATACACATTCACACCTGGAGACTGCACAGTACAACCAATCTTCTACTCTTGGCCACTAAGCAACTTTACTGGAACAAGGTGATGGTCAAGTACTCTGGTCAAGAACACCTCAGTGTTAGTTGATAAGGGATGGGAGAGTATTAATCATCAACTAAAAATGTTTGAGCTACTTCAGCGATTTCGAACAATCACAAACCCACTTCTCCAACCTGTAAGCTACTGCTACCCCATTTATTATATATATATATTATATATATTTTTCATTATGGGAATGTGCCAAGAGCCTTCAAAGAGGAGAACAAAACAGAAAGCATTAACTGTAATGCTATATCCATGTATTATAGAAAACAAGCACAGATCAAGTACAGGCCCACAGTGTGTGTGTTCAATTAAATTCAATTAAATTCAATGAGATGCATTGAAGCATCGCTAGCTCAGCATCACATTCAATGCGATGCTCAGCTAGCGCGACACAGTTATCGGTTAAATTATGTAATTCCACTAACGTCACTTAAATACCACAAGGTATTAATGTTACCTACCGTTAAAGTTTGTAGAGCAGCAGAAGATGTGGACGTTCATAAATTAACGGCAGAGAGTGGGACTCAGTGCGTGGGACTCAGTGTGGCATTTAGCCAAAAGGCGAGAGCCGCAGCCAAAGACACTCTCTAGAGGCCATCTGATGAAGCGTTGATGACTGACTGACTGCCTCCCTGCCTGACCGGAATATGCCTCTTGATGCCCTCGGCTGTGCCTTGGGAATTATATTAATTGTCACTGGACTAACAAAATAAATCAAGGGAGAATCTTTGGCAAAGATGCTCTGCCCCAACAAGTCCTCCAAACCATACGACCAAATAGGTCGTTTGTTCCTACCCTCTCTAATACGACCCACAGGAGCGTTTCCTAAATTAGCGCCCCTACCGGCGGCAGGAGATGGCAACAAGCGTTTCCAACGTGATCTCACAAAAATACGTGAAATGAACACGACCATGACGAATTTGAAAACGTTCCTCCGCCATAAATTGAATTACGTCCCAAAGGTTGGTTATTGGTTAAATTAAGGCAAGTAAAACAAGTTTGGTTAAGGTTAGGATTATGGTTATGGTAAAGTTTAGGCAAATAAAACAACTTGGGTTATGGTTATGGTTAGGCAACTAAAACAACTTGGTTATGGTTAGGAAAATGGTTTGGTCACGGTTAAATAAAAAAAAATTAAATGGGACTCACGGTTGTATGTCCTTTGGAAACGCTGGGAATCGAACTCCGGTCGCCAACATCGAAGGCAAACGTATACACCCATCCGCCATCCCCGCCCACAACACCCTTAGGTTCCACCGTGCTACTTCAATGTTAAGAGAGAAACTTGACCGTCACGTGACGTGGACACATTGTCGTTATTTACACGGCCGCTATATTTACACGGCCGCTAGAGGTCGCTTAACTTTAAAACATAACTATAGGTCGTAATAAGCTGCTTGTACAAACGACGTATGGGGTTGTTTTTTGGGGGAGAACAGTCTCCTCAGCCCTGTCTCAGCTCAAAAAATGTTTCAATTAGGCAAGCTTGGATAGGTTACTCAACACAACTTCATTTAACTAAAATCCCTCCTTCAC
The DNA here is from genome assembly GCF_046629955.1 of Centroberyx affinis. Taxonomy (NCBI): domain Eukaryota; kingdom Metazoa; phylum Chordata; class Actinopteri; order Beryciformes; family Berycidae; genus Centroberyx; species Centroberyx affinis. The sequence goes on along the minus strand of NW_027280332.1, from coordinate 149,061 downwards.
ACCACCAGCTCCTTGTTTCCTCTGTGACATGGAAACTGATGCCAAAGTGTTTCCAAGGCATGTGAAAATTTTGAAAATGGAAAAAGAATTTGTAAGCCAATCTTGTATCTATGACATTTTACTGTTTGGAATTTTCTTTCAGGGATTACATCATTGCAGATGAGCACATCATTGCAGATGCTTGACTGAGTTATTGGTAATTAAACCACTAAGGGGTCATTACTCCACTGTTTATTTCACTTTTTTTATTTCACTGAAAAAAATAAATTGTCCCAAACACCTGGTTAGCAGTTTGGATTTTCATACACTACCTCTTTATCAAATATCAAAGGCCATTTTAAGTTTTGAATTGAGAAGTCAATTTTTTATCTGCCATAATCTGATTAGAAGTGAGGACTTGCGTCCCGGTGGCTCAGTCGGCTGGGGTGCACACCATGTAACCGTGGCGTCGGCCTAGGACCTTTGTCATATTTCCCCCCTCTCTCTCTCTCAATCTTTCCTGCCTCTCTCTACTGTCTGTCAAATGCAAAAAAAAAGGCGATTTGAGAGGTACCTAAATTAATAAATATAAATAAATAACCCCCCCCCCGTTTGCCTGTTACCTCAGTCTCAGGATAGCCTAGATGTCGTTTCAAGATGAGTGACAAGTGTTGGCATGTAAACTTGCCCAGCTAAGGGGGAGGAAGGCGGGACTAACAATACACTTTGCTGCCTCAAGACGAAAAGCTCCATATTGTATATATAGTATATATAGTGTTAACATTATGTAACAACTGGTAATGCAATATTGACTGGATCAGGACTGACCATAGCCTCTTTTGAAGTAAAAATGTTGTGAACTAAATTTACTTTTAAAGGTCTTCTGTTATCATCTTAAGTATTTTGCAATTTAAACATCTCTAGTGCACAATTAATTGTGTTTAGCAATGTTAAATCTATGATAGTATAAAAGAGTTAACTGCAGTATAGTTTACAATTCGTAGCTGAAATTGTCCTGATCAGTGATCACATTCATTAGCTTGGCATTCAAAGCATTTTGCAGTTGCATTTGGCAGTGGCATGAGAACAAAAAAAGAAAAAAATCAGCAACTCTAGAATGAATATCAATTAACAAATTTAAAGAACTCAAGAAGTGCTGTTTATGTGCAGTAGTATCTATGTGTATTTACCAGTAATTGATATATTTTAAAGAAAAAAAAACTGATTGGGACTTTAATACGCTAATATGCGCTGGTGGTCTCTCTACAGAAAGCTACAGGAAGCCACTTAAGTGGCATGCAAAGCTGACCAGAGCTCCTCTTGCCCCAAACAGACCCTAGGCTCTCACTTTACGCACCATACACTTTCAACTCCCTTTTTCCCCACACTACCCATTTTGCCAGGCTCTTGACTTACAAATTGCTGTTTTAGACTTGGTTTCATTGTAACAGCTTTCTAGGGAGAAGGGGAAGAAACGTATGAAAAAGCCCACTCAGGACACTTATGTCCCCATGCAATACAGTAAAGCCGGTCCTTGGCTAACAGTCAGCACATTGTTTCCGCTTGTCCCTCAAAGCACTAGCCTCAGCGCTGTCAATAACCTCTCTATCCATTCTCTAACCTTCCCATCTTTTCAATCTACTTGGACTGATTCCAAGTAAGGGCCATGAAAAAAAAGTTAAAATGCCCTGGACATAAGCCCTCAATAGCTCAGCGTAATTCCCTCTTTAAATGTAAGACAAAAATATCAGGGCTCTTTAGCATGCCAATGAGACTGCACAGAGAGCAGTGTTCCCAGTGGACAGGGGACAGGAAGAAGGGCAAGTCCTTCCTCGGCATAAAGAGGCACTGTGTAGAAGAAAGACACTGCGCAAAGGAAACCATTTGAGTTCAAAGGTGACACACACACACGCCGCACACATGCATGTACACACGCACACACATACACGCACGCGCACGCGCAGCATCCTAATACACAGTATTAAAACAACTCTAAACATAAACAAGCATTCACTGAAGCCTACATGGGTTCTTTCTGGGACAAAATGTCCAGAATATATTAATATGCTTTATCATATAACATATCTCAGTGCCGAGAGTCAAGGTCTCATCTTGTAAATGTTTTAATCACCTGCAGAACATTTACCCTTTGGTTCCGATCTGCTATCATAACAGCAAGCTTTTGAATCTCCAATCTCATTGAAAGCAGCGCAAGCCTTTTTTTTCTGCCTAAAATACCACTTCATTCAACAGCCTCGTACATTCCATCACACCCACCATGGCTAAGAATTAAACGAGTATTCAAATGAAATATTAATTAAATTATTGTGGGTTTTTCACTTAAGCGCACCATTTTCATAATTGTTCCATAAATTATATTTTCCAGTACATTTGCTTTAGATGGATAATTAATTTCTGGCTTTACCCTTTTCAATTTGATTTTGTTTGTGGAAACTGCTGAATGCAAATGTCCGTGCTTTTGTGTGTGTGTGTGTGTGTGTGTGTGTGTGTCTGCTTGTACGTGGATGTGTGTGTTTACACACAGATTTAGTAGAGCCCTTTGCCATGTGTGATAGTCATCTGCTCAACTGTGTATATGACAACTGCACACAAAAGTTCAGAGAAACATGGGGGTCATGGCCACATGGGTGTATATTGCAGTATAAAAGAGGATGTGGTAATAATAATGAATATAAGACCTGTAGATTCATGCTTCACTAGCTGATATACAGTAGCGATAGACAAGCAGAAGGACAAAAAGGCAGACAGACACAGACACACACACACACACAGAGTTGACTTGGTACCTCCATCTTTGTCCTATGATATTTCATGCTGCTAAAAATGGCAGCTCAGTAGCTTCAGAATCTAGTTTAAGTGAGGCCGCATTATCATTTCACAAGGCAAAGACAGAAGGCAACATATGCCCAGCACTGTCCTTTGGTCCCTCCAACTCAAAGTATTCATCAAAAAGCATTGCTCTCCCATGAGCTTGCTGCCATATGCCGCTGGAAAATGTCACCAGTGAAAGTCATAATAATTCACCAGTTTGAGAACTGCATTTGATATTCATGTTTTCCAAATATTCTGACCCAGATCCTCTACTGTGGCTTTATATGCTGCTCTGCACTGAATATAAGACAGTTGTTAACATTGGCCTTTACATCTAGGTGCAATATAGGTTTGTGCATGCACCTCTGTGTGAAATTGGGTGTGTTTGCTTGCATGTCCTTTTGTGTGAAATTCTACCATTCTATCATTATCTAATCTGTAATACATTGCAGAAAAAAAAAAACATTAGCCATTTTTTTGTGATGCGTTCTGCCCACTTATGTCAAAATAGAGAAAGAAATGCAGGCTACAATATACCGTATTTCCTCTAATAGTGGCTGGTAGTCAATTAAAAGCCGGGTCTCCGATAATGGCCGGGGCCGTGGTCGACACGAACGAATAAAGGCCGGCCCCAAATACAGGACGGGGAAAAAAACAAAGGAAACAAGTGAAATTTTTGTGGACCAACCAACTGACCGACCGACCGACAGAGCAAGCTATAGAGCTGCTGGTCGCAGCTAAAAACAACGGTGGATACCAGTAAACTCCTGGTGCCTGGCAGAAGTCTCTGGAGCATGCCATCGTCGATTACCGTAATTATCGGGAACGCATTGCAGTAACAAAAAAACGGCTACCTAACGAACCCCAACAGAAGCAGATCAGAAAACAAGGAGGCTTCGTACTAAAATATCAGCAAATATACTTATCAAACAGAGGGAATTAGAAATAAAGGCCTGTCTCTAATATAAGCCTGCTTCCAATAAAGGCCTGGTACCCTCTGCAGTTGAGGTAAATAAAGGCCCGGGCCAATATAAGAGGAATTACGGTATATTTTTTTGTTATTATTATTATTATTAGGCGTAAATATGTAATATATTTTCTGGAGATTTTGGAGTACTATTTCATTGGTGATGGAGATTTCAGAGGACAACCAGCTTTTAGGCCAAATAATTTTCCCAATCAAGTTTAATAATCAACCATTTGTGTTAGATTAACCTAACTAACATGAACTCAGTGCTGAAGCATCATGTCCTAACACGAAGTTCACCAAAACTAAGCCTCTACACCTTGTAAAAGAATGGCTTCTTTATCTGTAAAAGCCGGAGGTTTCTGAAATAAGCTCTGAAATAACATCTATGTTCAGTCACTGGGTTGGAAGCCTAGAACCAGTTCCAATTTACAACCAGTTCCAAATTTCTTATAAAATAATAATAATAATAATGTAATATAGGATTGATATAACTTTGGATACTGTTTATCAGTGCCTAAGAGCTTACTTGAAATGTGTTCAAGTGGCATAATGTAAGATTTTGTTTTGCTGAGGCTGGGTGGCATCATCAGTTATGTTGTTTGGTAAGTGATGATGATGCAGCTTGCTTTGCTTATATTTACAAAGTAAGATGGAATTGGAACAAGTGCTTCACAGTTTTGTTTAGCTTTACTGGGGTGGGCAGTAACATTTTTAGCAGTACTTAAATATAAGTAATTTACCATAAGGAAGGCAAGTCTTCAGACATGATGAAGCATTAGCTGGCTCCTGTGTTGCACATGCTGTGGTTCATCGTCTCTTGAAGAAGCCTAGCAATTACAGACCTATTCCAAAACTACTGTTCTATGCAAAGGTTAAGAGAGATTATTTTCCTGTCAGTTGATATCTATGAATAACAACCACATCTGTGAGAAATTTCAATCAGGTTTAAGTGCAATCCACAGCACAGAGACAGTCCCCCTTAAAGTTATGACATTTTCTTTGCTGCTGGTTGATTGCTTGTTGAAGGGAGTTTATCATAATGTTGAATATTTCTGATATCTGGCGTTACCCAAGGGTCGATTTTAGACCCCATTTTGTTTTCATTCTAATTGCTTCTACAACACATCCATTCCCACTGTTACACAGATGACACCCAGTTGTGTGTCCAAAAAATGAAGTGATACTAGAAGCCTATCTTAAGATTTCCTTACATAATGCAAGATATTTCAAATCTTTCTTCAACTTAATAATTATAAATATATTAATAATTATAAAATAATTATAAAGGCTGACAGTATCCTGTCAGCCTTTGGTAGAAACAGTGATTCCTGGTTGACTTGGAACTCAGTTAAAAAGGCTGTTCAGACTTGCTTCCACCAGTACAAAATTTGTCAGAATATCTCATCTCATTTAGTACAGCAAACTGTAAACTTACAGTAACTTTTTACTTCAGTCTCCGTCAGAGAGCCCTCTCCCTTCTGTAGTGATTGCAAAATGCAGCAGCAAGGCCAACTTTAACCAAAAGTAAGAGATTTTAAAATTGAAATTGTCAAAATTTCTGCCTTAAACAGGAATTGTTAAAAAAAAAGTGAGTGTACTTGAAATATGAGTGAAATTGTATAAGCATTTTCGTATGGGACAATGAAAGGACAGATTGACCATATATTTCTGTTGCCTACTCTCCTCAGAATTAGGCTTACAAGTTATATCTTGAAATGTACTAACTGTAATTGTACTGTTTTTACTCAATACGCAATAAATACAATCCGTACATTACACAATGTACAGTACTAGGGATGTCAGTTTCGGTTAATTTTGCTTTCGATAGGCCGACACCTATTAACTGGTAACTAACCGGTTCATTTTTAAGAAAAAACGCTTAATGACGTGAAATACAAGAAAGTGGCGCTTTCCTTTTAGTCCGGCGCTCCATTGACTCAATGAGCTTTTTATATTATGTGATATTACTAGAATTCAGCATTGAGGTACTTACATTCATGATTTTGCATAGGTATACTAACCTAAAAATCTATTATTGGGAACTGCGAGAAAGTTTCAGAGCTCAGACTGCTAGTTGCACGGAGTGTGTATGCAAATTAACCTATAGACCGACATGCATAACCGGTCAAAAACATTCTCGGTGGTTAACCGATTAACGGTTAACCATTGACATCCCTATACACTACAATACAATTTATAATATAATATACAATATAACATACAACACCAGGAGCGCGAGTGTTATGAATAATATAAATGCTAAATGATAAGTGATATATGGTATTGCACAGTAGGTAAGTGGTAATATGACACAAGTATCAGGCACAGTGGTAGTGCAGTGATGAGTGCAATAACAGTAACAGTCCAACAACTGTACAATAACTACAATAACACAATAAATACAGCAGCGTATCACATACATCAATGAAGTTTATTTTATAAAGCCCTTTTAATATCAAGATGTCACAAAGTGCTTGAACTTAAACAGGAATGAAATAACAGAATAATAAACAACAAAATAAATACAGACCCAGTCTTGATCCCCAAAGAGCACGCATTAGTACAGTACTAAACAGGCATCAGCACAGTAGCAAGGAAAAACTTCCTAGATGAAGTTAGAAAATAACTATGATAACTTTAACTGTATTGCTTTACCACTGAGTCCCCATTCATTGTCCCCCACATTGTATGATAACTTTAACTGTATGACCTGCTTTAGCACTGAGTCCCCATTCATTGTCAATTCCGCCCCGTAGCGGCACAAAGTCAACGTTACAGTGTGAATAACAAACTAACAAACGAACAAATGAACGAACTAACTAACGGACGGAGACCGATCCATAGTCCCCTCTTTGGTGGGGGACAAAAAACATGTCTGCAACCAGCGTTATCCCAGTTAACCAAATTCTGTTGCCTCAAACATACATTGTCACTACTGGAAAAGTGAAATTTGTAATTTGTAACTCGGTAACATTGTCAGTTAGTAGTTTGCATGTTGTGGCAATCTAATAGGGGAGGAGTTTGTTTAAATAGACTATATATTAAAATACTGTATCTATTATTCAGTTATTCAAGTTTTGTCAATTATTATTATTATTATACCATTAATTATAATATTTTCTGCTTAATAATTTTTATATAATGAGTGAATGAATCAGTGACACCATTATTTATATTTTCAAATTAACATGAACTAGGTAGAGTAAATAATGTTAAATTTTTATTGTTCATTAATGTTATTTGCATTAGTTAGTTAGTTCATTAGTTTATTGTCCCCGGGGGGGAATTCTTTTCCACAAAACTGTACATCACAAGGGGAACCAACAATACACTTTACACACATCATCACACAACAATAGCAGACAGTAACTGTGCATCACTGCATCACATTGTCCAGTGTAATTCCGAGATATTTGAAGCTGTCAACTATTTCAGCGGTTTCGTTATTGATGAGGATGGGATGCTGGGGTGACGGGGTACCCATTGCTATTTCTTTTGTTTTCCTGACATTGAGATGAAGGTAATTACGCTCACACCACTGGGTGAAGTGTGCAACAGTGTTATGATAGTCCAGAACAGAATGATTATCTGTGAGAAAAACGACAATGGCAGTGTCGTCAGAGTATTTGAGGTAAGTGGTTGTGGGTGAGGGGCTGGTGCAGTCATTGGTGTACAGCGTGTAGAGGAACGGGCTCAGCACACAACCCTGTGGTGCTCCGGTGTTGGTGATTAGTACAGGTGATGTTGTTGTGCCTACCCGAACTGCTTGCCGTCTGTCACTGAGGAAGTTGTGCAGGAGATGGATCAGTTGGGGGGAGTGTTGAGTTGGTGTAGCTTCTGGATCAACAGATGTCTTTGGATGGTATTAAAAGCAGAGCTGAAATCCACGAAGAGGATCCTGGAGAAGGTGCCTGGGGAATCCAGGTGCTGGAGGAGGAGGGTGCAGCAGGCAGGCCACAGCATCCTCTGTGCCCCTCTTGGCCCTGTAGGCAAATTGGAGGGGGTCCAGTTGTTGGTTGACAATTGGCAAGATGGTATGTAGCAGCAGATTCTCCAGGCACTTCATTATTATGGATGTGAGGGCAATGGGGCGGTAATAGTTGAGTTCTGTGGGTCGGAATTTTTTGGGCACTGGAATTATTGTTGCAGTTTTCCAGAGGGTGGGTATTGTAGCATTCGCAGAAGAGTGAGTGAAGAATTGGTGAGAGTTCCATGGCGCAGGTCTTCAGCACCCTTGCCGGAATGCTGTCGGGCCCTGGGGCCTTGCCTGGCTTACACCGGCTAAGCTGGCGCCTTACGTCCTTCACTGAGAAAGGGGCCGGCTCGTTGGGGTCCAGTGGAGGGAGGGCTCTCAGCTCTTTGACGCATTCGTCTGTGAAGTCCTGAGTGTCGAAACGGTGAAGAATGAGTTCAGTTGAGTGGCGAGAAGTTCTGTGTCGGGTGATTGTAGATGGACTGTGTTTGGGTTCACATCCAGTCAGGGTTTTCACCATCTGGAAAGCTTGTCTAGTGTTCATGTTGCTGAATTCATTTTCTAGTTTGTCCTTAAATTTCAGTTTTGCTTTGAGAACCTCATTTGTGATGGTGAGGTTTGCCGTCCTGAGACCAACCCAGGCTTTGAGCCTGAAAGAGAAGCATAAAGCTTTCAGGCTCAAAGACTGGGTTGGTCTCAGGACGGCAAACCGCATTTTTTAGTTTCTGGTTTTCTAGTTTTCTAGACGACCCATCCAGCCAGGTCTCGGACAGGGCGATGATACAAATGTCCCTGAAGGCCCTTTCCAGTCGGCACCGGGCATGTAGCAAGTCCATTTTATTCCGTAGTGAGCGGACATTTGCCAGGATGATGGAGGGGAGAGGTGGTTTAAATGGACGCTTCTTTAATCTGCTGCGAATTGCTCCTCGTCTTCCCCTTTTTCTTGGCCGAAGCTCAGACGGTAGAGCCACAGCAGGCTTGGTGTTATATAAGAAGAAGTCCCGGAGTGATAGTAGCTCCCCGTGGCTGTAGGTGAGTAACCTGTCACCAGTATCCGGCTGTAGTGTGAGGCCATCACAGATCAACCATAGCGTTGCAAATACGATGATGATCACTTTGTAAGATATGATCATGTTTGATCAGTCCAGGGTAACTAACGTTAAACAAATTATCGATACTATATGGACAAATACACTTAGGGCCCTATTTAAACGATCCATGGCGCATGGTCTAAAGTGCATGGTGCAAGTGCATTTAGGGCGTGTCCAAATCCAAATTGCTAGTTAAACAACGCACAATGTGGGCGCAAAGTAAGGCGCAAGGCGCCAAGGGGTTGTACTAAGTCCCTTAATTAATCATAGGTGTGTTTTGGGCGTAACATGAACTCAACCAATCAGAGTGTCATCTCCCATTCCCTTTAAGAGCCAGGTGCGCTTGCACCTTGGTGCATTGCTATTTAAATGGTGGATTTGGCAAGTTGGAGAAACATACGGTTTTCTGCTGAGTGTGTGCGTCAGGTGAAGGTAAGATGCCTTCGCAGTTTATTTTCATGACTTTTTGTTGGGCTGTGCTTTTTACATATTTACTGTGTTGTTTTTCTTGGTTGTAGGTTGCGTATTTAGCAATTGGCAATGTGTGATGATGGTTAACGTGACATGCACGTTGCGCATTTGGCACTGCGTAATGGTGAGAGGGACACGTAGTTTTTGGCATTTGGCATTGCGTTATGGTGAAAGCATATAGCAATTTGGCAACAAAATTAGAGCTGCAACGATTAATCGGTTAATCGATTAGTTGTCAACTATTAAATTAATCGCCAACTATTTTGCTAATCGATTAATCGGTTTGAGTAATTTTTTAAGAAAAATAAGTCAAAATTCTCTGATTCCAGCTTCTTAAATGTGAATATTTTCTGGTTTCTTTACTCCTCTATGACAGTAAACTGAATATCTTTGGGTTGTGGACAAAACAAGACATTTGAGGACGTCATCTTGGGCTTTGGGAAACACTGATCAACATTTTTCACCATTTTCTGACATTTTATAGACCAAACAACTAATCGATTAATCGAGAAAATAATCGACAGATTAATCGACAATGAAAATAATCGTTAGTTGCAGCCCTAAACAAAATACATGTCTGGAACGAAGTAAAGTGCAAATTTTCATAGTAGGCTAGATGATCCTATTTTTCTATTTAGCATAACATTGAGAGAGAGAGAGAGAGACGCATCTAACTATCTGAATAATGCCCCCTTTAAATAGCAGGAAAATACTGCGTCAGACTTTAGACCAGGTTTTTGTTCGTCAATGGCGCAATCGCTTTCCGCGGCCTCAAGATAGCAATGCGCCAACAATGCTCCTGACCACACCTCATTTTAAGACCAACACACCCATGGGCGCAGAGATGGGCGCAAGTACATTTGCTATTTAAACAATGTGAGCGCTGGGCGTGAAAATGACAACTGCGTCGGTCGGAAACTAGCAATGACACTTGCGCTGCGCTTTCCGCCGGGTGTAAGATAGGGCCCTTAGACAGGACGAGACAAGACATAGTCGAGGCATAGTGCCCAAACGGGATGTGGTACAGTTTGTGCTGTCGCAGCAGAGCATGCGCCAAGAACAGCCAGATTAACACCTTTACACAGGTCAGGATAGACTTTGTGCATGGAGTGGAGCCCTTCGATCAGTATCACACAGTGCCAGTGAAGACACACTGCTGGTTTGGACTTAGTCATATAGCGACTCTTTTGTTGAAGGCATTAGCATAGCCAACACTGTTATGGTTTTACCTGATATCAAAACAACACAAATCAATGATTGTGCAATTATGCATTGACATACAATATAACTAAGCATTATATCCGTTTTGTAACTGTTGACGTCAAATACTCTGAAATTACGAAGTTTTACCCAGCAAGGGTCATTTATCATCAATCGTATGTTTGCTTACTACACATTTCTTCTCAAATATTATTTTCATTTTGGTACTTTGTATTACTCAAAATGCTTCTCGATAATGAGCAAATGAGATATCTATATCAGATATCTTGATTTGCATCTTTATCTACACACGGTAGGTAAGTTAGGTAAGTTAAATCAAGAACATACCAGGAAATACTTACTATTATACAAAGTGTTGTTCAGATTTGCCATTGGGTTTGTTCATAATTTGTAGTTAATTTGAACACCTAGCCAATGTCACCACATGGTAATTTGCTTTAAGAGCACGTAACTGCAATGTGGTGAGTTGGTAACTCTGAAATAGGGGGTGGAGGTAATACAATTACCACCAGGACATAGCCACAATGTTGTCAGTTGGTAAGTAATGGAAGTACCCAAAAGAGACCCTGGACAGGTCACCAGTACATCACAAGGCTAACACAGGCAGACAGACACCAACATTCATACCTACGGGCAATTTAGAGTTTCCAGTCCACCTAACTTGCATATCTGTGGAATATGGGAGAAAACCAAAGCACCCAGAAGAAACCCACACAAATAGGGGGAAACTCCACATTGAAAGAGTCAGGAACCAAACTCAGGTCTTGCTGTGAGGTGACTGAGCCACTGTGCAGCTCTAAATGTTAAATCCATGAAGTTCTATTAGTGACTACCAACCTAATACAAGAAACTGAAACTATCAGTGTGAATGGTGAAGAAAAGATCAGAAGGTGGTGGAAGTGGTTTTCTGAATGGCTGTGGTAATAGGAGAGTGTACAGTTGTGAGATTGTACTCTGTATTTCTAAATCCCCCTAGGATTGAGTCTAAATTCCGGAGTTTTTCCAAAAGATATGCCAGTTGTTGACATATACCATATTAGGAGAAGTAATGACACAAGAACAAGAAGTTTTGTAAACCTGCTGAAGGTTTCATTGCTCCTCTGGACAGGGAGTGGGTCTTAGAAAATTCCTTTTCGCCACATTTCTGGGATCTGATTATGACCTGATGTTCAGTTTGGTTAACTCCAACTGACTGAGCCTCCCATAGCCTAATCAAACCCTACATGCCAATTATAATCTACAAAGATTTTGACAAACAAAGACATGGGCTTTTTCAAATGTTGTCACTGTAACACTCAGTCATGTGTTGTCCTAGCTTACTTATATTGGGGAACAAAACAGTAAATGTATCACTTAAGATACAGGCTGCCGAGGGACGAGAAAATCAGACACTGATTTCTCAAGTAAGATATCTGTTATACTCTATAATGTCCTTGAAAAATCCCCCTGACATATCCGTAAATGCTTGAATAACCTCAATGTTTAAACAGAAAAGACACCTACAGATTTTTTTTTCAAATAGGTTTTGAATACCAGAACATGGGTCCTTGGTGACCACTCTTTCCAGATAGCACTAAAATCCGCTTACATTTGAAAAGAACGCTACAGTTTGTATGATGGCCCACTGAGGAGTACAGAAATTCAGGTGGGAGGGATAATAGTCTGTTTTAATTACTAACTTGGCAATCCAGAACAGATACTGTAGTACAAAAGGTAGGGTAATGTACGTGTATGATGGATAATATCACTAAAAGTAAGCTGTATAAGCTGTTTAATACAAACTGGTGAAGTTATCTGTGATAAATAGGATCTTTTATTCATCCCCATATCAGAGAAAACATCATTTTATATCTATAAACAAAGGTTTTTATGACACGTCAAAAGTCCAAAGGGAAATTATGGGGTTTTCCAAGGGAGCGTGTTTGGCGGTTGGGCACTTAATAAAGGACATGGTTAAATGAGTAAAAACGGTGTTTTCCTTATTCATGCAAGGACAGAGAGAGGCAACACTATTCTGCGTGTTAGATGAGGGAGCTGTGCTGTTATCTGCTGATCCCAGAACTTCCCCTGGAGCACCGGAGTGGGTCTGTCTCACGTAGTGCACCCTGCACTGGGACTGCGCTGCCTGCTGACAGGAAAGCTCGATTAGCGAGCCACAAAGAGGCCAATATAGAGGAGCACTTCCTCAGCCAAAGGGGGTTCGTCCGGAGAACACGCTCCAACCCTCTTTCCTGACAGGGGACAGTGACAAACACACACACTGGCTGGCCCACCTTAGGGAATGCATGATGGATTTGGATCTGCTTTCTCTGACACACATGTGCATGCACGAATCCCAACGCACATCACGCCGGCATACACACACACACACACATAGAGACAGCCATGTAAATACATACATAAACACAAACACAGATATTCTTATCAAGTGAAGAGAGATTGCAATCTTTGCTCCATCACTAGAACACAACTGTTACATTGATTTGGAAAGTCACAAAGTTTACATTTTTCAAAGAATGCTGGCAGCTGTCCAGAGAAAGAGATGAGTATGTTTGGACTGGCCCCAGCCCTGCGCGTGCTGCCTTCGCTCAGACAATGGGATGTAGATGTGGAAGTGGGCCTGGGCCAGATGAGGAAAACGAGATAGCATGGGTGGGATGAGGGGTGGAGGTGCGCTGAGCAGAGACTGGTAGGCCGTTATGGGACCCTGTGGCGGAAGGGCATTGTTCAGGAGAGGAAAAACACAACAACAATAAAAAACAACTCTTCCTGAATCTTTTTATATGATTATGTAGAGAACAATTGAGTGGGTGGGATCCGCTACTTTGAGGATATTGAAAGAAGCCTCTCCTTTGAGACTTGGCATGATCCTTTCACACCTTACCCTGGAACACAAGCAGGAAAATAAAACAATGTGAGTTGCTGAGCAAGAGGCATATTGATCAAGTACAGTGTGTCCATTGAGAGAGATTACAATGGCCTTTGGCCTGTGACACATTAAGCAATGAACCAAAGGTTAATGAGGGGAAAATTCAATGATAATGAATCTATTTTTTCAAAGATACAGCATGTTATGCATTATGCTACGGCATAATGCAAAGTCAATTAATCTGTATTAAATCAAATTTGATTTTAAATTTCACTGATCTCATGCAGTTAGTAGGTAGCAATGAATTATTCTAGTCTGTGGGACAGTGACAGAGAGAAACAAAAAACTTCATACAATAGGTGCCACAGTATTATCAAACTAGGGAAATAGGCTTAAACTAGTGTTTGACTAGATAATTATTAGCATTTATTTATTTACTATCTATCTATCTATCTATCTATCTATTCATAACCAAGTGTTTTATGAGAATTCTATAGCTTTAATTTTATTCATTCATTTTTTTTTTTAAAGTACTAATTTCTCCTATCTAGGGAGATAAATTTGTGTGTGGGTGTGTGTGTGTGAGTGTTCATGTGTTAGAGAGCAGAATGCTGTGTGTGTGTGTGTGTGTGTGTGTGTGTGTGTGTGTGTGTGTATGTGCATGTGCTCGCGTGTGCATCTTGTGTGTTGGCTACGAGAAGTCTAGTTCTTTGTCCGATTTTTTCAGCTGATAGTGCTCGGTTGTAGATTTCACTAACCCTAAGGTCATGCACCTGATATACCTTTGAATCCCGCTGTTTGCTGGAGTGTAGAATCCTCTCAGGGGAAAGATGCATCCAGAGATAAGAGTCCGGTGTGATGTTGCGCATCTTGGCCCTCAAGGCCTAGACATTGGCTTTCTCTCCATCTCATTTTCACATTTCTGCAGCTTTCCATTGATTTAGTACTAGCTCAGTTCATGGGCTGTTCAAGCAAGGGTTGTATTAGCTGGTATGCCATTGTCTGCAAGCAGACAGTTGGGGATATAAACATTCATGATAAGTCCAGATATTATCAGCGTAGGTCAGTGTAGACACAATCCATGTAATTCTACCTGTTTGTTATCCCTTTCTCACACCTGATATATCAGGATTCCATTAAGATCTTTTTGTTCTATTTTGTTGTGCTATTTCCCTGAGAAGTCTTTAAACAACATTGTCTACACACACAGGTGAGAGCACTTGGAGAGTAATTATCATAGAAAATATGATTAGTTTGTAGGAATACATTCAACAAAATCATATTCTAGTTCATATATCCTCAGATTTTAGCATCTTACAGTTTTGTGGTCTGCTCAAAGATGTGAAATTATTAGAAATTATAAGTCTACTATTCGACGATGAGTAGCTGAGAAGTTGAGAATCTCATTGTGAGCTGTCTTATCCTTAATTTCCAGCAAAGCTGGCATGTGTTTGACCTTGAGTGTTGTTTTGGTGAGTGAGATGTTGTATAGACTTTTTGGTGTAGCATGAGGAGTACAAATTATGGTGACATATTTTGTGTGCTCAGCCAACAGTGTAGATGTTTTTTGAATTATTGGTAATTATTGGAGTAAACAGCATTGGTTCGTGTTTTAGGTATCATGCATTTCTCTACCAATGTACATCATGTTTTTAGCTATATTGATTATTTCGATTTTTAGACATACCATCATATTTTACTATCTGTTCTTAAAAGTCCCATATTATGAAAAACACATTTTTCCTTACCCATACACATATACTTTAGTCATCCTTCAACCTAACAACCCACAGAATGTGAAAAGTGAATGCCTCTGCATTGTTCCCCTAGCCTCCTTCCTGGGAAAACGTGCTTCTACAAGCCATTTTGATTTGGCTCCCCTTGTGACGTACCAAGGGGAGCAATTTGCATACGCCGACCTCCAAGGTGGATAACCACTCCCACTCCTCTCTGCTCCTCTGTGCGCTGTCGGCCGCCATTGTTTTACTTCGCTACTACAGTTTAGAAGATGTCAAAAGCAAGAGCAAATCAGTCCGATTAGCATCGGGTAGCGATTTAGCTCCAGTCTCAATTTGATGCGGGCCTGTGAATATGAGGAAGCCTGTTGGCCACAACGACAACAGTTAGCAGTCGTCTAGTTAACCAGGTCCCGAAAGGACAAACATGCTATGATCGAGGTTAGGGGCTACTGCCGTTAGTGGCATGCTAATCTAGTGTTAGTGTTAGCTCCTCTGGCTCACTTTGCGGACACATCTCCTTACTAGACAGCCGCACCTGTAACGTGGCAAAACTTGAACAGTACTTTGTTTATCGGGGACTCTGGTCACCGCAAACATTTCACTTCTAATGCTAAATGAATGGAAGGGAGTCACTGGCTGATGAGATGTAACATTTCATGTTCTGTCTTTGCACCTAGATTGGCAACTCTAGTCTTGTAATCAGCTGGGGTTGTGGCAAAAAATAACTATAAAACCTGAACAACGAGACTACAATAAATGCTACCTTTCTCGAGGTTGTAATGTCCTATTTTTCTTGAGACTGTGTTTAGAATCAACTACATAGTAATTATTGAGGCTGTAGTTTGTGGTAATGTTACTGGATTGCAGTATATTGTAAGCCGTAGGTATTACTCATGATGCAATATCCTAAAAAATATTTGAGATAATTGGTTGCATTAAACATTGCTATTCCCTGCTATGAGGCTAGCACATCTCAGACAGTCATTAAATAAATATACAAATGTTATAACAAAGTATAAACTATAGTATAAAATAATTTATGAATCAAAATTGCACATTTTGCTACTTGCCAGTGTCAGGCCACACCAGTATGCAATGTTTATTCTTTTGTAAGGGAACAACTGATGACTTCTGTGTTTCTGTTACTCCACAGATTACGTCGATGAGTTGATGGACCTCATCTTTGATCACGTCTTCCAGGACCCTGCACCTTATGTGAGCCAGGTTTTGAAGATCCCCATCCCAGAAGACCTGTGCACCCAGTCTGACAGGCCAGCAAAGGAGGACGTCATTGCAGCCACGTGTCTCGGTTCAATCAAGAGGCAGTCTGAACCCGACGTAGCTGGCAGCATCAGGGAGCTCACAGCATATGCACAGCACCACACACACTGGTATCACTACTCTGACCCTGCAACCTAGAAAGCCCCAGCACTAGCTCACAAAGGATCTGTAGGCTAGACACTGAGAAGAGGGTACACATACTGTCAATATATTTCATTTGAATACTTAGTCTCTTCTTTTGTTGTTTTGGATATCTGGCATGAGGTCAGGTTGTAGTTGGATGTTTTCCATGAATACATAACAGATAACTAAAAACATCAAATTATAAATCATTTTGGTGATTGATACTGCACTACTTTACTACACTGAAATAATGCTATGGTGGAACACACCCCTGTGTACACTCACAGATGTAGATTTTGTTACATAACAGCAGCCCCATTATGGTCCTGCATAAGCAGTGTTATGTTTTTACATGTGCCTTTTTTATGCCTTTTCTAAAATAAAAATGTATTCTGTATGAACAGTCAGTGTTGTGGTTACTTATTGGTTTCACATTTAATTTACATGGGTCTGTAAAGGGAAAAACGTATATAATCCCACACACAGTGTCTACACTATATGGTGCTTTATTACATTTAATGTAATGACAATGACTGAAATGTAATAAAGCACCATGCAAGTGTAGACAGTGTGTGGGATTATATTTCTTATTCAGTAATTTTTGTCCTATGCCCCTGTCACTAACAGACTTTTAGGTGTGCTAAAGTTTTTTCTACATGGATGTGTAATAAAGTATAACAACACAGTTATTTTACTCAAATGTATTGTCATGTAAAGTATTATCCAAAGTCACATGTTCAAATCAATTCATGCACAGAATGCATAAAAGAAACTTACTGCTCTATACCTCTAAGGGCCCATAGTCTGCTTTATAAATGTTCATTGCATTCTGTAGAACACATTCAAACATACAGGCTCCAGACCAGGATGATCCACCATGCATGTAGGTGGATCCTGAAGCTGATTCATTCTTCTGGTAACCTAGGGAATGAGAAAGGGTAACTGTTATTGAATTTTGCAAGCTTTATAAGAACATTACACTGACAATGACGTTTATCTATATTATATGTTTATTATTTAGCACAGACAATTTAGAGTAGATGTGAGTACTGTACAAACTAATGTACAGGACAAACAATAAAGGTGTCAACTCTAAAAGAGGTAAAATGCTATGTACAGGGGGAATGACCAGCAGGCCTCCATGAGATGCAATTTTTGAATATTTCAGCTATAGTTCTAAAACTGTTGCGCTAGCGTTATAGCTGAATAACACTGGCATAAATTACGACAGTCATATGTCCAAATGGTAGATAGCATGGGACATAACCATATGTTTGCCGGTGTCATGACTATATTTGTATCCCCTGAAGATGAGTTCGTCTTTTGCGTCTTCACATCAATTTGATGTATTTGAACGTAATAACTACACAATGTCCGTTGTGGATTTGTTTCCTATCGCTAGCCAGTACAACGGCAATTGTAAGACACTTCATGGAATAACATTACAGCAGTTATCCAAGTAGCCAGCTCAAAGCTACCGACACCTACTGTGTTGACAAGCTTACTAGACAGCCTCAAACCACCGGCACCGGTGAACGTCAGGCTAAAAATGAATCAAACAAACCATATGGTATAGTTACCATGCGAGACACTCCGGCAGGTAACGTTAGATATCGTTTTTATGGGATACAAATTTGTCCGCTATGGCTATCCAGAAAGACAACATAGCCGATGCAACCACATACACACTCACGGTGAGAAAGTACGAACAACACACTCAAATTTCAATCTACCAGTCAGAGACATCCTGCTGTAACCGTGTCTGTAAAACTTTGGCAGCTGCCTCCTCTTATTCGGTTGACAGATTCCGCCTCAAAAATATACGGTTTACATGTTCTGTCACTGAGTTTTCTTCTACAAGGAGCTGCCATGTTGGTTTTGGAGTTTTTCCGCATCTGCACCCTCCCCCCTCACCCAGCCGATCAGGCGGCCAATCAGAGCAGCGCCTCATTATCATGGCATCCCCACCCACTCAGAACAGCGCATAATTAATGAGGGGAGAAACTGAGAGGATGGAGAGGCTCCACAGAGCCTGGATTTGTGTGTTTTTTTGCAACAGAATTCATAACCTTATTTTAAAGACCACTGAGAAATGTTTTAAACAGCTAAAAAGAGCAAAATATGGGACCTTTAATCTTCCAACAGAATTTGGTTGCTTTCTCTTTCAACAGAAATAAACTTGAAACCTGTGGTAAGGCTACTTTGCATTTGCTGCTGTTGTCTTTCTGAATATATACTGAACAAAAATATAAACGCAACACTTTTGTTTTTGCTCCCATTTTCATGAGCTGATATAAAAGATCTAAGACTTTTTCTATGCACACAAAAGGCTTATTTCTCTCAAATTTTGTTCACAAATTTGTTTAAATCCATGTTAGTGAGCACTTCTCCTTTGCCAAGATAATCCATCCTTTCCTAAATGATTAGCATTTCTCTCGCATCAATCAATATAAAAAATGCTTGAAGGATGAAAATTCTCAAAGATGATGTTAGTTGATATATTTTATGTAGTTGGATGTGCTATCTAAACATCATGAAAGTATCAAAACACAAAATCCACACAATCCATATTAGGAAACCGAGCCTCTAAACGAGCCATTTGGACTTCCGTAACTTCGTGGCATCACAAAAGTTTGCTCCTTATCATTTTTGTACGAAATAATGGGCTAACAAAGCATTTTTTTCAAAGCAGTTGAGTGGTTGTCATTGTGTATTTACCAGAGTGTTTTCCCTACCTGTCGCTGCCGGGTCTGTGGTGTCACACATTTCACTCTTGAAACGGTTAGCCAATCAGAACAGAGGGGTCATTAATATTAATGAGCCTTAAAGACACAGCAACAGAAACAGCCTGTTCTTGGTAAGGCTCAGAGAGATGCTGGAAAATTAACATGTAAAAATGGATTGAGAGTGTTTTTGGTACATGACACCACACAAACAGCTTTTAATGGACCTCAAGACGTAAAATAAAACACTGGAAAGTGCAGAATATAGGACCTTTAAACAAAACGTATTAGCAAGTAAGCCTCTGTGCATCTCAGACTTTATTTTTGGCTTTTCTTGCAAATCCCAATCATATTTCAGATTTTGGACTACACACCAAATGGCAGACATACTAACTTAATAGCCTACAAAATTACACCAGGCTTTGCCTTTCTATAGTCATCTAACATATACTGTATTAGAATAGGGATTGAAGTACAGTTGTAAACATTTTATGGGGGAAAAAGTCAATGATTCTAGTGCTCAACTATGCCATATTTGTTACTGGCCAATAATGGACTCCACTCCCATGAAGGTAGATGGTACTGCTATTATACTAGATTTCATTACTATTTTACTGCAATATAGGGTACTGCTATTAAACAGCATTATGAATCCACACCACGACTTTAAATGCCAGTTAGAACTGCTGTTAATGTGAACAGACATTAAAGCACTAAAATGAATTGAACCATAGTTTTTCACCTTAGTGTGAATTTCTACCAATACTGTTTGTGGGAATTTTGCCTCTGAAATGGTCCTTTTTGACAAACTGAGTGAAAGGTAGAGGAAATAAGCACCCAGTGTGCAAAGGAACCCTCTCACATCAAAAGAAAAAAACTGAACCCAAAGACCTCTTTCTTAAAGGTAAACATTTATTACTTCAGGGGTGCCTGGTGGGCTGGAGGCAGTCACTTCACCAGGCTGTAAATGTCATCTTCTCTTTGACACATTAGTGACAAATGAGTCAAGGCCCCAGTGACATGAGAGATCCTTTGCCCTTCTCTTCCCTTCTCTGGTCTAGGCAGCTAGTTGGATCAAATCATAAGCTTTGTTCCAAGGACTACTGATGGCAATATGAGTCTCAAAGAAATCTGAAAATAAAAATCATGAGTAAACCCCATGTAAATATAAGATTTACTGAATCAATCCCAACGTTCAGCTCTATTCAAATCGATTGGAATAGTCTTATAAAATGTGGCCTGCGTATTATAGAAATATTTGTTTAGTAGTAAACCTGATGTTTGAAAGTATTTTGATTTTTATTAAGTAATGTATTAAGTAATGTACTTTTTTCCTTTTGACTGGGGCTGATAAATGATTGAGGGGACCATTTTTGTTTGAAATATTTAAAGTGAACATTTTCATTTTTTAGCTAGCACACTTCCGTGTGAGTTCACAAACTGTTAAGCACCAACATTAATGGCCCTTGGGTTCCATAGACAGGATTCATGCGTTTATTTTGACTCATCATTTAGTTGTATACGTTTTGAAGACTTAGTCTAAAAAACAAATGTAGTTCATAGAGAAATTGATCAATTTTTGTATATTATAGCACCTTGAATCCCATTAGGCGACCTCATGCACATGGATGACATGTAAATATATTTTAATATGCATAGGAGGTATTGTTTTTACACCAGGTCAGCAAAATGAATGCAAGTGAATGAAGAGTCAGAACAACAATGCTGATTATGAATTTCCAGGGCAGTTGAAGTTGGAGAGTTATATTGACTTATTGACATGATCCTATAACTACTACATTTATTTTTCCCACATAATTACAAGTGAAGAAAAAGTAGCCCAGAATTTCTTTTTCCCATTAATGGCTTCATAACAATGTATCTAATTTGTGTTCTAATTGGTATTGGCAAAATTATAACTATTCTTTGTTTAGAACTGACTTGAGTAGGTCCTGTTCACTTTTAGGAACAGCATGACAAACTCTGAGTTTGGGTGTTTGTTTGTTTTTGTTTTGTTTTTTGTCTTGGAGTAACATTATGTTGCCTTCTGGAGGTTTTGACCTGGGCCAGACAGCAAGGCTTCAGAACTGGCAACTGTCTCTCCATGCCATTAATCAGGCACACAGAGGACTGTCTTCCATCCAGATGGGGAGCCTCTCCACAACCAGAGAAAAATAAGCAGGCTAATTAATTCTTATTGTTACAGCGAGATTAGATGGGGAGAGAGAGAGAGAGAGAGAGACAGAGAGAGACAGAGACAGAGACAGAGACAGAGAGAGAGAGGAGACGAAGTCACCTTTAGCTAAGCAATGGACTCACAATATATTCTCCCTACATGGTCATTGTTTCTTCATGAAAATATATCTATGCCATGAAATGCTGTATGACTGTATGGGGAGGGCAGAGCGACATCATAGCTAGAGGTTAATGAATGATAAGGAGGCAGGAGCACTCTGGGACACAGTGTGGTAATGATTACACAGGCCCAATAGGAGGCAATCAAACTCTAAGCCCACTTTACAAGGATGAGTGTGATAATAGAGAATAATTCCCACTGGTTATACTCGTATGTAACTACTCTGGGTGCATAGCTATACATTGATACCTAAAGATAAAAGAGGTAGACTACTATGGTGCTTGGGAGAAGGGTGAAGGCTTTTGCTTTTTCTAGCTTCAATCATTGTTAGAAAACTGTGAACAACTCTGAACAGGGTAAATTTGAAGTCTAGCCTTGAGTTTATTTATCCTTAATTGATTTGAAAAGATAGTCACTGAATCGGGTAATGAAGGAGCAGACATAGCATAGTTGCTGTAATAAAGCATTAGGAGAAGAAACTAGCATTCCCACCAACTTTAATTACATCAAAACTTAGTAAAATCAATGCCAAAGATCTATGCATACAGGAAATTCATTTCTGTAATTGCAGCACTGTACAGTATTTCAAGCCTTGTTTCTGTGTATCATTTGATTCTCTTAATAACTCATCTTTCATGTTAATGATTACAGCCATGATAACATACACCCCCACACACCTTTAAAAGAGAGTAAGTAATTGTGTATGCTACTTCATTGTGTATTAAATAGGATGAAAAACTGCCTAGAGGGCACCTTAAAAGAGCTTGCTCTTATTCACTAAATAATACTGAACTGTGGAAGTTTGTATAAATAGCATATAGGCCAGTGAAAATTGTGTTTTCATGTTGAATGAAGTGTTTTCGTGGATTTCCCCTTTATGTCATCTGAGGCAAACAGCGCAGCAACAATCAGTGGATAATGACGGAGGACGTCTCTAGAGACCTCGCCTAATTATCTCAACTTCCACCACCCTGAAGCCTCAACTGGCATCTGTGGCACCTGGTGTGGTTTCCCACCTGAGAATATGACACACTTGGAGAGCTAGGATAGTAGAATACAAACCGGCCATCTTTGTGCTTTGGTGACACAGCTCACAGTGCCGCTAGTGCATTGTGCTTAGCATAAGTTCTTCATGTGCCCTTAAATATATAAGCACCCACTTATAAACTTTGCTTGATTTTCAAAAATAATAATAATACATTAGTCAGCCAAGTATTGGACAGGATTGTTGAACATGCAAGGGAGTCTTTTGGGCAAGGATAGGTGCGGATGGTGCAGCAGCACCACCTGCCCTGCCAACACACCATTTCAAAACGTAAGCCGTTAAGAGAAATTTACATTGACTCTTAGTTTTGTATTTGCATTTAAAACAGCCTATATTACAAAATCTACAATTTTGTAGCCTACTGTAAGAGATTATCAGAATATCTGACTCTGTTTTTGATTGGGGTCCAGGCCATGTCATGCCGGAGCATTTTCACACGTCCTTTTTTATTGGCCGAGCTGAATTTGTCACTGCCACTGGCAGATGTGGGCACCAACACTCCTACACAGGTTTTTCTCTTGTCATATTGTACCCAAATATCCAGCTAGTTTCTCACTTATTATCTGGTATTTCAGAAAAGTTGTGATTGATGGCAAAATGTTTTCTTTTTGTTTTTTGTTTTTTTCCAGTCAGTGCTGAGGGTATATATAGCAGTTTTTCAGTTTGGTTGGGTACCATTAGCAGAGATAGGCCTAAAAAGAGGTCAGGAAGGAGATGCCACTGGTAACTTCTGATATAACGTTGTGAAACTTTGTATTATGGACACATTTTATAAAGTAGAGGTGTATAAGCCCCCAAAGGCTTGTGTAAACTGTGTCTGTTGTTGGATCTATTGCCTATGTACAGTATAATGGAAATAAAGGGGAAATCCATTAGGCCTATTGTTAATTTGTGAGAGGACCTACACAGTTAGTAAGACAGTAGAAAGAAACACTGAACCAGAAGACAACTTCGACAGTATCTCTTCATGAGAATATCAGGTATAAGATACAGTTTATCTCAAAGATATATTAATCAGTTATTCTGTTGTGTTGTTCTCACTGTATGATTTAACAGCAGGCAATAAAACTGGATTATTGCCATTATTTACAGAACTAAATTTTGTCAGGTGTCCAACCACAACTAATAGTAAAAGGTCAATCACTGTACCCCCACCACAAAAACCCAAGCCAGAAATCCTTCATAAAATAAAATAAAAACCTTTCTACATCAGTGCTTTTGGGTGCAACCTAGCCTGGCATTTGAGGATACCATTCAGCAAAAATGGTGTGAAAGATTTTCTGATTTATTTCCATAAATATCTGTCTACTATAGGTTTCAGGTTTCATTAGCTAAAACAAGCTGGCCTAAGGGCCAGTTTTATGCATGCAGCTATGGTCTATGGGCCAGAGACACTTGCACTCTGTCTTGTGCAGGCACTGTCCCTCATGAACCTGTGAGCATGCTCCTCAACCCCATGTGAGGCTGTGAAGGAATCTATTATTTTTTCGATCCTGAGGGAAGCAAAAAGGTCTCCAGCATCATTATTTTCCTTCAAAATGTAACTGACTTTACTGCACACCCTAATTTGCTTGCCGTAATTATAGGTCATGCTCCCCTTTTGTAATTTATAAAACCTTTTGTTCTTATCAATAATGAATGGGCTTTAGCAAATCATGGTGCTATAATATTTTGATATTATGAAAATGCTAATGCGTCAGGGACCTTAAGCCTTATCGGCCAGGTCCGATGCTCTATTAAACAGCCGGCAGAAGAAGTCGGACGCAAATTGCTTATGTTAATGCCCCAGTTGTACCCAGACAGGATGAGGAGTCTGCAATTAATTTCATCCAGGCGGTGGATGGACAGGCAAATTTATTTCCCTTCCACAGGGTGGTGGCTCCCCCTCCTTTCTCACAGGTCTCCATGCAGAGAATTGGAAAGGCTCTGAGAACAAGAGAGAGGGGGTAAAAGGGAAAGTGAGAGGGGAGAGGTAACTTAGGAACGATCCATGACCTAATTGAACAGCGGCGAAAAGGGAGGGCAGCAGGGAGACAAGAGGCAGAATCTTCATTCATTCCGCTGACAAGTGTTTTCACAACTTAAACCTGTTTTATTAATTATGTTTGACATTTCCCTAATTACTTTCATTTACATCACATCAGCTCCTAGCAGATGATTAGACTGCATATCAATTCAGTGTGGTGTGAGAGCTTAGTGAGAAGGGTGGCTAGTGAGCTAGTTATAAAGTATTATTCTATTACAAATAGTCTAATACGATAAGCTCTCAGATATTCACAGACAATGTGCCTTACTTCCCTGTCAACCTATTGAGTATCAATAGTTTTCTAATGAAGAAAAGAAAGTCCAAAGTTCCAGCATGTAAGACACTTGAATAGATGTACATAGGTCGACGTAGAGCCTATGTATCAAACAGCCATCTCTGCTGAGAACAGTGAACTATGATGTCCTGTAGAGTGTGGCCCATAAACACTTGATTAATTGACACCACTGTTTCCAGTTATATGAGCCCTTACCATCCAAATGCCATACCATGACAGAAACACACACAATGTTGATGTTATTTTTATCCTGTCTTGACATCAAAGGCGTCTTCTCTCAGGAATTTGGTAAGGGAGACAGCTTAGGTATAGTAACGGTGGCCTTACTGCTCATCTTGTTAAAACCCCTCATTGGGGCTCTCAGAGGAGCCGTCGACTGGAGACCCCACACCCTCTCCCTCACTGTCCTCTTATTTGTAATAGCACTCTCCCTGGATGATTCCCAGAGCTGTGATGACAGCATTTCTAAAATAGAGTCTTTCTCAATATGGACAGGTTGCGGGCCACTGACAACAGAGCAAGATGCCTCCTAGGTACCAAGAGCAACATCTCTAACTGTACAATTGAACCAGACTAAAATGGTTACAGAACAGGAAAAACTATGGTGGCTTTCCATACTAAATAACAAATGTGAGTCAAGGATAATATGCAAAATGCACCATTTGGTTTACATTGTCTTTATTTCTATTCCTCATGAAGCTGAATGAGGAAAAATCAACAATTCTCAAATTCACCCCTAACCTTCAATCTATCTACATGAAGAAATTCAGTATACAATTGTCTGTTTAATCCAAATAACAGTGATTCCTTCATTTTTAAATACATAATGGAAATGGATGAGGACTACTCATAAAAATTTATACCTCAATTCTCCATTTTAATTTATAGCCCACCCTCCAGGCACATATTATTCAAACATTAATATAAAAAAGAACTATACATCAAAAAGTGTCAGGTCTCACTTTTACTTCCATTCATAGTCATGCATATTATATGTAGACTAGACTTGACTGCTGCCCGTCTTATAACAATTATACATTAAGTAACAAGCAGATTGATGGATTGATAGATAATGCCCATATTCTTTATTCAATATACTTAATTTTTAATGACCTTTTCAACACCCTTACTTTTAGCTTATATGTTTAGATAATACACTTTATGCAAATTGTATAATTCTATAAATTTTAGATTTGTCTCTATTCATCTTTCGCTGTGTCTGAAGTACTAGAGATGTTCATTTTAAAATGTGATTAAAACCAAGTTTAAATCATTCATTTTCCCAACATTTGCAACAGCTCCCTTTAGTTTCTACTTTATCCACAAAATAATCAAAGGTAGCCTGTGTAACTGAAAATAAATGCCCATCCATCAATCAAAATAACTTCTGTTTTATTGGCAATATACGGTACGTATTATACTTCCTTATCTCTGATTTACACATTATTTGTAGGCAATCAGTACCAATAATATTGAGATCAACCTCTGCAGGGGGATAAATTAGAACATAGATGTAGGCTGATCTTTCTGTACAATGCATTGATGTGTACAGTTCCTGTTTCATCATCAATCCGTCCATACAATTTGATACTAACAAACTGTTTGCCTTAGCTACAGGGGGCTAGGTAAACACTCAAATGGTGGTGGGTTTTTTTCTCCCTCACCCATTTCAGTCCCTTATGTTTGGTAATCGGCATTGGTAAGTCAGAAGACATCAGCTTGACTCTATTAATTACCACCTGATCCTTTCTTCCTGGATAATTAGGTACCCATTAGTTCTAATCAAGTAGTTACTTAATTATTGCAGTAATTAGTCTAATGGTCTAGCAAATTGAAGCTTTATCACTTTCGGATACTTAATGTTCTTGGCAGAGTACATCACAAGTGTCAAGGCTTGGGCTTCAGCAATCAAGCGGTAGGAAAGAAAGTTTATACCATGGCATAAATGATATTGGTCTATTCATGTTTTAATGTGCTTAATTTACATCCGAATACTCGAACAACAAGAATGTCCTTAAAGAGAAGAATCATGCCATTCATCTTCTTGCTGTTCTCGATTCTTTGAAAAATCACAAATGGAAATTGGTGACATGATTGTGAATTTCACATTCTACAGTAAATTCATGGAACGTGCTCGTGTTTGAAAATATATACAAAAAATGTTGATAGATGTCAAATATTCTATCTAATACAATTAGTGTTCATTATAAATGTTATTATTGGGACTATAAAGGCAGTGTAGAATGTAAAATGCACTGTTTTCACAGTATTGCTTTAACTTGTTTGTGGGAATTCTGTACAGGTGAAGCAGCATAGTGTACTGATGTTTTTTTGTCTTTCTATATGCAGTGTCTCTCTGAGCAGCAACAGAATCACAACTAAAATGCATACGGATTAACATTGTACAGGTTCCAAACATTTTGTACAATCAACTATTCAACTATGTTCGCTTTGCTCAGATAAAAGGATAGATGTGAGTGAGAAAAGGTGACGAAAACAAAAAAAATAAGTTGGAAAATAATTAAAATAAAGAAAAATGGACTGAATTAATGTATCAACTAAAAACCAAAGTTCTTAAGCACACTTCAGAAGGGAAGAAAAAAAATCATATATTAGTTTTGCCAGACAAATTAGGAAGCATGTGTTCAAAAAAAGCAAATAAACACATTTTCATATTAAGTATTACAGCTGAGCCTCAAGTTATATGTTCTGAGCTTTAAAGCCTAAATTTTCAGAGCGACAAAGAATGTGCATGGAAAACTGAAAGCTGAGTTGTTAATGTTAACTGATAGCATTTTGGCATAAGCAAAACATCAATGATAGACCAGATAAGCAGCAGCAATGTTCCAGGACTGAACTGTGTTGGTGTCAGGTTACTGCGATACACCGGCATTAACCTGCTCCAACAAGGGGAAATACTTTTGATACTGTCGGTGTAGGGAAAGGTACGCAGCCTGGCTAAGCTACCAGCAGGTCTTTGCGAAGAATGCTTGGTATTCAGTTCATTCATCTTTCTTTAAGGGTTGTTGTAATGTTCCATCAGACAGTGGTGACATCAGACGCCAAATGTGTGCTTAGGGGTGGGTGAAAGCGGTGAGGGCTCCGACATGAGGGCTCACCCAGGCCACAGAGGGAAAGTGAATGGGTTGTCCTCAAACTGCAATAAATTGGGCCTGGCTTGTCTGTCATCACCTCCCAATTAGCTGCAGTTTATTGAGTCTGCAAGAGATGGAGGATGTTGGCAGGTGAGGAGAGGTGTCTGAAAGGTGCCTGTACTAGTACTCCAAAATTAGACAGAGCCGACTTGTGACCCAGACATAGCATGAATGCATCCACCACCACCATGACCAATAGGCCAAAAGGCAAGACAAAATACACACACAAAATCTAGACTATAGACAGAATAAACAACTTATTTCACCAGTACCTCCGTACAGTAATTTCACTGCAAAGGAGGTGGTACCCTACTCAGTGCAGGATATCTATGTGTTTTAGCTGTAAGCATATCCAGAATATAGCTGTGTTATAGCTTCATGCCAGAAAGGCCTAGTCAAAACTTATTTTATTTCAGCAGAAGAAATCAAGACTTCGCACATATGCACACACACAAAATAAAAGTTTCATGAATTTTAAAAAACAGAACATAAAACTAGTCTTCTTTACTTGACCTATTTGTCACAAAATCCAGAATGCCCCACAAGATGCTTTCATAGAAAAAAGTAAAAAGCAGAAACCGGCAATGCTCCTTGCCATATGACAGGAGTGTGTGAAAACTGACACACAAGAGTTTTCAAATTGGGGCCCGGGGAGCCGAAGCATAAAATAACTTCAATCTCAGCAGCTCTCCAAGGAATAGAGCAGAGGTGCGACCAACAACAACACAACAACAGAGAGGCAGGAAGGGGTGAAGGTAGGAGTTATTAGAGGATAAAACATGCCTCTCCATCTCACTCCCTCTCTCTCAGGAACCCCAAGGATGATCAATGGATTTAGTCAGAGGGATATTCAAGCAGAAAATTGCTGCCTTTTTGCTTTTCTTTGAAGTATTTCCAGAATACATACCAAACCCCCTGTCCACCAAGGTTGAAAATAACAGCAGTGCAGTGCAGTGCAGTCTCTACCAGTAATCCTGGAAAAGGGAGAAGAAGGTGGGGGAGGGTGTTGGTGCAGGCACTGAATGTTAAAGGACGCAGGGAGGGCCTAGATTGAAACTTTGCAGGTATAAAATTGAAGGCAGCCAGCTGAGCAGACATAGTCAAACTATGGCTATTTTTCAAAAGAGAACCTCGCTGACCAACATGGAAACCTTTGAAAAAAAAAATAAAAAAGAAGAGCAGTCCCTCTTCTGTGGGTAGATGCAATGCCAGGTTATGCAGATATAGCATGATTTATTAGGTCCAATTCCAGTCTAGTTATACCTCTAAGTTCAAGTTTTAACGTTACTGTAGAAATGTTTTCTATATCAGTAAATCAAAATGTGTGTCGTGCGTAATATGTTGCAATCCCGAGTAAAGTTGGGAGGTAGAAAATATATATTATGATTCTGCAAACATACTGTAAATGGTTGATCTTCAATACGCTGCAAGGAAACAGGTTTTTACAAGTTGCTGAGGCAGGTAAGGTTCTCTAAATGAGTCAATGAGCCAAACTGTGCCAATGAGAGGAATTGAACTCCAGTGTTGGACAGGGAGAACCCCCCCCCCCCGGCCCCTGGGGGCCCCCGTGGCACTGTGCAGATGACAGCAGAGGCATGTGGCACACTCGTGGCATTATGGATAGGACATAGCGATGGGGGACCAGACTCCTCAGCTCCCTGCTGTGTGGTGTGATGGCCTCATCTGTTTTCCCATCGCAACTCTAATACATCTGCAGCGTATTCCCTCCTAATTAAGATTCCACAGTTCTATTTGTCATAGGATGGAAGGGATATCACAGAGGGTAGTTTAGCCACAGTTTTTGGATTAATTGCTGGGCAAATCACCACACGCAGGAATGCTCAGTGAGTCCAAGCAAGAATACCACTGGCACTAATTTTGCTATTTCTCTTTTTTTTTGTCATCTGTTATTTTTACAGATAAGCTGGCTCCTGAGGGAATAGGCGGCTGGAAACTATTTGTCAATGGCTGTTCCTCACTTATATTACTACAGCCTAATTAATACTGTGTAGTCATTGTTTAAAGTGAAGGTTGTCCAAAACTGGGAATGTAATTGGCCAGATAGACAGATAGACAGATAGATAGATAGATAGATAGATAGATAGATAGATAGATAGATAGATAGATAAACTTGCGTGCATTAATGTGAGTGGAAAAAAATACAATTATATCTTGTTCATAATGTCATATTACCCCACTATGGGAAGTTGTACAGTACAGCTGATCCTCTGTGTTGTCAATGCGAAATATCGATGAATGCATGAGCCTGTGTGGGTTACATTTTTGTAACATGTTCTAACCTTAGGTATACTGATTTTTTTTTAAAAACTGATTGCTGTTCCGATTGTATTGAAATATTATGAATCCAAATCCCTTCTTCCACATTGCCTGTAATTTCAGGTAATGAATGTGCAAGATTCACTTGAAATTGGAGACATCACAGTTTGAAACATCCCAAGCACTGTAATAGCAACCATCTATTAACAACTGTCACTTGTTGAAAAATAATCTCTTTGGTTAGCTCTCCAGTGTGCTCATAACAGTAAATAAATGTTCTGTGTTACCTGTCATTGAGAAACAAGGAGACATGGGAAATGAGATTTTAACTACATGACGGGCAGCAGAATATAACGCCATGCATGTTTCCAGTGATGGCAGGGTGTCTCTAAAATGTGTTTAGAAATATGCACCTAGTGTGTTGAATTTTGTTGCCACTGCATTATGGAACGCTGACCAAACCCTTGGGATCGCCAGTGAATTCTCAACATGAAGCTGAACATACCAAGCTGGCTTGTCTTGGGCCTGCTGCAGACAAGACAGCTGACATTAGCTAATCTGTTTCCTATCAACATAAAGAGCCACTGCCTTGTTTGCTAGGTGGCTAGTTTGCAAGCTAGCACACATTAAACCCAATACACGGCACGGGGAATCCTGCTATCCCTATATTGGGATGGGGATTGCTCACTGGGGTTTTTCGAGATCCGCTTAGACACAACCGATTTTCTGGTAATACAACAATAATAGAAAGTGGAACATACAGGATTTGATAGGACTATGCTCTTCAATTTCGGGAAGGGAACTAAAGAATCAGCAGAGATATGCTCTTTGAGGTGTCCAGTTTCCACAACTCTCTTGGTAATTGTTGATGAAAATTAGGCTCAATTTTGAAATGCCAGATCTCAATGGCAAGACATTCACCCAAGTTATATCACTTATCAGCCAGTAGAGCTTGAGATATTGTGTGTGACCTATGTACAAACAGAGATCAATCCACAGGCAACATTCCATATTGATTTGTTTAATTTCTATTGTTTGTAAACATTTGAGTACAATCAGTCTTTAATTTGACTAATTGTAGGATCTAAAAGTTATCAACACACACTTTGACATATATTTTGCAAAAACATATGTTGGCAATCTCACAAGTTTTCTTTGCTGGTACTACATACAGTATTGATATCAGATCTGTCTATTGATATTGCTGTGAAATAATTCCTGTTGAATGGTCAAGTATTAAACACAAATCATCAAGCAATTATAGTTTCTTTGTATAGGTTAACATGAAAAACTTGCATTCAAAAAACTAAAACTGTTACTTCTATATGTCATACTCCCAAATAAACATAGTGCAGGTAAATACAGAGGAGAAGAAAAAAAATATTTTTTTCAGCATGTTTCCTATCATGTCAAGGGGGAAGGATTTCTTTTTATGGTTTAATTCAACAATAGCATTTGCGATTGGGGTTTTGGGCATCTCAAGGGCATTCCTGGTGAAATTACTGAGACTCTGCACCATTTATCACAGCCTGACATGTGTCATGTTCCAGATTCTGGTGCAGAGAGGTTACAGCTGAAGACAGCTCTCTCTTTGTTGAGCAGCCATCAAAGACAACATCTCGTATTTATCAAAAAAAGGAAACCTGACAAGAGGATAGGAACTACAAAAGTGCTGTCATATGTTCTCAAATGCCCTCACATTCAGACATATTAATCTGATACAATATATCAGAAATCTCAGGACCTTTTATAAAATGTATACATCCCTAACCCCAACAAAATCTGAGTTTGTTAGTATGATTAAAATCTAGTTTGAGATACATGGAGGTGCACAGAGGATAAGTGCACTTTTAGATCGAAAGATGTTTATCTGCAATGGAGTAAATCAATTTTTGCATGCACAGCGGACATGATCCATGCGTAACTTGAGGAGGAGCTGATGACATTTTGTATCAGCTGTTTTGGTTCAGATGGTGGTTGTACCAAATCTTTAGAATGCCAGTCTTAGTGTTGGATGTGTTTTGCTATTTTTACTTGCTTGTTTGTTTGTTTGTATATACAGTATATATACAGTATAAATATTATATATAATATATATACAATATATATATATATATATATATACATATATATGTGTGTGTATACATATATACATATATATATATAACTATATATATATACATATATATATATAACTATATATATATATATAGTTATATATTTATATTTATTGATACAGTAGTTTCAGAGAATTTCACTTCTATTTTGAGTATTATTAAGCCTCATTAAGGTATTGTTTAGTTTGTTTATTTGGGTTGTTTTTCAAAAATCGTTAACTCTCTAAATTGTTGTGCTTCTCTACACAGCAACACTTACTGGTAAGTCGACCTCAGATGAATTTCATTTCACTACATCCAACCTTTCAGTCATTAAGCCACATTAAGCTCCTATTTATGGACCATTTTGCATGTTTTGAATGAAAGTATGATTATGATGATGATGTGAAATATTACTCTTGTGCACTCTTTGCTTGCTTTTGGATATAGTGTGAATATAAGATTTGGACAACTTTTATTTTTTTTATTTTATCATTTATTTATTTATTTTTTTTTTATAAATTATGTGTAATGACAATCGCTTCCATTCATATACAGTTGCATTTCTCAGTTGATTTGTTTCACTGCCTAAATGACTGGTACCACTTTATTTCTATAGTCTGCTGTTGATTCACAACAATGTAAGATATTCTACAGTGTATCAGCTGACTGCCAACACGCATTGATTCAACAGACTATCAACAAATGTTCAACAAACTATCTGTAATTTATGTCAACAGCCTAGAAGTTCACTGTAAAGTACTGCTCAAACCACTATCAACAGACTGTTGATACACTGTCAACAACTTTGGTCAAGGTTAGGGTGAAGTTTAGGCACATAAAAAAATGTCTAACTGTTAAAGTTAGGGTTATGCTACTGTAAGGCAATCGACTCATGAAACACTTTAATATGTAGTTACGTGTTTCTCCCTAGCTAATACGAGTTCAACAGATGTTCAGTTGATTAAGTCTGCTGATCAGAACTTGAGATGCCCCTTATAGTCTGCTAGAGGTTGGTGGAATACATGTTACTTGTCGGTTGAGACAACTCTTTTTGACAGTCAACTGACATGTTGTAGAGAGTCAACAGTGGACTTTTGAAGTAAAGTCATTACTAAATGATTTTTTTTTGTAGTTGCTTAGTCACTCTCCTAATCCTCGCTCCTGAATAGAAGAGGCAAGATTGAAATTACGATTGAACTCGTATTTTCAACAGCTCAGTGATGGAGTGCTAAAACTGAGCGAACAACGTTGCAACACATTTCAGCTATGAAGACTAAGCCTTGTTACAAGCCACTGAAACAAATGACAAAGCAGTTTTATTATTACAGTATTTTGCATTGATCCCAATGTAATTGTTTCTGTTCTCTGCTCTAATTAGCTAGATTACTCATCTCTATTGTGAAAGTGTGACTTTACTGTTTGTGTCAATTACAGACCACAGTTTAGACCATGCACTGAATTGTCAACCTTGAGAAAATGGACTTGTGCACATCCCTAAATACTACATGACTACACAACAAAAGCACAGGTGGCGGCAGACAAGCCTGGGCCTGACCAAAGATCAGACCTTCCCCCCTTCCCCAGATGTGTGCACACCATCAATTACAACCATCAATGCAAGAATAAAACTGGCGTTAGATGAGTCTCTTCATCTTGGCAAGTTGCAAGTGAGACGCTAAAGTATGGTGATGGACTCGTTGTTGTGATAGATATGACACAATAGTGATTCGACCTATACCCAGTTCATGAAAGCTTTTACATTTGCTGTTCTGGTAGCAGGTAGGTCTGTTCTTAATCCTCTGGTTCACAGGAAGTGATGTGTTTTATGTTAGCAGCAACAGCGGTTCGTTTGGAATAAAGAGAGCAGCAATAGCCACCATGGCTAAACAGACAAAGAAAAGACCGGTACATACAGAAACTGAAAATTCATTGACAGAAAATCCAAAGAAGAACACATCACAGTTCTGGCCACACTGTTTGATTGCCAATTGATCTCTGGGAAGTGTAGTGCAAAAACACCAAGGCATTGACTGCTTAGCACCAAAGATGGCGCCAAAATAAAACCAAAAAAAAGGAAACTCGCAGATTAACATTTTAATAATACACATAAGGTACTATATACTCTCACTTGGAGGAATTGGGTTACATTGTCTCAACTTGTTTAGGTAATTAGTAGGCTATTTTTTGTCAATTTTGAGTCAGTTGTGGTCTAGTTGCACCGATTAAATTACAATGCTAGGTTAGGCAGGGCGAGTTTAGGTGAAAACAAATGGCTTTTTTTATGCTGCTTTTCTGAGCTTATTGCAGTATATTATTAGGGTTATTGTATGTTGCTACTTGCACTGACATGAGGCTTACAATGGGCATCCGTAACTTGTGTCCTTTTTGGGGAAGAAACTGGCTTGTTTACTAAATATGGCTTGGTGCTGGCACATAGTTGCACAGCTACTTAATACATAAATTCACCACCGTTGCCCTGCTGTGAGTAGCTACCCCACTGAATGTCTCAAACAGGCAAAGGCCTGTCTCTGACAAGTGTGAGGCAACACTTCATGCAATTTGGGGAATCTTTAGCTATTAGCTGCTATTTTGTGAACAATGGAATCTTTTAATTTGTGTCTTCATAATTTTTAGGACCATCAACATAATTTCCACAGATGTTTTGGGGGAAATGAATGCCAAAATATAATGTGTTTGAAAACCTATTTGTTATCCAAAATCCCCAAGTTAGGCTATCTCTCAGGAAATTTTACCACCACCATCAGCACCTCACAAAATGGCTCCCTTTAAAAGGCATGTAAAACGTCATTGTTTAAAGAGTGCATCAATAACTGCTGACATAGTTAAATGTAAAGTACCACACAAGGGGGAGGGGTGCGTATAAA
Source organism: Centroberyx affinis (assembly GCF_046629955.1). Lineage (NCBI taxonomy): Eukaryota > Metazoa > Chordata > Actinopteri > Beryciformes > Berycidae > Centroberyx > Centroberyx affinis. The sequence continues at coordinate 113,651 of NW_027280332.1, read as the reverse complement.
ATTAATTAATTCTACAGGCACATTATTTATGACTTAATATGATATACTGGTGTGCTTTACAATAATACTGAATGTGCATATTTCTGGAGGAGACAGTAGAGTAATTATGCAGAATGCCTTTTACCATGAATGTACAATATTAATTACAGGCACTGTTGTTTATCAATTGCGAAACACTGTTTAAAAGCTGTTTGGAAGATTGCCATGATGACCCACGCTTGTCTCCTATCTTTTACTTTCAGTAGCTTATAATGTGACACGAGAAACCCCTTTACAAAGTGCTGATATCCAGGTTAATAGAGAATGAAGTGGTGAAGCAGCTCCCATTGTATAAGAAAAATGGATCGGGATTCTATCAAAGATTCAAAAGTGTGATAAAATTGACAGGGGGATAACAATAACATGAGTGGCAAAGAAATATTTTATACACATCAATTATAAATGTCTGCACTGACCTAGCTGTTTGTTGAACAATGATAGATAGATAGATAGATAGATAGATAGATAGATAGATAGATAGATAGATAGATAGATAGATAGATAGATAGATAGATTTGCACATCAAAACATGAGCCCTCCTCTGCCTACACTAAGCATAGTTAAGTAAATAAACACACGTAAAGTAAATAAATAAATAAAAAATGTGTATGTAGTTTAAATTCAAATATACCATAAACTACTTTATATACTATACTGTACACATGTACTGTGCGTAACTTATGTGTGCAACTTATATCTGTTTACTCATTTGTTGGATTTTTTTTTTTTTTTCATCTGCCTTGCTTACCTCTCCAAATAAACAGCCAGGTCAGGAAGCAATTTGGACCATGTGCCACTAATGTGCCATCGCAGGCATTACTCGCCTAATCCTCCACATTATGCTGGATGAGAATCTGCGCTCCGAGAGTCTAAAGCACCAAGGAGGATTTGATCCCGGGGCCTTCTGTCTCAGAGTGGCATGTAATAATCATCTGATATGAGTGACCAAGCAGCGTGCACTGACAAGTACACTGGAACACTGGTTAAATTGTTTGTTTTCATGTCTGCCTACTGAGCTCTGATACTCTCACAGAGGCCTGAATATGTGTATTGGATACAGTGTGATGTGGGGTTTGAAAGATGGAGGGAAAAGACTAGGCTATGTGATTGAAAGATTTTCTTGGACTTAGGCTAAGATGCGTCTTCTAGAAGTGTCCAGGAACAATTCTTCAAACTTCTTTTTCTCTGTTTTTTTTTCTCGGCCATTACTTCATAACATCACAATAATTCTTCACTTAATTGGGGAACTCTAAGATAAAATGAACTTCAAAATAGTAATTTCAAAAGCCTATGGCAGCTCAATGTAATTCTCCTTCAATTACCACCATTCCCCTAAAGCATGTTTTGTTAATAAAAAAGTGTGGCAGAGATATCTAAATCACATAATCAGACTAGCAAGATCATAGCAGCAAATAACTGACAGCATATGAAACAAAATGTGCCTGATTTTAAAGGAATAGTTCACCCCAAAATGTAAATTCAGTCAGTATCTACTCACCTACTCACATCAGTCGAAACTCCACTGAAGTTCGTAGGACCACCAAACACCTGCAGAGGCCGCCGCCATAGCTTATGTGCACCTCTCCAAAAATGGGCGAAGCAAGACGGCAAGAATTTGTATTGTCCCGGTTCGAATTTCCTACCTGCATCAGGTTGATGTCGGCAGATCGAAGAGAGACTAGCTGAGGCTACAAATATATAGATTTTTTAGGACACCTCATCTCCAAATTATAAAGATTACCAGATGTCACTGAACTCATAGTGAGAAATATCCCAGAACAGGGTTAGCTTCAGAGAATGTAAACACTACTACTTCCGTGTTAACAAAGCACGGCACTACCGTCTAGTGTTTCCGGTCTGGCCTACACGCAGAATCACTAATGCAGAAACATACTGTAAATGCTCGCACCGCCATTGGCACCTATGCCGTAGCTACGCCGTCAACTGAACGCAGAAGTATAATTTACCCTTTAGTCCATGTACTTCCATCTCAGCTCTCTCTACTACTGACGTTAATGGAGACTTCTTTTTACAACAAAAAAAAAAAAAAAATGCATAAATGTCCATCAAATTTGTCAAAGCAGCTCACGCAGCATGATTCAAGTGTTTTGTAGCCAAACGATTCCAATGTGTGTCCAAAAGTCCAATATATTTACCTCATTATCTCCTTTATATTCCTCACGGACAATGCTCTGCTACAGCGTTCCAACTCGCTAGACTAACTCGCTGTGTGTTTGGTGGTCCTACGAACTTCAATGGATGATCGACTGACATGGTTTTGAGTAGATAATGACTGAATTTGAATCTCATTACTGCAGTCGAGTTGTTTTTTGCATACTTTTTTGAGTGTTTTTTGAAGCCAGCCGTTTTACTTTTACTTAGGTATGTTTTGAATTAAGTATTGTGCTAATGGGATGTTATGCTACTGAAATTGCCATCTGCTTTTGGCTGATCTTTGGTGCCAGGTGATGTTACCACCTGTTGTACTCTATAGATGGTGACATCACCTGGCACCAAAGACCAGCCAATAGCAGATGGCAATTTCAGTAATCATGCTTTTTAACATTAGATGTCAGGCTTTACATTGATTGATTGAGTTTTCCATGGGTCGCGTTCAGACTCAAAATGTAAGTAAAGGCAAATGAATGAGAGTAACATCTTGAGGTCGTTGTTATCTAGCTAATTCGCCCAACTTGCTAGCTAGTTGGATAAGTGTTAGTATAAGAAACATCAATGTAGTAAGGTTAGTGAATAATGGGGATAAGCAATTTGTTTTTCTTTTTTATCACAGATGTCGGACAGCTCACAGATAAAAAGTGACACGAATTTCAGAATCTTATTTAAAAAGGCTCAGCATAGTCTATAAAAAACATGCAATATCAACAGCAAACAATAATCACAGTTGTAGGAGAAGAGATTCATGCTTCATCAAACCATGCTCTCTATAACACAGCCCATATAAACATGCCTAACACATCCCTACAATGTTGTGGTGATTCATGCTTTATTTTGTTTGTGCCCTTTCAACTCTCTGTCCTCGTCTTTTTTATCTTGCATAGGTAGGATCGTATGTATTGGTGTCTGTGTTTTTTTAGGTAACTGAATAACTTTCCTCCTAAATGAGCTTTTTACTTTTACTCAAGTAGATTTTTATAGCAGTAATTTGACTTATAGCCTACTTAAGTAAAATGTATTCAAAAGTAACAGGACTAATTGATACTTCTAAAAAAAAAAATGGTACTCTTTCCACACATCTTATTGTGTGGATCATTATAACAAGCAGTTTCACAGGCAAATGGTTTGATAAAACTTTTCGTTATCACATGTGACTACTGTATGTATTCTGATTTCTGTTAGGATGCCACACTTGGAGAACACTGTATGTATGGCTCTCACTTTTCAAGGCAGGACTGGACCCAGGCTTACACTGTGCCATGTGTCTTCACTGCCCTCTACAGGATGAAGAGCACCTGGTGATCTAGTTGTGTGTTTGTGCCCCCTAACACTATTTTAACAACTACCCCTCACAGCGCTCAGGAGCCTTTACTTCACCTTTTACACATGGGTTAGGCTACACAGTATAGACTATCTGTATAGAATGGAAAAAAAACTCATTATGAGAGCTCATTAAGGGTGTATGAAATCTGCATGACATGCACACCCTAAAATAACGCTCTGTGTCACTGCACAAGGCACCGTCATGAACGGTTAGTTTACTCTTACATCCACTGACTGATTTACAAAGTGATGATTTTCATCCTCGGTCTTAGTGGACCAGACCAACTGTAGGGTAGTTGGGTTTTGTCTGTCACCTGCTGCACTTCTCAAAGAACACAGAGTCAGATAATCTGTAGCTAAGGTCATTGACCTGAGTGGCCTAGAGCTTAACCAGTAGAGCAATTAACTCACACACAAATCCGAGACACAGTCAGTTGTCCAGGGAAATCTATCCAAACCTGCTTTGTTTGAATATTTGTCAGAATCGGAATAGTCTTGCCTTAAAAACGGCCAAATCAGGCAATGAGGCAAAGAAAATCTGTCAAAATACATTTTTGCATCACAGCATTTGTCCTCTGTGGGCAAAAAGTCTGATGATATGTAGACCTATCAAGCAATCTCAAATAAAAAGTTCAAGCTACTCCAACATACATTACCGTAGTCATGATAAAGCATTATAGCAATCAAATAAGATGAAAAGCAACATTATAAAGTAATTAATGGCAACAAACTCCAGACAGATAACTTCATGACAGCTGGATTTCAAAGTGGTCATCAATACTAATCCATTACTTGTTTCTTTATGTGTGACTGTCTCTGTGCATCAAGAAAATGCTGTAACACAGTATTTCACAACACAAACACACACGTGCACGCTCACAAGCAAACACATGCATGGACACACACAACTATGGTGACTTGTTATAGAAAGTAATCTTTCAAAAGTTCCACCACAGTTCACATGGTTATTGCTTGTTGTCATCTTTGCTCTGTTCTTTAAATAAATATTTCAATTTTAGCATCGTCATCATCAGTATTCCAACATCAGATTCCCAAGGGAGCTATAAACACCGCTGTCAAGATTTTTTTTGTTTTTCAAAATCCTCTCTCACCTCTCTATTAAAATGCAGTGTACAGATGATGCTTCTAATACAAAATTGAAGTACAGAGATCCTGGTAATATGGAGCCATAGTATGAATGATTTTGGATATGGAGCTCATAGAACACTTGATCAAGGTTCGTTTTGCATCCTGAACGAGCCCCTCCACAGGAAGGACTCTGGATACGCTGTTAATGTGGTTCAAGTCACCACAGTTTGTGACCTGACATCTTTAGTTGGAATTTTCAAAATTAATGAGAGTGACTTGAGACTCAGCAAGAAAAAACACACTGAATGCTAGTGGTAGCTATTAGGGTTGGGCAATAGGATGAATATATCGGCTATCGGTGATTGGCTGAGTCCATCACTGGTTGATTTTTTTGGGCGATTTTTTGGGCGATTTTTGTCATTTTATTAAGCTAATTTAATGGTCTAATTTAATGGTAAATAGTTAACCTGTAAAGTGCAATTCAAAGCGTGCGCAAATAGGAACTGGCAGTTGGAGTTGGGCCATATTATGCACGTTCTTGTTCCACTGATTTCCGACGAGTCTTTCACAAAACAGGGCAGTGAGAGCCGACTTTAGTGGTTGCTGTCCGATCGATTGGTGCTGAAAAGCAATGTCAATTCATAAATCATATTTGAGAACTAGACCAAAAGCTGTATGTGCAGTTGTGCACCCTGATCATTTCACAGCATAATATGTTATCCCTACCTGTTTGTTCATTTGGAGGCTGCAAGCGGAGGCGGCCTTCATCTGACGTGAATTGCGCCCATCTCGGACTGTCCTTCTCATATTTACTAGTTTTGGCAAAAGCACCAAGGATTGAGGGCTGGTGAAGCGGGGCTTTTCCAGTGGCAGTTGAGGGGGCCGCTGCTCTCAGTGTTAGCTTAGCGTGCTCAGCAGGATGGTGTATTCGCAAATGCTCGTGCAAATTGGTAGTGTTATAATCTTTTGCCGGCACTACTCGTTTGCAAAGACGACAAATTACTTCATTTAGGTCTTTCGGCTTGCCAGTTTCGTCTGGTTTAAAACCAAAATAATCCCAAATAGGGGATTTTGTATTCTTTTTGGCAACAAGCTCTTCCATGATTGATCGCTGAAGATGGCGTGTGGCGTGCGCCACACACACACCTGCGCAAATATATCCGCAATCGCCGGTTGATGGGCTGACGGTGGCCGGTTGGAAAATTTTAACACATCGCCCAAACCCTAGTAGCTATAGATCCCTAGGGCAGCTGATGTCAGTGGTTGATGTTTTTTTTTAAGGTATGCATTCTTGGCAGTGAAAATATTCTACTGAAGTAAAATGTCATTTTGTTAAATGGCCTACTGGTAAGAACTGTGATGGCTACAAAGAGTTAATTACTTGAGGCAAGGATTATACTTGAAGATACATTTTACCTATCACTTTAATCTTGCATTAATCTTGCCTTGCACATTGTACATCGCCATTTGAAGTACGAACATCGGTCACTTATTCCTGTCCTACAATTTAACTGGTCAATACAATCTATAAATGTGCGCCTTCTACGATGCTCCAACATTCAAAAATACTGATTACTTTAGCTCATTCATGTACAGATCTATATAAGTAACAAATCACCACAGGTGTTATTTGCTTTCCCATGTTATTGATCCATGCAGTGAACATACACCAGTCTAGTCATTTTATCATATGAGTAATGATAGCCAGACCTTTGGCGATAGTGCATGACCTATCAGCTGCCTAGAGTAGGGAACGATGAATATGTGACACGCACTTGAAAGAGCAATTTTGTGCAATATTTTGAGCTTGCGTTCCCATCTTTTCCTTATTATTGAAATATAATTCTTAAGTGCTGTTGTGTATACATGATTTGTTTTTTACAATGTTGTAAAAATCTGGGTTTTCTTGTGTCCCCGAATCGCCTCATCACAGCATTTCTCTTACTGTATGCAAGTGCGTGCTCTCACACTCTCTTGAGCACACTCTCTCTCTCGCTGTCTCTCCTCCAGTCTCAACCTCTTGTCTCTCGCACTCTCTTCCCTCCTTCTGTCTACAGTCTCTGTGTGGGGCAACTGAGGTAAACGTGCCAAACTGCCCTATTTAGGTCACACTAACAACACAGCACAGTTCACTAGGGACACAACCTGGCCAACTTTGACTGCATTCACTGCAAGGGTGCATCTCAGGACATGGCATTCTCTCTGCGAGTTCATTACTGGGTATGATGTGCTAACTGCAAGACAAACACGGACGTGCCAACTGCACGACAGACATGACCTAGTGGATTTGCTATGCTGCTATCCATCTTTCTGGTTCAAAGAAAACACCCATAAAAAGTCAAGCGATCATGTATCTGTGCAATCCTACAAGATGTATAAGGGTATTTGAATGAATGGAGGTAAAAGTGACCTGCCTCTTTAAGAAGTGGCAGAGGGAATTACAGATACTGTGCACAAGGACAGACAGAGCAGCTGCTGTCAGTTTTAATGGCATCATAGATTGCTTCAGAGCCACCACCACTGGCTTTAGGTTCCTCTGTGATTGTAAGAGCTGGACAGAGTAGCCCAAGCTTCACTGCTTCTTTCGCATACTCCGCCCAAATAGTTGTCATCCATTGTCAGCGGTAGGATGTTATTTTGTAAATCTTGTAAAAAAAATAAATAAATAAAAATAAGAAAAAGAAAGTCTCAGTGAGCCGTAGTTTTATGGAGCTACACCATCCTTGGAGTACACTGTAAACAATGATTATAGCAAGGCAATCTTTCTATTGATCCTAACATCTTAACGACAACATTTGGTCATTTGGTGGCATTTGGTGAATACTTTTATCCAAAGCAAGTTACATCGCCTTAAGTGCACATATTTTTAGCATGGGTGGTCACAGTAGGAATTGAAGCCCTAGCATTGCATACATTATATGCTATAGCCTTTATACCCGCATTGTATACAATAGTAATAATTATACCATTGTATACAATATATCCACATATGCTACAAACATAATCCCATTGTCTTTGAATACATAATTTTCTTTTAAAATATGCCAATGTCGTCTTTGATAAACACAATAGTGCTTCAAAATATTCATCTTCATGGTCCTATTGTCATATCGTACAGCCATCACTGTATGACAGGAGTTGTGCTGTGTTCTCCTGTCACTCATTCTTTATCTGTCAAAATACACTTGCTTCCACATTAAGAGGGCAGCAGTGACAAGCTGGCAGTGTGTGAGACACGGGGGCTTCAACCGCCAAAGCAAAACAAGCTGCACTAATCTGGCGTGATCTGTGACTCCCCCTCATCATCTCATTGGGTGTGAGGTCTTGGGTGTGGTTATTAAGGACACTGATCTTAAATGGTCCTTCTGCTCGCCGGCTGATTATTCCTTGCTGGGCAGCTGTGGCTGGGATCACTGAGCCGTTAGACCTTGTTCAAGTAATACAAGTTTAAATATTACATGGCCAGTGCTGCATGCACAAAAATATCAGATAGGCATTAAAAAGCACACATTTTGTATGTGTCGCCCACTAACCACAGGCATAATAAATATGTGCAGCTTCTATTTAAGCTGCAGAAGAAATGAAAATTGAATAGAAATACATGTTTTCCATCAGACTATGAGAGTTGTTGTCACATGTGAAGTGTACATGTCTAGCAATTTGTTGATGAAATCCAATACACAGCTCAACTGGTGGAGAGATATTATTTTCTCACAAATAACACATTTGCAAACAAAAAACAATTTGTTTTAATGTAAAAAAAAAAAAAAAAAAAAAAAAGGTTTTAAATTGCCTTAAGTGTAACTATGCTCTGCTCTAACCCCCATACATAATATAACACAAAGGCATCTAGTTATCACAGTCAAGTGATAGTGTATCTAGTTGGTTAGGGCAGTGTGGAGCTTACTGTAATGCTGATTTAATTTAAGTGAGGGTCAGCGGGAGAGTACAGTAACAGGTTACTTAGTTGATGCTGGAGGGAAACAGACATACTTGTTCAAGCCCTGAGAATAAGTAGGAGCTGAGTGTCAGGACCCGTTAGAGGTTTAGAAGTACAACTATCCACAGTTTACACCCATGTCCAAGGGTGCCTGAGGTCCCACCCCCAACCTACCCTTCCAACAACCTCTGCCCTATCCAGTTTAGCTGTCTCTGAGGTTAATTCCATGTCCTGGAGCTGAAACAACAGGATCACAGCCACAGCACTAATACTCAATAGACATTGACCTACTTTGTAGGATTATAAGGGGAAAAAAACTGATCCGCTGCCCTAATGCCAGCAATGAAAACGATCTAATGGTCCTAACTGCTCTGTTTAATCTGAAAGCATGCTCATGTTATTAATTTCTCATTATGGGAATGCAGTTCTGCTGATGGGATTAAATGCCTGCTCTGGCTCCCTTTCATTCGGTGACCTCCACATAGAAACACAAAGGCTAAAAACCATCTGGCTGGACACTCCCTCATGTCCCATGTTTATTTGTTTATGTCTCTCTCATTTGTTTGTTTGTGTGTGTGAGAGGCAATGGGTTACTCATCCATGTTTAGACTTCACAGCAATTTCAATCCAAGACAATGGTGGGTCTGAATCTCTGTGATTATACTTTGAGAATAAAATGAAAAAGGCACAAGTCTGCCTGCTAACAAAACTAGATACTCTGTCCCTTAGTAGACTATTTGCTTTCACTTGAAATAAATAATTTATGACATTAAAACACATTCCCGTGTCCTGCCAGCCCCATACAAAGACATCAGTATAAAACGCAACATGCTCTGAAGCTTGTATAAATGATATTTCTTGCTAAGCAAATTAATGCTCAAATGGACATAGAGTGCCCTTGGCTGGTTGTACATCCAATTTGAACAATCAAAATCTATTTTTCTGGTCCATTACATCACCACCAGGGGGCACTTGATTCCTCAAGCATGCAGTGTTGTGTTTGACAAATTGCCATAGAGGTAACACATGTATTCAGCAAGGGAATTAGGGGATAGGAATCGGTTTACAACCAGCCTCCCACCCACTACTGATTTTCTATGTGTATAATCTGCTATATCATGATAGCCACCAGCTGAGGAAAGGACGCATGAGCAATATTATCCCCAGTGCACAACTCTGTGGCTAGATAGTAATAATAGCAGGTTTGTAGATGCAGTGGAGGGTAAACTCCCCTAAACTCGGTTTACCCATCTTTTTATTTGTGAAATACAGTTTACCTACCTTTTTATGCTGAAATAACTAAAATGACATATACATCATTGAGAGTAGTATCAAACTGATGCAAGTTACATGAGAATAGGATCTTTTAAGGAATAAAGGCATAAATAAATGAGGAGGTGATAGTTTACCAATATATGTATTACCACTATATTACTGGTAGTAGACCTTGTCAAAATAACAAGTAGAGTTTAAGTCTTATTTACTACAGTATAGGCATGACAAGTTCACTGGCTCTGTAATGACTGTTTTACCTAGCGTAATTAATGCCTACATATTATATAATGGAGAATATAGATTAATATTCAAATTTGCTATTTAGGCTACATAAGAGTACTGCACACAAACTTGTTTGAATAAAGTAATCAATTCTGAAGAATTTATATTGAATATACTAGCCTATATTTAGCCTACCCTTTATCAACAAAGAAAGAACGTCTTTGATTAGCATATGCAGAGAGGCTTGTAGTCTTTGCATTTTCATCAATCTATCACAGCAAATTTGGATATGAAAGGCAACAATTCAAATGGCTGAATAAGCATAAAATATGTCTAAACCTGAGGCTTTCAGCATACCTAATAATACAAACATGACATGTAATACATCATATCACCCATTACCAGTTAGCCGTATAAAACAAGATGAAAATATGCAGGCTGTTGACAGATCAGAAAAGCTATTTGCATTACCCTGTGGTATTTCTATTCAGTCCTACTAGCAGCAGTTGTAACAGTGTATGTAAGAAATTTTGAAACGCCGATGCTCTAAAACAATGTTAAGACCAATCCTTCTATATTTTTACTAGTACAAAACATTAACAAATTGAATGGTTGTCTATGGTGAGAACTTTTTCATGTCTTCCATCAATGCATTAATTTAGATTCATAAATATGTTGGATTTCTGTCTTAAGCACGGAAAGTTGTACAAATTTACCAATTTGTTGTAGCCAATTACAACTGTGACATATTTAAAAGCACAACTACAACAGCTATATTTAAAGCTTGTACCTTTAAGTTCAAAGAGTAAACCCTGGAGGGCTAGTGCTATAAATTATTTGCAAGGGAAAAGGCATGATGCATCTTTTAACATGTGCAGTCATTTCAGAGTGCAAAACCTACAAATGTCATGTCCTCTTAAGATCAAAAGTAATTGGTCAGGCTGCACAACAAGGCACAGGGGTAACGAGGCAGTTTGCCACTGTAACAGACTCAAATGACATACTGTGTAGCATGACGGTGAGCTAATAGACCCCATCGCACAAGGAGAGACCACAGTTTCACTCTGTCTTATCAAATTAAACCAAAGAGCTGCACTCTTTTTTTCACCACAAGCAACATTATTCCCATGTAGCCTAACGCCTGATTTATCATAACTACAAAGGCATGGTATACATTAGTAGGTAAATCTACATTAAAACTAAAGTCTATATTCTATTGTAATTATTATCCCAGCACTAAAATAAAAAATAAACATGGTCAAACAAGCATTATTTCTCATCCTATGACAACGTTATCAGACTAATGCTCAAACACTACCACAGTATGTTCACAAGAGATGGATGGATCAACATGATGTGGGATTATTCAGTGAGCCCAAGGAGACAAGTCATCGCATGCCAGTGTGCTAGGTGAGCCAGGAAGTGTAAAGGCCATTAAGGGGTCAAAGAGGGGGATGGGGTGCATGGGAGTTGGCTCATGGAGCAGTGACCAGGCCCTGTGGTGCCTCACAGCTGCAAGGAAGAGGGTGACAACAAGGGAAGCAGGTGATGTGCTCCAAGTGTCCCTCCACCACTTTACAGCCTGCACTGTGCCTCTGCATACCCCTGAGATATCAGATGTCAGCTTTGATGAATATGGCTCGAATAACATTACAAATGTAATTCCATCTTTAGCCAGACAAAAAAAAAAATCTGCTCCATATCAACTTTAACACCAAGTTTTCACAAAGAAATGTAAAACGTCATGGAGCACATAACGTAAATGGCTTCTCAGGATTCTCTGATTGGTTAGGGAAGAGCCACTCAATGTGAGAATGTGAGTCAGCATCTTTGAAAACAGATTGAGGGAACAACAGATTATATGTAACGGGATTACAGTCACCAGATTACAAAAAATGGTGACCCCAGTCTGTGACAGTAACTAGATAAAGCAGTTATCAGATTACAGATACTGTTAAATTATAGTGATTATTAGTTGAATGAACGAAAGAAAGAAAGGAAATGCATTTTGGTTGTGAAATTTACGGTAAACACCATCTTACACAACTTGAAATAATCACTAACATTTACATGATAATGCTAATATGTTGATTAAGATAATAGGGTCCACATGGAAATGTACAGTATATTTATCCAATGTATGTTGGTATTTTGAAACGGAAAATCGGATCAACTCTGTATTCGCATTTCATTCAACTTCACTTTGACATCTGAATGCACTCAATCTTAGTGTCACTCAGGAAAAACGTGCGAATGCTTGCAATTAGTTACTATTCAACTCTGCCTACAAGAAAAGGGAGGCGAAGTGTCCTATTAGTCTCACCAGAGAACACAGTGAGAGCGAAAATTGCATTTCTTTGGTCAGTCATCTTGGGACAGGAACACTTTTGACAATGTGGGGCACGCTGTCCAGTCGAACATTTCAGTTTTACAATGTAAAGGCAAAAATGGGTTTGGTAAACAAAAATAATTTGCCACAGGACATGGGAGAATTTCAGAATGACTTACATAGTAAACAATTGGATTTGAAGCCAGATAAATTTTTCATTTTCCATCTTTAGCACAACAGAAGGATATGTGGGCAAGTCAAGTGTCATCTTTGAATCAAACACATCATTAAGATCATCTGATCTGACGGGACTATAAGTTTATAGTGCAAACAGTGGAACTGTTGTTTGAAGGTGAAGTTGACACTGCTTCAGAAGAACACAACTGTCACACTCCCATCAGTTGGTAAGTGGGTCATAGGACTGTACATGACCCAGACATGGGTCTCACCCCTCAGGGTCATGGGCCAGTCAGGCATGAGGTGCCAACCGAGTGCCTCTGATTTGACTCCCAGTTAGGTGGCCTGAGCCGAGCCCCTGAGTTCAGCCCCTGGCTCGCTCTACTGACACAAGGCACAGTCTGTAAGGAACCCCGGGGTTCACACAGTCACATGTCTTGGGCAGGATACTGCCACAGTCAGCCTGGAATGACACCACTACCCTTCAATTCCTCTCTCCGTCTCTCTCTCTCTCTCTGTCTCTCGCTCTGTCTCTCTTTCTCGCTCTCTCTCACCCCCTATGTGTGCACTTTGCGCTTTCATTACATGATAAATTTGTAATTTATCTATAGGGCTATATTATAGTGCCAGAAATAATTCAGTTCTGTCCTTGGTTTGTCCCATGTATGAGCGTTTACACATTACATGTAACAGAACACTAACAATTTAATAACATGCCTTAACATTTGTAATTTGACCACAGAAAGAGGCACAATTATTGGACGTTGATAAAGATTTTAGCTATACCATATTTTTGTTTACAACACTGTCAAGAGACTGTTTAAAGGCACTTAAAAGAAGCACTAGCATCCATTTGTATCATTTCTACACAGTAATGCAATAACTCAAACAGAAAATCTATATTAGCAACAAGCGGAAACATAATTTCCTCCTTCACACAGACTCTTAACTTAAATATTTAACTATGTTTGGATAATCTAATATGTTTAAGTTATTCAAAATGGTTATACTGCATGTGATGTACAGGTAGTAATAGGCAGTAATAATGTTCAAGGAAAATAGTTGCGCTTCCGGATAACAGGTTGATGAAAAAAGGGCTCAATATGGCATACTATCACTGATCACTGAACAAAAATGTAGGTTTGTAATGTAAAGCGTATTATCTGATGTGTTAGGCAAAGCTTCAAGTATATCAGCTCACTGTCGTAGAATTTAGGTGTTTTCCATTTATTGTCTTATTGTGCATGTTTTAAGATTTTGCTCATAGTGACTGCCTAAACTACCTTGAAACCAGACAGAGAAATTGTGTTTCCCTGTTGTTTTCGGTCAACAGGTTAAAACAGAGGAGAGAGCACACAGCCTGATAAGGCTCTGCTCAGACCATCTCAGTAGCATGCTGTTAGGGACTAAAGACAACACTTTCTTCAGTATTGGGCATTTTTATGTGGCCCAAAAACTGTTCTTTTAGCCAAGAAAAGTCAGAAAAGCAATTCTGTTTGACCTGCCCAAGGCCTGCTGATTGAAATCACAGTAATACAAATAGGGCAAACATCAAGCTGTCAATGGGGCCCCCTGTAGTGACATAAAAGCCTTTTTTCAGTGCTGGTTGATGGTCATGATTTACAAAGCGGCTGCAGGGAAAAGATGGTCCACAGAAGGGACAGGAGGACACAAACAACATCCAAAATAGAACTGCATGTCATGAAAAATATCTGTACAGATATAACAATGGTTGAATTTAAGTAAAGCAACAAAACATGGCTGCATGCGATAGACAATGGTTTGGTTTCTCACGTGACAGTTTAATCTACTTGATGAAGCTGCCTAACAAGAAATACAATGAAAGTCAGAGGCTAGAGGCTTCGAGTACCCAACCCAAACCCCCATTGGTGAGAAAGTTTGAGTGGGGGATATTAGAACGCAATCCTAATTAATTCAACTGGCCTATGTAACCCTAAAACGATTCGTAATCCAGATTGGAACATCTTTATTGATCTTGGGAATGCTTCAGTAGACTCCCAATGCTTATCTCAGCATAAAAAGCATCTCTTGTGACGAACCACGATTTAATTAGATGACAATCACTGTTAACAATGCACAGCTAACATCACAAAATTTGCACATTAGGGCTGGCAGTGATAAATTTCAGTATCCCAGCAGGGACAACTCACATCCTTCACTTAACTCTTTCCTTACAGGATAATAACATTTTATCACTTCATATGCAGGATGACACAGGAATAATTTCAAAACACCAGCAATAATGTCTAATTATGTTTACACATATATATATTGACATGTTTTGGAGGCTGTATTGCAAAGTTGAAAATTGCATAACAGTGACATAATACTGTAAATGGCAATTTTCAAAGAGTTACCATCTCTGACATCTATTAAAACTACCAAAGTTTACCCTCTCATGGCTGTATCCATCCACACTGGTAAATGTATCAACATGCAGAAATCTAGTAATATGAGCGATGTATGAAAACAACCACTGGAGGGCAGTGTACATTTTACACACTATGAACACTATGATATTATACACTGAAGACAAAAAAGATTATTAGGAGTATTATTTCAAAAAGGGAGTGTCAAAAAAGTTACAAAAAAGTTTAAGTCATGTCAGTCATCTTGGCTCCCTGGGAAATTAATGACACTGGCACTCTAGTGACATACCTACTGTATCAAAACTTAAAGACAAAACTGTGAAAGCGGATGTCATTTAGAGCAGACATAGAGAGGTGTAAGGTACTATTACACTGGTATTTACTGGAGGTTTTCAACATTATGACTTCTGTAACTTGGCAATCAAGCATAAGGAATGTTTGGCCTGCAAAGCCAACACTTAATACAAAGGGTCATGAACAACACAATGAGAAGACTCAGTATTTTTGGTAAGGGGCATAGGTGGAGGCCAGGGGCTAATAGCAATGAGGGATTTGTCAGTCATCCCTACATTTAATAATCCCTAGCTCTCCATTTTCTGCTGTTTGTTTATATTAACCTCTGGTTGAACCCACTTTAGTGGCAGCCTCTTTGCCAGAAAGTTCAGTGAACATTCAGCACGGAAGCGGAGAGCATGTCATCTCGAATCTATTAGCCCACAGGGGAGATTGCAGCATCCAGCAGTCTGTGTGCCTCTCTCTCTATCTCTCTCTCCCTCTCTCTCTCTCTTTCTCACTCTCTCTCTCTCTTTCACTCTCCCCCCCCAACACACACACACACTAGGTGAGCTTCAAACCCACACATTTTCCATACTGATGGTGCATGTAACTGAGATTATAGCATACAATGCCCTGGTTCTGACCTCCCCTTTTCACTCATGCCTAATAATCTCATCATACCATGCACTATATCACACTACCACAGCGCTCTACCATGCATCCCAACCAAACTAAACTATAGCGTAAAAAAACAGAATTGGACAGAACAAGTTTTTACGACTGCCTTTGTTAGTATTTTTACTAATAATTAATTTAATAAAGAATACCATGGATAGAGACAGGAAAACATGTGACACAGGTTTCAAACAAATTCAAACCCCTGATGTTGTGAGTACATGATGTGCACCTGCCTGCTGCGTCAGCAGGATGCCACTCTTCTTCCAAAGCACCACTGAAGTACTAGTGATTATATATTTAACCGTACTATAGCATTAGTAAAGTTGATTAAATCTTAAAGAACACTGTATGTAATACTAGAAAAACTGCAGACAGTGTAGGCCTAAGTGTAACTAAGTACTACTGCTATGCTATGTTAGCAGTAGTACTAGCAGTAGTACTTTAATCAAATGTTAATACATTTGATTAAAGTAGGGATTTCAGTAAGTACGGGATAATAACAATACTATAGGCCTACAGCTTTCTAACTAGCGCCTACCATAATGAGCTCTAACTGTAGCACTGACCTTTTAGCTCAGTTCATTTCAACACCACCTCTATTTTACATAATCCACATGAAACTTGCCATTGTGTGGATTTGTTAATATAATGGTAGCGTCCCTTTAAATCACATACAGTATATTGAAATGTCAATTGAAATGTGGTTTAGATCAGTGGACATAACATTTAGGGATGGGCATTTCAAGCAATATTCACTGGAAACTATTCGACCATTCTTCGAAGATCACATAACTTTTCTTTTCAAATGGAATTATTTTGAAAGTTCCTGATGGCACGATTCTGAACTGCTGCTGGCTTGACAACAATTTCAATTAAGGTTAAATTATTGTTGAAATTGCTATTTGGATGACTTTTGACTGATTTTTGGGATACATTTCATATAAATGTTTTTGAGTCTGATAGTATTACAACTATGTATTGTGATATTATGTGTGGAGTAGTGATTTACTCATGCAAGAAATTGACAACTTGACAATGACAACAGAAATTGTGTGGCTCAGTGGTCTAAGGCTCACACCACATAAACATAATGTCCTGGGTTCGAATCTGACCCCAGGACCTTTGTTGCATGTCATCTCCATCTCTCTCCTGGTCTTTCCTGTCACTCTCTCTACTTTAAACTACTATCAAAAAATAATCTTTAAAAAATAGTAAGTCAACTCGTAAAACTTACCTACAGCGGCTTTAATTCAAGATACATTTTGGAGGTGGATGGAGTGGTTTGGGAGGTATTTTATGACAAGTGAGTTGTCTTGCTACCTGTGTTTATGTTCTAGTCAGAAAGATGGTGGCATGCTTAAAGCACAAGTTGTGTCGCCATTGTATTACTCAGAATATTCTGTTTATTCATATAAAAAAGGATATTTGTGATCGGGATATTACAATGACAACAGCTTGTCATACGTAAGATGGGGATATGAGCACGTATCCTGAATATTTTGTGCACACTCATTGTCATTTCACAGTAAACCTGTGCTACTGTTCTTAAAAGCTTGATACATATTGGTTTATGACTGATTTATGATTCATCTGTAAGGAGGTCAATGGCTTAACTTTTTGAAGTTAAGCCATTCTTATGGTCAAAGAAAGCGTCTGAGGTTAAATTTTGTCTGGCCTGTGTAATATTTAGAAAGTCGTTCAATTATTCAAGATGTGGCCACTGTACAGCTACATATTCTTTCCCTTTACATTTCACATGGACCGCAAAACATCAGGTAACATGGAACACTGAAAATGAACACTGTAGGCAACTTGCATCAAAAAACCCATTCAGCTCACTATCCCCAAGTAGCAGTAAGTGACTATATTAATGCCTTAGATGAAACACTTGTTGAATTTTGAGTTCCTACATTAATGTTGCAGTTATGAGGCTTTTTATCCTCTAATTCACTAGCTCTGTGCAGCACCATGTCATACTGGAATACTGCTCATGCTGTGTAGATCAGAGTCAGTATTCTGCATTGATCTAAGCATCACTCAAATTGATTGTCTTCACCATTTTGTCATATCGCTGTTAAAGGCATTACATGGAAAGCATGACACTATTAGCACTTTTTTATTCTCAGACTGTGACAGTCTTGGTTATTCACCCTTTAGATAAGTGTTGAAGTGTTGAGACGAGACAGGATGCACATCCTAGCTCAAAATGCAGACAACATAAGGTGTGACATGCAGTATATGGCCATTCTATAGCATTTCTTCATTCTCCCACACTCATCCCCATCTCATCTCCAGAAAGCCCTAAGCAACATTGCATCACTATTTGCTTCATCAATACCTCCTCTGTAGATGTTGTTCCTCTTAGCTCCTCATGGTAAAACAATCTAGTCTCTATGAAAATAGTGGATAGGTTAGGGATTACAGTACTGCATTAATTAGGTACACTTCAAGTTAGGCCATTCATTTAGTTTTGTGTTCATTGAAACCCCACAGAAAAATAAAAATGAGACACAGAGCGGAATAGTGGCCTTTGTTTTTTTTTTCTCAAGCAGTATTTTCAATACAAAAAGTCCTTCAAAGTACGAGCTCTAATATTAGAGGAACATAGGACTTAGACTATCCCATAATGTAGGTTAATCTTTTTTGTTAAGATTGGATGCAATGTTAATGGGACAAGTATGCCATCTAATGGTATATCCAAGGGAAGGATGACTCTACCAGAATTTGTGATCAAGTCAAGTCAAGTTTATTTTGTTATAGCCCTTGATCACAGTTACAGTCTCAAAGGGCTTCACAATGCCCACATTAGGAATAAATAAATGAAAAATGTGTTAGTGTTATTTTACTTTACTTTATAAACAAAAAAAACCTTTTCACTAGTTCTTAAGCCCTGCTCCTGCATTAACTGTTTGAATGGTATGACCTTCTACTACGCAACATCTTGAAGCCTTAGGAACGCCACTCATGGTTCCACATCGTCATTGCATATTCAACTAAAACATCTGACAGTCATATTCTTATAACTTCATAACTTGTCAGGATTATTCCTGTAAATCTCCTCTTAGGTTTGAGGGTAAAACTCATTAAGAATGAGTTCATCCTTATGGGAGAAGTCGGTTTCATCCTCATTAAATACATTTTAGTGTCCCCATTTATCTAACTGGCCCATTTTCCTTAAAAACATGCTGCTTAACCTGGGCCAGCTACTCGACACTAGATAACCTCGAGCAAATACCCATAGCATCATTGTGCTTGATCATATTCAAGCAGCCAATTCTCTATCTTAATTTCCAGAGGCGTGTTCAGATTAGTGTCCCACCAACTGCCTAAAGAGCCACACTCTGGGACACTACAGATTTAATACAGCACCTTTTATAACAACAGCATTAAGATTCATGAGGATGGAGCAGGGTACACTAGTTTTAACATACACTCTCAGTTAACATATACCCTCCAAGGCTAAGGGAAGCAATTAGGAGGACATCTTATGCATCTTCAGGTAAAACGGTATGGCGCGTGCTTTCCAGGGGTGCTTATGTAATGGAAAGAACAGAATAATGTTAAGCAGTATGGATTACGGTTATTTTCTAACTCAAAGTCATGGGCTGGGTATCATTTGAATGAATGACATCACTTGACAAGATTCAAAGAAAAAACCTAAGATAAAAAATTAGATAGGCAAATTTATCAGTTTTGTTTTTTAGTCTTTTGTTCTTTTTTGGTTGATGAAGGACAGTTACAATCTCACAAGCAATTAATGATAATGTGACCCAATGTCTTTGCTGGAGTTAGGCTACAGCTAGGAGATGTAGAATGAGGGGGTCCAATGTGGAATTTTCTCCCCCAAAAGGAGGGAAAGCCCCTGCAGCAAATTAGAATGAAAGGAAATGTTACTGAGTTGCAATGCAATGCAATGTTATGTGACAACATCACACAAAACAGCAGCAGTAAATCATTCAAAGACAATGTAAGTTCAACAACTGACTGTAACTGTGCAAAAATTGACTCATGTCGATTAAAAATAACAGCCAAATAATGTTTGTAGACTACTTCACAGTCCAATAACCTGTGTTCATAGGACAGACCCTTGTGGCTGTGTAAATTCAATCAGAACTCTTTTGGGTTGAGCTTCCTGTGTAAGGCCCAGGGGTGATGTAACATGCTTTGATGCCAGTATTTCCCCTGTACTTGTATGAGGGGTTAAGTGAAGGTAGTAAAGGTTTGTTTGCTTCCATATTGCTCCCTGTCGTCACCAATAAGCAGCTACAATGTGTCTTGAAAGTCAACTTATAAAAGTTTTATGAAACTCAGAGAGCTTAAGTGATCTTCCCCAGCTCTGCAGTAGCCTGCAGCGTGCAGGATGTCTGCTTATATTAATTTCATGGAGTTTAAGAGGTCACCAAACTCATTTGGAGATTCTTACTCATTTATGAACTCCGCAACCCTTCTGTTCTGCAGTGCTCTAAGCTACTGGTCTTGAGATGCTTAAATTTACATGGAATATTATATGGCTAGGTGGCAAAAAGTATAGTGCATTTGGAGTTTAAAGTACATAGGGCTGAATGAAAATGCACTTTGAAATGACATTTACCTGTTTTTTAATGAAAAGTAAGGTGAGCAAGCCGGTGTTTTATCTGCCTTGTGTTTCGGGAATTGGGGGTGGGGCATGGGAGGCTGGGTTTGGGGTGGGGGCTTTGGGGGAATTGGTTTATCTAATATTCAGAAGATTTCCAATAAGACAATGGACTTCCCAGAAAGCAGCTTAGCTGGAGAGCAGTGAAACCCTGAGAGTGAAACTGAGTAAATGAGCTTACCAGCTGGTCCTGCTTCACAGGCAAGCCATGTAGGCAATGAACTGCAGTAAAAGTAGAGCATCCCTTTCAATCAAAAGTGGACTTAAAATGTGTTAATAGCATGCTTCCACAAGGAAATTCCAACAATAACGCAAAGAATGGAATATGTTTTCATGTCCACGCATATACTGTTTTGTAAATATGCCCATTAGTTAAAGCATTTTCTAAAATTGTGTAGTCAGTTGAATCCCTCTGTATCCATGTAATGCTACAGTGTGATTGCAGTAGTGGTAGTACTCATCCTACCAAGGCAGGACCATGAGTAGGAAGTAGTTAAGGCTCAGCTTAGAGGTTAATCTGGTGGTGCTCTCTCACACTGACCTCTCCTTTGGGCAACCTGACATTCATACTGGGGACAACTTCACTGTCCACAAGAAGCCCTTTGACACAGCCAGTCTGTGGCAGTCTTACATCTGCACCAGATCTCCCAGTGAGAGTGTTTAAAAGCAATGAGGCCTCACATCTGTGCAGGGACTGGGCTTGGTCAGGGGGTAGCGGGTGATTAATTGATGGTCACATCTCGCTGACTGCTGCCCACACCGCTTTGATGAAGAGGGATTAGGTTGTGCACCACAGGCTCAGCTGATAATAGGAGAATGGAGAGGAAATGCTCATGTCACGCTCCATGGCAAGGATTTCAATCAAAGAGCCACTTCATTCAGAGAGCCAAGACTTCTTAAAACAAGTAAAATCCTTAGTTTCCTGCAGCAAGTGTTGTTTTTTTTCTAGCAAGTAATTGTGTCATGATTAAATGTTGGCCTCTTTCTTATGTACAGTATCATCTGAAGAAACATGTTTTTGATATGGTAAACACACATAAAGAGCCACATATCGCTCATGCTCTGTCAACTACGTAAAACTGTTCTTAAAAATATCTCCAGGAAACTGTGCATCTTTTTCCCAGACAACATGATGGCTTTCCACTCCCTTAAAGCCCAGCTTATTCCTCACTAAAAATATTTTTCTATGAGTTTTGTCCTTAGGCTCTGCTGGGATTGATATTATGAAAAATAATAATTCTGATGCAATGGAATGATGTTAATGCGTTAGCCTTTAGCTTGGGGCAGATTCTCCTTCTACTGGCTCTCAGAAATGGATAGCAGTAGTTGTAAAGTTAGGGTTAGTATGACAAAGAGTATCCCTGTCTTCATTTTTACCTACTTATCATAATACTACCGATAACATTAACCTGACTCACGTTATAAAAGAGTCTCGAAACTGCAATTAGTTGACCTGAATTATGACAAAATTACAAATGTTAGTGGTTTTGAGAATTAGAGAAGACATATGCATTATTCTCTTAGTATTTGATGTTGGTATTGAACTCCACTGAATTAAGCATGAACACTACAAATGAGCCCATATTTTCATGAATTGCAAGTTCTTTGTCTTATTACTTTGAAAGGAAGACAAAAATTGTTAGTAGCAACATTGTTATAATCACAATACAGGATGGGGCTTGATATACTTATATTTAAAAAAAAAAAAATAGCCTATTATGATATGGTATATATTGTATTGTAATAGATGTTTTCCAAGAAGAGAAAACCATTCATGTTCTTTCATACAAAGAAATGTTGTCCAACAATAATATTGTACATATGATGAACATGCACTTCATACAAGGTGGAGGAAAATCATTGTCTTGCAGGTTGTATGGTTTAGGTACAGTTTCATCCATCTGAGCCTTTATTTAGCCCCCCTATCCTGTCTTGGTTCTCTCTGAACTGAGATCAGTCTGCACTTTTCCCAGGGGATAACAGTAATGTCACATACTGGTTTGGCACACCAATATTTCACACCCAAACCAAAACCTATTAAGAATGACTACTTACCATAGACAAGATGTGTCCTTCACAGCAGCAACCTTCACATTCAGTGTATTCTCCATCGACGCACACCCACACACATGAATACATGTACACATACACATGTGCATTTGCAGGCGCGCCTGTACACACACACACATACACACAAACACTGCTGTGCATACCTTTGTGTGTTATATTTCATCCAATGGCACATATGATAGTATTGTCCTCACTACAAACATCCTGATCATAACCTTGAAATCTTTAAAATCTATATCACATTCCTGGACCAGTATTTTAAACAATGGAACTCTTCTCGCTCCAGGTAAATTTTGAACCTGCATCTTTGTTTCCTGCAATCCCAGTAACATATTTTTCTCAATCTCAAGTGAAAAATAAACATTTAGGTTACACAATCTATTGAAGAGTGATGCTGGCAATGTTTTCTGATAATATGTTTAATAGAATCTGAATTTATGATAAAACTATATCAGAAGAACAGAAGAAGAAAGAAGATTGTTATTCCCATGAGCCACCAAGCAGTGCTTATTTAAATACAATTTCAATTTTTTTTTTTTTTCTTCAAATAATACAACAAGACAGTACAGTAACATACAACTTCTAGAATTGATTGGGGTGTATCCCCACAATCTTGTTCCACCAAAATGGAGGGTGGTAGTGAGCAGTGTGAACTACTGGTTAGTGGATTGGATGCGTGTTTAATTAAAAATTGTCTCTTAAAGATTCGTAAAAGGTCTTAAGTCATGTACTATCAGGCCAATACTACCAGGTCATGTACTTGTGCCGATAAGCCAGGCCACATTAAATTGCCAGATTTTTGAATGGAATTTGGGGTGCCATTCTCTCCATACAAGAACAGCATGTATCAGGGCTACACTTAAACTTCAAAAAACTTGTTTGTTCATTGTTCCCTTGGATTAATTTGTTTAATCAAATTTTCAAATGTAGCCTGCTTCCAATTTCCCATTATATAGCCTGACAGTTGAACTTGTGGTCCAATCAATGACAAAGCCAAATATCAGTTAAGTTAAGGAGAAAATCCTTCTAATGCTAGATAATTGTTGCTGGACCACAGGGTTACAGTGATACTGAAATGAGTCCCTGTCAAAACCAAGCATATTCCTGCTGTACAACTTACAAGGTGAACAATATGTATTTACACTCTGTTTGTGTACATGTCAAGTATGTATTCTCCTGTCATTGTGTCTCTCCTTTCTAAGAGCCCAAGATTGATGCCAAAATAGAACCTCAAATTTGCACTGAGGAGCAGTTTAAAGTTTCTGTATTGTGAATAATTTACTACCACCGCACTTGGTCACTTGTAATGGACCGAACTGCATCTGCCATGCCCAGAGTACGCTCTGGTCTTGCACCCCAATGCTCTTTCACTCTGGAGTCTAACTCGGTCAAACTCAGGGAGAACTTCTAATCTAGTCATTCCCTTTTTAGTTGTTGTTGTGCCCTGTATTCAGCACAATGTATTTTTTATGGGCCGTAAAAAAGCTCCTCCCCTATAGCTCGAGCTCCTCCCACCCTTATAACAGTACAGGCTCAACATGCTCCACCTCCTCCAGTGACGGATACATAGTGCAAACAATGACGGAGGAGCAGCTAGTTGCAACACAGAAAAAAACCCAGGTATGACTCCCAAATTGCCTTTTAAGCAAGGTCAAAAACAAGAATAACCTTTGGTTTGGCTCCTGAAAGGAGGAGGATCCTTTGACAGACAAAACCCTAACCCTAACCCTAACCCTAACCCTAACCCAACCCGTGAGTGTTATGAATAATATAAATGCTAAATGATTCCTAAGTGATATATGGTATTGCACAGTAGGTAAGTAGTAATATGATATAAGTAGTCAACACTGACGGCACAGTGGTAGTGAAGTGATGAGTGCAATAACAGTACAACAGTCCAACAACTGTACAATAATTACAGTGTCTTGTGGTTAGAGGTTTGCCCAAAAATTCTCCATTGACTCTCACTTCAACACATCAACCCAGTCTGATGTCTCCAAGTGTGTAGCGTGTGTAGACTATTATGTTACCTATAATAACTTTAACTGTGTTGCTTCACCACTGAGTCCCCATTCATTGTCCCCCACATTGTATGATAACTTTAACTGTATGACCTGCTTTACCACTCAGTCCCCATTAATTGTCAATGTCGCCCCCTAGCGGCCCAAAGTCAACATTACGGTGTGACTAACAAACAAACAAACGAACGAACTACAGCAACGGACGGAGACCGATCCATAGTCCCCCCTTTGGTGGGGGACAACTAGCCTAACTAAAACTAAAAATGAACTAAAGATGAATTGGCCATTGTTGCCATGCTTACAGTCATTGTCCTGCACATAAATCGTTACGCCAATCTAAGGCCTTAGGCAATCGGAAGGAGGCTCTCCTCAATAATCTGTGTTTATTTGGCTCCATGCATTGTTCCCTCTATCCTTGTAAGTCTCCCAGTTCCTGCTGCTGAAAAGCACCCCCACAGCATGATGCTGCCACCACCGTGCTTTATGGTAGGGATGGTGTTAGATCAGCTGCGCCCGGTGTCTGCCAGCCATCATGCTTTTCATTACGGCTGAAGAGTTTAATTTTCATTTAATATTTCGCTGCCTTTTTAAAACTCCAGGCTGCTGTCCCATTTCCTAATGATGGAACCTACTGTGCCTTTTTTTCCCCAGGAGCGGCTTCCTTCTGGCCAGTCTGCCGTGCAGCCCAGTGCTGCACTGACTGTTGTCCTTCCAGCAACATCTCCCATCACAGTGAAGGCACTCTGTGGTTCTGTCAGAGTGGTCCTTGGTTTCTTGGTCACGACCCTGACCAAGGTCGTTCTTGGCCAGTTCGGTTGGACGACTAGCTCTATGCAGATCTAGGTAGTTCCATATTTGTCCATTTCCTAATGATGGAACCTAGTCTGCTTTTGTGAACTCCTAACACTTAAAGAATTAGCTAATTTATATCTTTTCCCAAAACTATGCCTCCTCACAATTCTGCCCCTGCTATCTACACAGTAGACAGTTCCTTGGACTTTATGGTTGAGTTTCTGTTCTGACATGCATGCATCTGTGGGACTTTATATATGGACATGTGTTTCATTCACAATCATTTATCATCAATCAGTTATTGAATATGTCACAGATGGACTCCAATCAAGTTGTACAGACATCTCTACAACATTCAATGGAGTTTGGATGCATCCCAAAGATAAAATCCTCCCTAAAACACTTTCAAAACACTTTAAAAAAACAGCTATTGGCAACATACCTTCTAATTCCCATGGATAATTGGCCAAACATAGATGACATGACGTCACATTGAGATATAAATAAAGAGTAGAATAATATAATAGTTAAGTAGCAATTAATCGACTCTGATGCTATGCTATGTGATTAGCAAGCTAACGTGTAACATACATTACAACAGGAAATCCATGAATGTAACATCTTTATTATATAATATTATGGTTTTCTCCAT
Organism: Centroberyx affinis; assembly: GCF_046629955.1. Classification (NCBI taxonomy): domain Eukaryota; kingdom Metazoa; phylum Chordata; class Actinopteri; order Beryciformes; family Berycidae; genus Centroberyx; species Centroberyx affinis. The sequence goes on along the minus strand of NW_027280332.1, from coordinate 87,570 downwards.
GTTGGATTTTTTTACCCAGAGGTTAACACAGCCAAACAAGTGTTTCTATTGGCCAGCTGCGCAAATTCACAGGTCAGAGTTCACCAAATTTGAACTCTGCATGAAAGCAAGGTGCAAAATCGAATTGCAACTGCAAGTAATTGTTTTTATTCGTCCTTCGCATGGTTTTCAATTGACGTCTATGCGAAGCGAAGCAAATTTCTATGTTTGTGCTAGTGTGACAGCACCTTTATACTAGCTGCTGGTCGCACCTAAAAAACAGGTGAAATTAGGTAATTTTTCCCCCTTCAATAACTTGTAATGCCAACAAGTTATTTAGGGTGGGAAAATTAATATCCACAGAATATCCAGTATCTAATATCAAGCTAACTTAATTCCTGCCACGTACACATGTAGGCTACTCCAGTCACAGCTAAATGGAACAAGTTCACGCCCCTTCGCTGGGGGTTATCCAAAGGCATTCTGGGAAATGTAAGAAATCACTAATTGAAGTAGATTTCAGCTTCCAACATTTCAGCTTTTCATTTTTAATTAATTTGTAAAATTTTGTGAATAAAAAAAAAAAAATGAAAAGATGTAGTTTGTGAAAGTGTCAAGTGGCACAGTGTTTAGACAGCACAGAAGTACATAATGCTTTAGGCCTACTGTGGATGTCCACTCACAATTTACTGAGAAAATGTTTTGTTTATGGTACAGCACTTTACTTTGACCATGATCAAACATACTGTACTAAACTCACTGGTTATAAAATTCAGTCAAAATTTGAACCGAGGGAGAGGACGACCATTTTTAGATAAATATGCAATTAATCAAGTAATGCAAGGTGTCCTCAAGAACAGATTCAATATAGCCTCAATTAAAGCCATATGTAATGTAAACGCCTGTTTTTAAAGCCTTGTCCTCACTTCAGCTGTTAAGTACCCAATTAGCTTGAAGAGGGGTTGTGTGTACCAACAGATTTATCATATTAAAAATTTACATAGTCATATGAAAATTATTTTTGCTTTGTTGTTTCATCTTGACAGAGACTGACTACTGAGCATGAGTACTCTTATGATGTGAGAGAGATTAGAGACTACACTATATCTGTTTTCTGTGGTAAAGAACAGTAGAGCTTGATTTATGTTCTCCCCTATACTATTGAACTATACAAAGGAACTCTCCACCTTGACCGCTCTATTAAAGTAAGAAGCCAAAGTTATCAATCGAGGTGGTGAAAGGAAGGGAAGTCTTCTCAACAAGCCATGCTTTCTCAGCCTAATGGATCACACGATGCTGCAGAGAGCAAAAGAGAGAGAGACAGATAGAGAGACAGAGAGCGAGTGAGTGAGACAGAGAGAGAGCAAGATGTTGCTTCTACTGTATGGTTTTGACTGATTATGCATTTTTTTCTTAAGCTATTCATAGAAGATAGATTCATCATTCCAATTTGTCAAGCCAGCAAAGATTTCAATTAATTATGTGCAGCGAAAGACTCTGGGTGTATTAGGCCTCTCTGTCAGCAGTAGTCTGAGTCCCCATTTACCGGACTCAAAATAAAGAGGTATCAGAGAGGTGCTTGGATCCACCAGTAATTAATTTGATGAATGCCTTAGCGGCACAAATAGTGGCAGCCGTGCGTCTTTTCATCAGACACCAGCAGCAGTCTCCGTGCTCAGTGCTAATTTGAAGGGGGCAGCTCATCTGTATAGTGGATGTGTTTGCGACTGGGCCTATTCTTCAACCAATGTACTCACGGCCTCCCGCTGTCCAGACAGTGTGTGGGGGCCTTATGTTTTCTGTCAACTTTGTCCTTGTGCCAAGCAACTTGCTCCACTTAGTGCCCAGTTTTTTGACTTTGTGGCCTGAACTTGATAATGGGAGGCCTGCAGGATTAATGGACGCCAGTGTCACATTGTTTCCCAGCTGCTGCTCCTGCGGTTTTCCAGACATAGTATTGCAGTAATCACCATCACATCACATACTGTACTTGGCAGGTAAGAAATGGATAAACATTCTGATGAAAACTACAATCTACCGAACTACCTGTAATCCATTAGAGGGAAATGTCTGATTACAATCTTTAAAGATAAGGTTGCATCTATACAATGATAGATGAAGTAGGTTACACGGTGGGAGGTGTGATTGGGCCAATCTAAAATGATGGATCATATTATTGTTATTAGGTGAAAGCTTCGATGGCAGCTATTTGCGATGCACACCGTCAATGTCGACAGGAGCCTGAGCTGCACAAAGAAATAATTGGACTGGTGCCACATAATTCAGGTTCATATTTTCACAAGTGGGGGAACCTCATTATAAATCAGGTCAGCCACTGATACAAGACCATAAATCAAAGAAAGACATAGCTCGAACAATTAGATAATTACTAGACCACCGTGTCACCGCTGTTGAGGTGTTTTGCTGTACCACTGAGAGGGAGTGGAGAAGGTAACAAACAGCACTATGAATCCACAATGAGAATTTTGGTGTCAAATGAGACAGCAAAGATGAGCTGGAGATATGAAAAATAAGGCATAGATAGTTATAATGGTTAAGCTTTAGTTGGTGTAATAATTAACCTTGTGCAGCAGTTAATGATAATTATAGTGGCAATAAAACTACTTGAAATTCCTGATTGTTGCCAAAGTGTTGGTGAATATTAAAACAACGTCAGCTTCCACAAATTCTGTCTTTACTTCTGAGAAAACCTAGGAGAAGAGATATGCATGTTTGAAAGGGTCTCATCAGCACATGATTGCACGGACTGCCACTGACCCCTAGTGTTGCCAAAATGTTCAGTTGCCTTGCCTGAACTACAGTATAAAAGCCTGTTACTCCTCCACCACACCAATTATATCTACAGCCCTTGATTACCCTTAGGCAGAGATGCCGCCTGAAATCCAGAGGCAGGGGTCCAATTGACCCCAATTGAAAGTGTCATTTCACAGGATTGCAAAGTTGGAGATGCTCTTGCAGCCCAGGACGAACGGATGTTAATTCGGTGTTCCTCCTCAGCTCCATTGTTTGATATCAGACTAGCTCTTCCACTCTGCCCCCCTCTGCCTGGCTGGGCGGGTGTGGAGCTGCCTGTGCTGTTCTTGTGTCAAACCAGAGTGCAAGGAAGCTCCAACAACAGTCAAAAATTGAGGTCACAGCACGAGAGTGAACCAACTGGAACAGATTGTTGTGGAACCTCCAGGCTTTTGCAGACACGTGTTGATCCCAGCACAGCATGTCCTAGCTTTTACCTTCCCAACCCCCTCTTCTCAACTCCCCTGACAGCAGCTTATGGATATGAAGAAAGTCTAGGCCTTTCAACTTTACTGCAGCCTTTTAAATGTCCATCGCATGCATTGAACATCACCATCCCTGTGTCAACTGTGACAGCTAAGTTCATCATTTATTTGTAATGTTTTACTGGTCAAGATAGATCGTTTTTGTGAGAATTAAAGGGATGGCCCCAACCAGGGCTTTACCTTGGTCAGAAATAGTGAGGGATTAACTTGTATTCTTAATTTTAGTTTATACTGCGCATGTACAGCAATTGAGTTTAAAGACATTTGTGCAGGCAGCATCCTATCATAGTTGCTTTGGTCTAAGCTACCGCAGCCCCATAAAACAAAATGTAAATGTCTCATTAGATCATTGTCTCTAAAGCACTTTAAATAGATATTAAAGCCGCTCTGCATAAGCCCCATCTGTTCTACTACATATCCCCATGGTGGAGAGGCAGTGTTTTAAGGCACAATTGATCTTTTAATAATGTCATGACCATTGTATGACCCATAGCAGGGGGTGTGTTTGTTCTAACAGAGGGAGGGCTTAGAGTCCACACACACATCATGTTGAGAGAAGCGCAAAGAGCATGTTAAGGTCAGGTGATGTGCGATGAGAGAGAGACAGATACAATATCTCTGTTTAAGAAAACTGGGATTCAAAATGTCGTCTTGTGTTAAGTGGCTGCATTTGGTAGCATTTCTGACATTCTGTCATTATTGTCATTTTACATGAGAGCTGGGACAGCAAAAGGGGAACACTGACAGCAGATTGACCCCAGCTGCTGTTCATTTGATTGATATCTCTACAGACAATGATCTTTTTTCTGCACTGCAGTGGTGGTTACATAGGGAGGCGTTGGGAGGGGGCAAATACAGGAGAAATGTCACACCAGGGAAGTCAGCGAGGCGTAAAGCCCTGCCTGACGAGCGCAGGGTCAGTGGCTCCACTCTGCCCCCTTTGTGCCCCGGGTAAAATGATCTAAGTGATTCTGGACCTCTGCCACCGATCCGCTGGAGAGCAGGAGTCAACCGCATAGGCACGGCAGAGTGAAGCCTGATAAAGGCTTTGCTGGTAAAATTTTATGTAGTGTGCGACCGCCTAGAGGATAGACAAATTCATTTTGGGTGGTTTCAGTATCTGCCTTTCCGCAACCAGGAAATATTCTCAGTAGACACTTAAACAGTGTTTAGTATCTTGTGTGAATAAGTAATACCCCAAATATAGTGGTTGGGGATATTGCATATGGGGAAACGAGGGTGCTATGTTAAGCATCACTAAATACTGAAACTGACACTTTTTATGACATTGTGTTGTGAAGCTTTTAATGCGCAAAACAACACAAACCACTTTGAGACTGCTCCATTTCACACCATATATATAAATATTTCCAATGCTGACAGTGTTTCTTTATTTATAGCTGGATAGCTGAGCCTCCCAGATGATGAATAAAGGGGAGAGGTTAAGATTACATTGTTCTGGTAAATTACTCGCACAGAATGGCTGCAAGGCAGAAGCCATATCAGTGGATACATCCTTAAAGACTGCAGCACAGAATGTACAATATGACTGGGCTAGCTTCTGGTTGTAAGCTGTCTGTGTTTGATGATTGTGATCAACCTTAATTAAATGTGCTAATATTGTCCTCACCCTGTATATTTGTCTCATTTCATTTAGAGATGGGGACATTGACAAGCAATCCTGACACACACACTCACACAACCAACAACTTTTCTCTCTCTCTTTTTCTTTCTCACATATTCCAGGATGATGTTGTCCATATAATCTACCAGATTAGAGAGTTTTCATAAATTCTAGTTAAGCATTTACTGAAAATGTCTCACCAAGCAAGATAAAGAATTAGGAGTGTCAAGATGGTATTAGACTTCTATTGGGTTATGCATTACAGCAACCTGATTCACTGGATTAATTTGAAAATGCATAGCCTATGTATAACCATCTATTTCACAAAAGTTTTAAAGGTTTTCATGTATGTTGACAGGTAAGAAATATTGTATCTGCATATAGCTGTGCGTTTATGTGTTAAAAAGAGTCAGAGAGAGCAAGTTATGTGGCAGGCTCGTCACTGCGCAGGGTAATAAGGTCAATGCAAAAAATAACCCAGGGGCACATTTCCCAGCAAATGTGCAGAAACACACACACACAAACACACACACACACACACACACACACACATACACCACTGTCCCAGCCTTATGTTGCAGAATCCAAACCAATCGAGTCAATTGCCAGAAAACATGACATGACCTTTCAGATTCACTGAGCATCAACCGTGAGTGGGACTGGCGTGCTTTCCGTTTCAGCGCACCCTCTGCCCCTCCCGCCCACTCCGTCACCCCCAGGGCCCTAAACCCTCCACAAATAATTACTCTCGGTGGAGTCTGCACTCTACAAGACAGAGCCAAAAAAACTTGACTCTGATCTTGACCCATACTTAAGGTACTCTCACTATTAAATCATTCCTCACAGGAGTTTTAGTATTTGAACAATTCATTCACCCTAAATTGAAAATGAGGTAGGTCAAGTTCATATTCAGACATATTTTGGGTTTGAAATCAATGGGTTATAGGCTATACAGTATTCATAGGAACAAAACAATTTCCATCACCCTAAAGGTAATCTGGCTAGGATTTCCTTTAAACAATTTATTTTTAAACCATAGGTGCCATGTTGTATAGCCCACATGCACTGGCATTGGCATATTGCTTAATTTACAGCAAGCCTTAACAGTCTTCTTTGATTTTGCAAGGAATAAAGCCTCAAAACTACCAAATTGGACCAAAAAAAAGCTCACAGCAAATCACTGGGACTTCTATTTGTAACAGTGAGACATGTTTTTTGTTAGCCTAAGAATGTGTCATCACACCCAATTACAGAAATCCACAACATAGCATCTTTAGCAAATACAATTACCTGAAATGAAAGTCAATAAAAATGAAGTAGGTTACAAAGCAGACAATATAAAGTCTAAATCTAGCAAGTTGACATTGTATCACTTTAAGTTGTGGCTGGTTTATGTTTAATCAGAAGCCTCTCCACAGTGGTGCAGACCTCCGTCAGGGTAGCAGATGCAGAACTGGAAGGGATAGATTCCCTCCTAGAAATACATTTTGCATGGAAGGCTTTGAACGGATACACATCACTGATGTAATGTGACTACCACCTACTGGTTGAGAAACACAAACTCTGCCATCCATTGCTCCTGTCTCTTATACTTTTGCAGGTGCCTGCCTTAATTGTACAGGACACAATCACTTGAGAATGGCCTGGAGCTGGAGATAATGTAGCCAGCGAGATTACTTTGTCTCTTCTTTTACTCTGTGTTTACTTTGAGGTAAGTTTTCTGGGACAACATTTCATAACAGGGGCGTTGCTAGTAACTGAACTGTAGTGGGGCTGAGCTGCTGATCCATGGGGGACATTTCAGTGTTTGGGGTTCCGGGGGTTTGCTCACAAAATACTTTTTTTCTTCAACAACAGCTTCACAATACTAATTTCTAGTGAGATTTAAATACATTTTGAAAAGATATAAAGGACATTGCATAGGTCCCATGTACAAACTCACATATAGATCCCCTTTACACCTGCCATTATCATGCATGCTGAGTGATCAGACTGTAATCAGATAGCGCAGGCTGCACCCAAGATGCATTTAAGATCCTGTTTTCCAAACCAACTCTGGAGGTGGTCAGAGGCACATTTAGCCACATTAACAACAAAGTGTAGGCTAAGTGCAATGTGTCTCTAACCCTCATATAGGAGCCAAAACATTTTTACACGCAAATCCAACCAGGAAGTGCATGAAAAACAAACAGGCAGCAGATAGCTCGGATAGTAACATACTTGTCAAAAATGGACTGTCAGGCTATTCATAGATGGGGATCAAACAAAAAGTCAAGGTGCCGTGAATTTTAAAGGATGGAAATATTATGAGAGGAAGTGAAGTGCGTGACAATCTACTGAATTTGGTAAGGGAAAGGGAAATTGGACTTTAATGTGTATACCGGAGATGCATTTTAATGCCAGGTGTAAATATAATCCAACTACATCACATCTAGATATGAGAAGCATAATAAAGGGAGTCATAGGGAAGACTTGGCACATAGAGGCTATAGAGTTGAACTATGCACTGGCAGTTGGTGGCATAGGCAATATGGGCATTGGGCAGCCGCCTAAAGTTACCTCTAGCTTGGGGCAGCATGGAACAGTCTGTTAGTCCCCTCAAACAAACCTGCACTCAAGTGCCCCAAACCCTATATTCTATAATGGCTGACTCAGGCTGCTAATCCTAGGCTACGGTTGTCTCACGCACCTGTAAACCAATACTCTGTGGCTGGCTCAGTGCTCCTCAGCGGCGCTGCACCACCTCTCAAGCCTGGTTCATTCTTCATGCAGAAACATGCCGGACTGCACGCAGTTAAAATGACATAAATGCAGCTGAAATGACTGGCCACTTTGGCTGTGTTTGAGAATCGAGCTTGCACACCATCTGAAATTTGGAACAAACCGAATATGCACAATTACGTAAATGAGCCACTATCGGGAATTGGCTGAACAAAGCAGAACTGGAACATGTTGATTCAGTTTGGGGGATTTGGATAACAAAATTTTCCTACAGCACCACTAAAATACTGGTTGTTTCATGCACGCTGAGTGTGACTGCCAAGGTATGCAGACAGTACATCTGTGTCTATAGAGAGTTTGCCACATCATCAGTCATGCCACACAGAAAGCATGAACCAGGTATTACTCTCCTTGCCCACATGAGTACTCAATCAAAGGTTGGGGAGGGGCAGCTGTACAGGTCAGGACCGTAGACTGTAGAAATAATGGACAAAGTGACTGTGACGTAGGCTTGGGCTGGTGTGAGAATTTTAAAACCGGTCAAACCATCAAGATATCTGCCAAAACTGGTATTATCGACTTCTAATATCGACCACAAGAGGGCGTACTATAATCGCATGTTTCAGACTACCAATAAGCTACCTTCTTTGGGTTTGGGGTTTAGTTAATCTTACTTTAAAAAGCAAACTTTCTCACACATTATGCAGTAGCCTACACCGTGTTATGATATGTTACACTACATCACGAAGATAACCAGTCAGAAACTACGATAGGCTATCACACATGTTTACTGACTTACTAGCCGATAGGCTGTAGATCCCGGTGCCGCTGAAGTCTCCTTTTTTATGTAATATCTTCTCCTGGCCTGCAGGACTGCAAGGCTGCTCTGCATTACCAGTACTTCCATTACAATAGCGCACTTGCAAACAAAGACTAAACTAAACAAGACTAACAATCTAACAAACCCCTGCAACGTTGACTTTGGTGGCAGCATCCCTGCCGGGAATCAAACTCAGGTCTCCCAATTGAGAGTCTGCAATCAAATTTCGCTGCGGCACACTTTCGCCCACATGAGTATAAAGTGGTGAACAGAGCAACGGATCGACCAACCGACAATGCGATCCATAGAGCCCTTGCTGTTGTGGGGCTAAAAAGTAAAGGCAACTTCTATAGTCAACGCCATCTTGAACAGCTGAACAGTATAAACAAACACTAGTGCGTGTCCTGCATTGCTTAGCAATAAAAGCAGTAGTTATTAATTTGTGAAAAGGTATAAAGCCAGCAAATTATCTCCTTTTATAACAAACATTGTATTTATCATATTATCTCCTTCATGCAATACAAGTTAATAGGTTAACGTTGGCGCAGTTAGCTGATGTAGGTATAGGCTACTTTTTAATTTGCCAGGCCAGCTCATAATGACAAATGCTGGTACAGTCAGTGTGTAGAAATTAAACCGGTGTAAGCTCATACACCTTATCAAACCGATTACACCAGAAACCGGCCCAACCCTATTGTGATTTCACCCATTGACTTTCTACTGGTATGTCTGAAGCCCAGGAAGTGGGATTTGGTGGCACCGTCATGTTGTGTTTTTGGAGCCAGTCTGTGTTGCCAACTCTTTTCCAAGGAAAGTAGTAGTAGTTTGCTTATTTTTGTGGAAGAAGATTGTGGGGAAACCCCACAATCAATTCTAAAAGATTATATTTTATTGAAATAAGCACTACTTGGTGGATCAATACCGAATTGAAGGGTAGCTCCTAACAATTTAAAAAGTCTAATTTTAATGGGAATGTATCTTTGCCAATAATCAAGGCCAGTAAGGCCACATTAAATTGACAGATTTTGAATGGACCATGACTGTCTCATACAATACAACAGCATGTACCAGTTCTACTATGAGCTAAGCAATATTTACTTTTCATGAGATAGATTGATTCCCACAAATTCCCTTTCGTAGGGTAAAGATGATCATACCAGGTAAAATGTGAATAAAAAACAGCTGTAGAAAGTAATGATTATTTCTATCCCAGCTCTGCAACAGCATTTTTTAATCACATTAGCTCAATGTGTTCAATGTCAAGAACAGGAGTACGCAGATCCTCCCCTTTATATGCACTCAAATTTAGGGAAATAACTGCTGTGTATGTGTTAGGTCCATATTATTGTTTAAAGTTATTTATACAGGTATGAGTGAGTTATTGATGCAGAATAGGGTTTACTTATATCACATGTATTCTGTTTTTGAATACTAGCCTATAATGAGGAGTCTTTATTTCATTTGAATAGAATAGAATAGAATAGAATATCTTTATTGTCATTGTACAAGTACAACAAGATTAGGCTAAGTTTGCAGCTTCCGTACTCGATGCAATAAAAGAACAATAAATAGGTAAAAATAGAACAATAAATAAGAAAAAAATAAATAACAATAAGGTAGCAATAAAGTAACAAACTGTATCAACAGTGTCCAGCAGTAGTAGTAAATAGAACTACAGCTTGGATGTACAAAGCAGCAACAAAACCAGTACAGTACAGGAATCTAGATATAGAGTCATTCATAAAACACAAAGTGGATGAATGTATTGATCGCAGAAAACTGCGGTAATTAACACAGTATCCAGACAGTAACACAGAATGAAGGAGAGTGGACCCCTGTGTAACTGTATAGCTTATTTGGTGGCATAGTGCAGTGTGTGCATGTGAAGTCAGCTGCGGCAGACAATACGGGGGCAATCAGACAGTTTATGGGGAATAACTTGTTGTTAACTGCAGAGTGAAGCAAACCAAATTGTGGACGGTTCTTGCTTGAAATTCAAGGAGTGGTTTCACGTTACCTCTACTCATAAGTGACCCCATAACCATGGAAATCACGGAGGTCTAAACAGTTACATCTGTCAGTTTAAATTCTAGTAGACAATGTCACAGTGCCAGGGGGAGAACAACCATGCTGAGACAGTGAGTGGAATAATTCCTGGTATGTGCCACCATTCTGCATGGCAGCACCTGGTAAAGTCATGGATCACTGAGGATTGCAACTACTGACACTCAGCACTGAACTTAAACAATGTCATCAGTAACCCTAATGCTTGCCATTGAGCTGCAACCAGGAGACTGTTACGGTGAACGGCACTGATCGCATCTCACTCATCAAAGTGTAACTAACATATCTCTTTGTGATTCAACAAGGTTAAATCTGATTCTCCATGTTTAATCCTGAAGCTATTTAGGGGCAAAATATGACAGCAAAAAACAGATACATGGATAGATTTAATTGATTAAGACAAACTCATTTTTAGGTAATCATAGGTTAAGGGAAGGCTACAGTAGAGGACAATATTAACATACATTTTCCCAGAACTGATGGGCACAGCTTAATATCTTACTGATTGCAAAGGCCAACGTTTTTCTCACAGCATGACATAGACAGAGAACAAAATATAGATCACATCCAGATAGCAAGAGTGTGCAGAGGTCAAATGTTAGGATTTTGCCGACTGGTTCCATGTTTTGTCTTTGATTGGGACTGACCCTTCTTTTATCCTCTGGATTTAACTTGCGCTACAAAACAAGGTCAAGCACATTTAACCCCTAAACATACAGCTTATTTCATTGTCACATCAACGTCCTCAAATCAATGTCAAGCCACAACACAGTGTTTCTTCTCAGGGAGTAGCCTAAGCCTTAGCGACACACAGCAGGGAGGATCCAACAAGTCTCTTTTCATTTACCCTCAAAATGAAGACGACAGAATGATACAGGGGCAAAAGTCTTACTACAACAATCTTATTTCATGGAGGATATTGCCCTTTCCCCCTTCTTCTGCCTGTGAAGTTGATTTGAAGTCATGGTTAAGTCCTTTCTATTTGAGGTTGGGTCAGACCAATTTGCCACCTGGTGAGGTGGGGGAAGTGGGGAGGTACATTTTTAATTGGCAGGTCACTTGGTGCAGGGACAGAGGATCCTTTGGGCACATTGTCTGTCTTTGTGTGAAGTACCAGCCATATGAAATCCCCCACCTCATTATGAGAGAGGAAAGATTAATTGACCAGTTCACTAACTGGCAGCCTCAAGACTGGATCAACTTAGTAAAGGAACTCACCAATTAAGACTGGAGCACAGCACCTTTCTTTAGACCAAGAGTAATCCTTTTTATTATCATTAGTCTCTGCAGTCCTGTGAGGGGGATCAAGGTTTATTTGCCCTTATTCAAAGGCACAAAAAAGACCATAGTGTGGCGAGCAAGATTTCATGTTAGTGATACCCTGTGTTACTCCAATTACTGTAGAGAGCTGCTCAAAAAAGTTACAATAAACAGGCACCTGCATGAGCCAATCGATTCAATGAATTAAAGAAACTGCAGGGATATTGCTCTGGGCTCTCAGTTGTAAATGTCAATACAACAGATGTTTATTTTTGTATCTGTAGATATCTAGGCTATTTCACCTAAATTCAAGCCCTTTGCCAGTTCACATATCAATTTGAACAAACAGGGGGCATGACTAAAGGACAACTTCACGCAAGAGAGTTATTATTCAACCTTAGGAGGCCAGAGATATGAATTTGATGAAATCTTTAGGGGACTACAGTTCTGGATTATACATCAGACCGGTCCAGGTCACAGACAATGTAAACCCATTACAAACTTAACGACTGTGTATGTGTAAAAACCCCATGTGGCAATTCTTGTCATTTCTCAACAAAAGGCCAGGCCAATTTCCTCTGTAAACTGTTGGATTGATGTGACATTTTTGGCTCCAATTAACCTTAAATAGAGCATTCCTTCTTTCCCTTGCCTTTCACTTTTTTAGCTTTAAAAGTTCCTTATCGATCATTTTCTTGAGAATCTCACTTCAGTTAACAGCAGTGGAACAATCACTCCCCAAAAAAAAACAAAAAAAAAAACTCTACTCCTGTACTTTTCAATAGCTACCATGTCAAAAGCTTTTCAAAAATCCTTAAAAGTCTTGAGAAGCACAGTGAAGTACGTTTCATTTCCACTATCATATCTCTCATATTTAAAATGCATGGCATATCAGGCCCACATTGCCTTTCATATTCTCCAGTAGAGAGGTTGTTGTCAAACCACCATGTGTTATGGTAGTCCTAACTAGAGGGGATGGATATGTCATGACCACAGAGGTGTCAGGGATCTGGTGCCAACACCTGTCGGTTCCCAGGGAGCTTGCATCTCCAATAACAATACTGACTTTGACATAAAGCATATCATACAGCCATACATAAACACACACTGAAACACACACACTCTCTTTGTCTTTTGTACACACGCAAATGCTTTGAGGGGGAATAGAGTGCTGAAAAGATGTCATCATCACTCTCTTCAGGAGGCCATTATGGATAGGAAGCTAATATACTGTACAGATATTCCAGCATCTTTTTCACCAAGGGCTGCATATCCCTCCTGGGTGATTGGTGAAATTGGTTGACATTTCCCTGGCTCCAATTAACCTTCGATTTGACTCTCAGTTTTGCCTGTCTTCTTTTATTGTCTTCTTGAACAAGGGGCAAAGGGAGAGAATGGTCAGAGGCAGAGGCATTGTTTCCCGCTGTTGACCATTTCTTTTTGTGCCCTAATTGTTCTCTTTCCCAATGGATGACCGCCAAATGGAGAGAAAATGCACTTCATCAGTAGGTCATGGCATTCTCTACAGAGTGGTAATACAGTACCACTCTTTAATGTGTTTTATACAATACCTTTTGGAATTAAAGATGAATTGCCACAGCTATGTATTGTTCCCAATATTACTGGCCGATACTACTTTCACTATGTTGTAGCAATAAAAGTGATTATTCTCAGTCTCATTTTGTTTCTGCATCCTTGAACTATCTCAGTCCAGTTTAATCTCTACAGTCCTGAAAGTGTATTTTGCAATTATTTTTTCTAGGTCTGAATTAGTTGTGTGATTCTGTGTTAGTCACTTGTGTTATTCTGGATTACAGCGATTACGATCATGCATTTTGCTCTATAGCAGCCCTCCCCCACCTTACTTTTCCAGCTTTCACTGTGGTTCATTCAGAGGTCATTGACAGCCCGTGTGATGCAAGTGTTTCCCATGTACAAAACAAATCTGACAATTCACAGCTCCCTGCATGTATCTTCTACTCTCCCTCCTCACCCCCCCATGTCTCCATATAGTCATGAATTACAGTTTACATCCTCTCAATAACAACAGACAAAGGTGCTCAAAGTGCCTCATGGTTTACTAGTGTTCAGTTTTCTGGTTTCTAAAATGGATTACATATTTAGAGGGGCAGTTGAAGGAGAAGCAATCAAGCCTAATGTTTTTACAGTTTCATTCTGCACAGTCCTTTGCTTAAGTATAACAAAACACATATCACAGCAACCATCCTCTGGTTTGAAATGAGCTAGTCTAATCATTTTGATATTGTTGGGCCTCATGCATGATTATTTTCTCTTAATGGTACCAAAGATCAAGTTTGAGTTTTTTGTTTCTGTATGATTTATAATGGCGTCTGCATTGTGTAATGAAACACTCACTATCAAATTGTAATTGGTGCAACATTTCTTGAAAGCAATTCATAGTATTTTCACCACTATGCCTTATGCTCAGGGGAACCCATCAGATCCATGATGCCATTTTTACAGTTTCTATCCACTGTAATATCCTGCTGTCGTGCTGTCTTCTATACAATAATCAATATTTCACTGCATCTGATTCTCCCCATCTTCAGTGATAATTTAGTGGCACGACTGTTGAGGTCATGTAATGGTTAAACTAAGGCATAAAACCACAATGCAGTGCCTGAACACAGCTGCCATACATTATTAAAATCCCTCGGTCATGAGGAAACTCACATTCTATCAAAAATGAGGCAAAGGTGATGCCTGTGACTGCAGTTTGAACTCACATTGAGGATGCATGCCATTACAAGTTCAACAGTCATTTCTTAGTGGGGGTGTATTTTTTCCACAATGGTCCATTACATAAAGCCTTTCAACTCAAAGTTCCATGAGAGTATATCCATTAGAAATGCAATGAAACGTCATCTTAGCATGTGTGATTCTCAGTATTCAATTAACTGTCCTAACAAACAGTTGAAACTGAGCACATTACCCTTGCACTTACATAGCTACCAACATTGTTTATTTATGTTTTTGTCTAAAATTTAAGATTAAAACTGAATCCCCTTGTGCAACATGAGACGGCAAAGTATTTCCTGGAATTTAACAAGCAAGCAATTCCTGGATGAAACATAAATATATAGATAGCTCTTTTTGATATCTCGTACCATCGCTATCACATTCCTGCCTTACATCAAACCGCTGCTTGACATGAAAGTAGGCCAGGTAGGCAGCTGACCAGGAAGCATCCACATAATAATCACTAACTCAGAACAGCCCAACACACAATTACTCTGAAACTTACTGTTCAGAATTATTATGCTCAGTGCCGTTGCCTCGATCACTAGCAGAACATAATGGCAACCTCAGCTCTCCTAGCCTTATATGTTTAATGCAGCTGTCCCTGTTTCCAAGGCAGTCACAGCGGGCCATGCTTTTCTATGTTCTCTCCAAAGACTAGAAGCATGAGATCAATTTTTAACTTTTAACAAAGATCATATCCACCACTTTTTCTCATACCAGCTCCTTGAAACAACCTCAGTTACCAAACTGTTTCTGGACGTTGATGTCAGGGAGTCTTCTGGAGCAAGTTGTTTCACATGGAGCTTTTCTAGCAAGCTAAGCCCATCTAAAGGTGTATATAGCAGAGCTTCCACATGGTTACATGCTAACAACGTGGTCGCTATTTCAGTTTTGAGGTCAACGGACTGAGATGGTGACAGATGGTCACTGTGGTGTTTTTGTTACCAAGTCAAATAGCCAGTGTGCAATTCTCTGTGCCCCAAAAGACACTTGAGACCCCCAGCTGAGATGCACTTTTTCTTGAAACCACTAGGGAGTAATGTAATTGAGTGCTAGTTACTGTGGGCGCCAAAACAAATGCCCCACAGAAACTGGACAAATCATGACATCAAATCCAACAATTCTGTGTTTATTCAGTGTTGATATATTTTTTTCCTAATAGCAGAGTAAACATTGACTTTTTTAAAAATATAAATTTTTCCACTATTTCTGGCTGGTGTTAGGCTATTTGTTAGTCAGTCACAGTGTGACTGACTAAAAAATAAAAGCCTCCAATGTTATTTAGCTAATAAGGAAGAAACATTACTTTTTGCACGAAATTGCTGACTGCTGTAAAATTAGATGTTCTGGTATGGCAGGGGCAGCATGAAGTTCATTTGCACCAGCCGCTGTTAGTTTACCACCGGCACACGGAAGGACCTTTCACATTTCTATAACATTTGTATAATTCCCCTTGTATCGGCCCCAGCACCCACCAGCTAGTGGCCATATTTTTCCAATGCTTTTGCACTGCACTATTTTAAAGCTACAATCTGCAATTTATGCATCACCCCACTGTGCTTGTTTTGAAAATGTTGTGTTGGAGAGGGTAGTGTTGCGAAGTGCGACACCACTGCCTCCAGGTGAACATACATATAAGTAAAGCTGGAGGCAGGACACCTATGGTAGCAGAGGTTGAAGCTGGATTGGAGACAGATATGTTGAATTTGGCAACTGACAATATAAAAAGATAACATTAGTGGTAATGATGTGTACCCAGGACTGTCAGACTCTACAGATCCTCCACCTTCAATTAAAGCCTAGATAAGACTAGGGGTGGGCGATGTGACAATCTTAGTTCATCACCAGTTAAAATTTTGTCACGATATGCATTAACAGGGAGATTGTGGAGATTGTGTTATAGGCTACTTTAGCACAATCCACACAGGATTTCTATTGATAACTTTCACCATAACTGCTCCAATAGCCATTTACATTCCCTGCTTTCACTGGCTTGAACTACCTAATTTGATTTTAACTCATCCCTCACGAAGACACTCAACCAATGGTGTTATGCATGGTAGATGGCAAAACTGGATTGGATATCTGTTCATGATGATTGCTGCTTCTCTTCACTGTTGTACTTAGAAACCCTGTGACCCATGTGCATGAGGAATCCATAAAAAAAAAAAAAAGTTCTGCCTCTGTTATTTGGAACTGGTTCGGATTTGTTAAATCCGACACTGATCAAAGCACTGGTCATTTGTGAAATTTGCAAAGATATGATGATAGGTACAAAAGGGGTAATACAACAAACCTGTTAAGTCATCTCAAAAGGAAGCACCCGAAAGAACATGCAGAAAGCTTAAAACTGTGTGGCTCAAAAACTTCTCGCTCATTGAGTACAGCCACAGAGCCAAAGAGAGCTCCCTGAGCCGGACTGTTTATAAAACTCAAAGTAAAAATATATATGAAGATATAAAGGTTGACGCCAAGAAGCTCATTGCGGTAGTGGAGAGCTGGCTGTAGAGGACGGCTGTGTGCCCAGGACCAGCATAGCCAATGCGCCCTGGCTGTGTGCCACAAAACCATAACGCATCACTAATTTATAACCTTATGACATTAAGTCTAATTGCTTAACACTTTGAATTTGTCGCAATTATTTGGAACAAATTGGGGCTCTGCTAAAAGACGGTAATGCACTTACTTCAGACTAATTCACACCATATGAGCCTATAATGAAATGTAGATGCTTTTTGGACAAACGATAGGCAGTAAAGACACCATTTAGTTTTTAGACGTTCTTCTGACACAGAATATTATTTCTAATTTGCTGTAGGGTCAGCCTGGACATGAACTGAAAGTGTGAAAGTGTCAAGGCCATTTTTATATTATTTTACTACTTTGCCATCGAAGTTACCATTCCCCACTGTCTCCAAAATGTGCATACTCATGGGTCAGTTTCTGTAGCAGTTCTCACTACAAGTGTTCTTTTTTATAATCTGTGTGAAGTAGCTCCTGCCGTCTAACTTGAAGAATACGCAGAAATGCATAGAAAAACTGGATTTCTGTGGTGCCTGCCCTTTCCACATTTGCATACATCGCAGGAAAGTAGGGAGAGATGCAATCAGATTTCTATCTGGCTAAGGGAGACTCATTGGTGTGGCCAGGTGTAAATGGAATGTGGATAAATCATAATAATATGTGGATACTATCTGCATGAAATGACAAGTGTAAATGGGGCCAGAGAGAGAGGCACTCCATATGAGAAGAAAAGCAAACAATGGCAAGAGGCAGCTAACTGATCCTGTAAAGTCAGTTGAAAACCAAAGTTTCAGAAGATTGCTGCAAGTCGTAGGCTCTTGCAGGCCAACTTAAAAACTATGCAGTGTTACACCACGACGAGTGATTTATGGTCAAGTCGCACTTCAGAGCACTGTTTGAATTTAACTATTCATTTCATCCATGACTGGAAGCTGTGCAGTGCTTGTCTACAAACAAACTACTTCCCAGAAGACCATACAGGAGAGCTAGTTGCCCAGGGACTACGACGGGAAGCCCTTGAGTCTTGGGAGCTACAATGCATGACCTGCATGACAACAGACAGCGGTGCGAACATTGTGGAAGGCCTTGGAGATTAACAAGTGGACTCGTCTACCGTGCTTTGGGCATAGACTCCACTTAGTTATCTGTGTGCTGACGTTCACATAAGACCAATTTTTTTAATAACAGCATTAGCCTACAATGCCTTTGCTATGATTAAAAATACAAAATAATTTTATGAATGAACACATACAATATAGAATGATGGATATGTAATGGCTATATTATTAGAACAGTATAATTTACAATATAAATGTTATAAAGGTTAAAATTAGGGCTGTCCCGAATACCATTTTTTGGGCTTCGGAGCTTCGGTAGTAATCAACAGTGAATATTCTTCGGCCAGGGGGGGGGGGGCAGGTCATGTTAAGAGTCCCGCATCTTCAAACTGCTTGGCTTTCCATACACGGACAACAGTTCACCCGACAAAGTTCACACATAGTCACAGTTCCTCCTCACAAAAACACAGCGCTGAAAACATACTTAACATACATAAAACTTCAATTAATAGCACAGGCTTTTATTTGCTTCAAACACTGAACTCAACCGGCCTATATTTGGGACAGGCGTCTATATGGGACAGGCCTTTAATTCCTTTCGCACAAAAGAGAGAGAGAGTAAGAGAGAGAGAGAGAGAGCGAGCGAGCGAGCGAGCGGTGGTCGAGCGAGCTAGAATGTGAATGGGAGAGGGAGCGGTGGTAGCGAGAAATACGATGAATCAGAGAACTTAAACGTTATTTTCTGCATGTTTCACAGCGGTTACGTTCTAAAGCACAGAGAGAGAGAGAGAGCCCCATATCAAAATACCGGTAGCCTACCGAATGGATGAAAGCAGAAAAAAGATCAACGGAGAAATATCTTGTTTTGTGCAGCAAATTTGACAACTGACAGCTTGAATTTCAGGTCGTAGCCTACTTTTTCTCTGTGCCACCATGGCGATCAGCAAATGTGACTGAAGTTTGAATGCAAATAAAAAAATAAAAATTAAAAAAAAACTGCTTCGCAGCGTAAATGGCAACCGGCTTCTAATTGAGACCGGCCTTTATTTGTCAAACTCTGACTCCGCAAGAGCAGAAGTGTGACGTCACTATACAGACACCCAAGCAGCGATCACATATAAAATTACATTTAAAAAAACGAATATCCGAATCCCAAAATTGAAAACCGACTACGAACAAATATCCGAATAGTCGATTATTCAGGTCCAGCCCTAGTTAAAATACGATGACTGGGTCAATTCTGTTTCTAAATCATATCCCCCATACCCTCCACCTATTCAACTCCAACATCTTGAACTTGGATGAAGATGACACTGACCTTACAAAAACAGTCAAGACAACCATTTTGTAATACCTCAAAGACAAATATCAGGACCCGCAGATGACCTGTTGGATATGGCTTCTCTTGTGGATCCCAGATTCAAAGTCCAGTGCATCAACAGTGACAAAAGACGCAGATTACAAGCCAGAGCCATTTCTGAACTGTAGTCTCTGCTGGCAGAGCAGCAGCCCTCACAGGCACAGCCAAGTAACTAGCTACATTCTTGCTACACCAGTAAGTGAACGTTTGATGTTATTACCATGCTAGTTAGCATCAGCATGCTAGCTAGCCAGGCCAGCAAGGTTAGCTTTTGGTAAAAACACACATTCTGGGGCATTTCTTTTTGTAATTCATCTTGCACAGTTGCAAGAGGGTGCACACGGCCACAAATCAAGCACAAATCACAGATTGTAGCTTTAGCCTGTTGGTGCCATGCTCTGCAAACTGAGCCATAAAGGGCCATGATGAGTTGTCCATTAGCCATAGGCTATTATTATAAAAAAGGATTATTGGCAACCCTCACAACTTAAATATAACAGCATTTGATATCCATGGCTTCATTATTCTGATTCTCAACATGACAGAAGTGTAGCCAGAGGATGGGTTTTTGCAGTGCACTGCTCTCTGACTCTGGAGGAGACACTGGAGGGGGCAGTACTGGGGGAAACATATGCAAATATTATACAAAATTAATTTCATGCAGTGCAAGGCGTATCAAACTGTCACCTGCCACTGGGTGCAAATTTTACAGCGGTCAGCATTAAGTTTCCCCAGCTGGTGGGTGACCTTGCCATTTTTACTGGTTAATACGGCGACTGAAGAGAGGCGAGTTCTGACTAGGGATGGGTCATGATTTTCGAATTTTCTAATAGTCATTAAATTATTAAAAAAAACGAATAGTTTATGCAACTATCGTCTTGTCTTAAAAAGTATATTTTCATAGCTTGCTAGTAGTAAATAGCTATGGCTTGATTAGCCCCGAACCGGTCCTTCTCTCGTTAAAAACGAGAGATCTTCGGTGATCTTCGAAGAATGGTCGAATAGTTCCCAGTGAATATCGAATAGTATTTTTGCTTGAAATGCCCATCCCTAGTTCTGACCCACTTTGCTTTCCATACAATGGAGCTGCGTGCAGACTGCTCAGTGGTAATCCATCACAACAAATGCAAAACAGCGCCATCTGGCTTTATTTACATTCATTCCTTTGGATTTAAGACAATGTTGTCTATGACCAGGACTGACAGTAACTGACAGCCAAATATACATTTTCAATATATTTTGGAGATGCAGCTGTTTTATTTAGCCTAAATTATTGGAGTAAAATGAACCTGCATTTTAAAAGGGGCAATAAGGACAATATCCACCGGGGGTTGATCGGGTTGTTGATCAATACCAGTGACTCAGAGAATACTTCGCCAGGTGCTGAGATCTCTGGCTTTCATAACTCACTTTCTGGCCCATACTCTGTTTTGGATTAAAACCTCCCTGCCCACTGGAATTTCAAGGCACTCTCAGTCTCCCCCAACGCCCACCTGCTCCCCATGTATCTCCCACTGCTCAACAATGGAGGACGGTGCAAGCAACCAACCAGCATCATAAGACATTTAGTTCTAAACCAAAAAAAGGAAATGACAAAGCAGTATTATCATTACAGTATGCTGCATCGTGATATATCACTAGATGTTTTTGTTGGATCTCTGCTCCAATTAGCTCGCTTACTGAGCTGTCAATGTTTTTGCAATTCCTACTGGTCGCCAATAGGGGTTGATAGAAAATGATTTACTGCCCCTTTAAGTTATGGTGCTATGTGAAAGTTGCAGATTTCGTATTTCATATTTCGTATTATCAGAAGGTGCTACTCTTCAAGAAACTATCTGTAATATACTTGTAACATAAACAATTCCTGATTTTGGCTAAGGAAACACTGTGGAAAAAAAGCTCCAAATCATATAAAGCTACAAAGGCATGTGCCCTTGATCAACAGAGGATACAGGCTACAAACAAAGATGGCATCATGATCTAGTACCATGCCCCAAATGTCCTAGCCCTGGCACACAGCTAGGGCGAGGTTATACAGAGCCTCAGATCTCATAGGGCTGGAGTGCTGGCTCAACGTCAATCATAATAATATTAGCTGACACACTGGTGAGGGTGGTGACAGGGCAAGGTTATGTGTCACTGAACGCTCGTGGCCAGCGTGAAGACCAGGACTGCCAGTACTCTGTCCCATCTGAACTGAGGGTCACCCTTAGGGTTTGGGATCCAAATTAATATACCCCACTGCAGTCGCTCTACCCCTATCAGCGAATTGCTTTCCCAAGTCCGCTGGCTAAAGCCCTTCTTTGCCTGCAATTGTGCCCTCAGCAGCCTCAAATACTCACACTACATCATTGACACACCATCGTAACATGGACGCATGCCTGCTTCCTTAGCCAGCGTAATATCTCTTTATTCCTTGCACTCCAGTGCTCTCTTCACACAAACACAATTAACCTTATATCTTGTCATGTAATAGCCATTTGCATACAAAATGCTGATGACTACTTGAGGCAAAGGCTACAACAAAGGAGATTTGTCATAACCTTTACCTCAAGCAAAAAATTGTTCATGTTCATTCGAATGAAGTTGAAGACACTACAAAATTGCAAGACCCGAGCAACTAGATTACATACACTATTAACATACAAGGTGCCGGCCAGGCTATTCCAGCACAAAAACTGTCACCACTCTTACACTGTTGTACAGTTATATTACAGAAAGTGATCCAAGCATGCAGTGATGACGAGTTGGTTTGAATGTTCCTCTAGTGGTGATGGATTGTTGACTGAGGCCTCCTCTGAGTTGTGAATCACATTCACCTGGGCAGTTGACGTTTAATCAATAAACTTCTGAACTGTTGCCATGACCCTGAGCCATGAAGATTTATTTTGTTTCCCCACACCAACTCCTGGGGACCCCCATGGATCTCTAAGACCAACCCCAAGCGTCGTCCGATCACCTGCGGTTCATGTCCACATCCACCCAGCAGATGAAGCCATGAGATTTTTTATGCTCTATTTTCTGCAACACAAATAATCAAATGGTGTTTACAGTGTATGGCAATCAAGTGCAATCAGGCCTGTGTCAACACTTAAACATCAATAAAAATATTTGCACTTTCATAGAAAAGACAATCTTGGTATGAGTAATACCTTGCTGTGCATGCAGAGATTGAGTTCACTTGCTTTCAGTAGCAGCCTATACCAACCTTTCAAAACACAATGCTTCCCATAAGGATCCTGGTTAATGAATCTTGATAAAAATTTGAGCTCCCCAGACTGGTACAAAGGCTTGAGCTCAAATTTGTATGAGAAACAGTGGAATGATTTAATGGAAGTATTGCCCAGGCTTTAAGTTTTAGAAGTATTTGTAATGGGAAAATCTGTTCCACAAATTTAACACATGACAAAAACTCTTTCTAGTGTTCAATGCAAAAGCTATTGGTACACGATATAATGTGACCATGCAGTCATGAGTTCATAGATGTGGCCTACATGAATCTTTCACCTCAATAAATATTTAATCTTTGCTCTGAATCATTCAAAGCAAAGCCCTTTTTGTTGTTCTTCGGGCAACATGTGCATGCACTGTACACGGTTTTACCCCCCGCCCCCACCACTTCGCTCTCTCCCTCTCCCACTCTCTCTCTCTTTCCCCTCCTCTTTCTCTCTATCACTCTCGACCTCTCTCTTTTTCTCTCTCTCTCCGTCAGTTGGACAAGCTGCTCAGTGGCCCTGAAACATGGCACATTATGCCGCTCTGTTGATCATCGTTCAGTGTTGCACCCTGCATCTGAATGCAATGTAAATGATATGATGATTCCCTCTAAGGCAACATTTATTTTAGTTTCCTTCAGCTTTTTCAAGTGTAAAGGTTGACTGCATGAGACTATGAAGTAAATAGAAAGGTTCACCTCAGTCTAACAGTGTTGGCTGCACTGCCAGATGGAGCATACAGTAAGGGAAAAGATTTTTCAGCAAATGAGGTGTATAAGGGGCAACATTGTATGCATAAAAGACAAATCTATATCAAAGAGCTTTTTCAATTAAGAGTGGTAAAGTTCATGCACTCAAAAAATGAAATGAGATTTGCTTTTGAGTGTGCTTTGCTGTCTAGTTACAGGAGTCAACTGGAGGTCATTTCTGGTTTCCAGCTGGATGGATATGCATTTTATATGGTGAAAGAAACACTAGAATATGCATGAGTGCTATTAGCCTAACTTAGCATTTAACCAATCTTGCTTGCAGCTTAGCCCTGTAGCAAATGTGACTAAAAATTATCTAAAGACCTACAGTGTATTGCATTTCATAAAAAGCCAAGACTATAGTCATTGAATTGAGATAATAAACATGCTATATTCATGAAGCATTAATAGCTCATATAATAACCCAACTGACAGCTTATTTACACATCAGATCATGAAGTCGAAGCATTCTTCTACTGCGAATGCACTTCAGTTCGGATTGTATCACGGTTTTGAGTCACAGATCGGATCATTTTTTGGATCAGCAAAAAAAAAAAGGGTTAGGGTTAAATGCACTTTAAAAGTAGGTAGGTAGCAGCACAAAGCAACAAGCACTTTAAGCACTTTAGGACTTTATCATATTATGTATGTTTGAATGTATAAATGTGATAACTGTTTTTGCTGTTGTTATTTTATATATTTTATTTACTTATGTGTGTGTTTTTGTGTCTGTTCTGAACTGAATTAATTTAAAAATGTGCTACTTTGGCTCTGATGCAGCCGCCGCTCTCTGTCTGTTGTCACCACTCTCGCTGTAGTCTCGCTCAAAGTCCCGCCCACAGCACTATCTGATTGGTTACACGTCACAAGTAATAGCCTATCAACACTGAAAGCTATGCCACAGACAGGCGGCTTCTCTGAGCGGAGCTGTGTGTCGAAGGGAAGGCAGCATATTGCCGAAGTTGAAATAAACATCACAATCTTGTGATCTATTTCAATGATGACAAGCATGCCCAGTTTCCCAGTTACACCACTGAAAATGCCCGAAGTCATAGCCTACGGGATTTCACTCAATGGAAGCGAAAGCGACGGCTTTTAAATCAGTCGCTCTTCATTTTTTTTTCTTCCCTAACGCAATCATTGCGCTTCAGAGTAAAACACAGCACGCATCTGTCTTGTCTGTATCTTTTCACTGCAACTCTGCATCGAGATTTAGAGAATTATTACTTTAAAAAGTAACAGCGACAGTAAAACTGTTTAACTAAATGGTTAAACTTTGCAATTAATCCGCGGTTCACATGCGCGCCGAACCATGGGGGGGATCCGTATGGATCACGGATCAACTACGGTCCGTTACACCACTAGAATGCACACATATATACTTTCTGAAGGAAGTGTGTACACAACAGGATAGATATGAATGAGTTGAGTAGGATAAATCATAAAATATAAATACAATATCCTGTCTTAACTGATATTGTATAGCCTATCACATGACAGGCTCAGCCTCAAAGATTTGTACACACCTTGAATTTTTGTTTTCCTCCATTATAATTAGTGTTTTATGCTGTGTTGTACTATGCAGTATGGAAGCAAATGACCAGATGGTGGCACTACAGCAAAGTTTAAATCTAGTTGAAATATCTTACACAATTTTTCAGTTCCTCGGTTTTCATATCTCTTACACAAATGATCTATACATTTTTTTGATATCTCAAACTTCGATCTCACAGGACAAAAACAAAGATTGTTGATATACTTTATATGTATATAGTCTATTTGTTATATCTCCATACTGATTTAAACATTATACTGTCAATAGCAAAACAGTTTTAGGCAGTGTGTTAAGCAATGTGTTAAGCAATGCTGTAAAGTTATTTAATATCCACATATATTTGTGGTAGGTGCTTCTGGTTGTGGCATAGCCTACACACATCTTTTGAAAATGTTCACTCACATCGAGTCAGCTGTCAGCGAACAACTAACCAAACAACTGCTCACAGCTGGCTCAACAAATTCATGACCTGCCTGTGGCGACAAAGGTTGTGAGGTCGAGTCCTTGGTGGCGCTAAAGAAATGTGACACTAATACAGCTATCTGTGCTGGCTGT
The DNA here is from genome assembly GCF_046629955.1 of Centroberyx affinis. Taxonomy (NCBI): domain Eukaryota; kingdom Metazoa; phylum Chordata; class Actinopteri; order Beryciformes; family Berycidae; genus Centroberyx; species Centroberyx affinis. Next base: position 62,025 of record NW_027280332.1, on the reverse strand, counting down.
CATGAGAAATGCATCAAGCTTGTGTACACAAACTTATCCATGCCATTTTTAGCCCTACTATCAACAGTGACGATGGTGATAAACAGAATACATCCTTCTGTAAATGAACACTGAGCTGACAATTTCCACATAAGGCAAAAAAAGTAAGGACCATGAAGTGCATTGTGTAGATGTGCTGGCGATGGACATCACACAGAGCAGGAAAAAAGGGGAGTATGCACTTATTCACAATTTCCTCAATCAGTTCACATAATCATCATAAAATCTTTTATCAAAATGCTCAGCTAAACCAGTTTATCTGGGCATTTATCTCAGCCACTGCTCAATGCTGCTTGCAACTTTAATTACTGTTTTTTTAATGCTACAAAACAATTTAGGCTATTATGCATTAAATTGGCATTGTTGATATATGAATGGAACCCAGGACATCGTAGTCACACCTTAGTCAACATTTTAGTGTACAAAAATACAAAGATCATTTTAGTGTACAAACATATGTAAACCCCTTGTTTCATAACGTACCAAATCATATGCAAGTCAAATTTCATGTTAAGTTGTTCCTATGTGTTTTGACCAAGATTTCCATAAAAAAAAATTCGAATATCATTATTAGGTGCTCAAGAAGATTCAGTTAGAGCCGGGCTCTGTGTGTTGGTTGGTTGGTTGGTAACACTTTTTTCGCTGTTGCTATGCTGTACATGTCCTGCGGTGCATATCGTGTGTAGGGCGAAGCAAGACTGCAAGAACAGTGATTGGTCCGCTAAGCCGCTTTGCTTTTTCTCCATGCTTTATTAGCACGGAAGTAATAAAACCTTGACACTGCCATCTAGGGTTTCGTCGGATTACGTGCAGAACTATAAAATGCTTGCATCGCCGTAGACACTGCATGCAAGCTACAGCGTCACTTGGATGCAGACTATACTTCAGCCTTAACACCTTTTCACGACTGATGATTCCGTTGAAGACTGACAGTGAATTATTTAGGCCTAAGCACCAGAAACCTTAAGACTGTGTACAGCGATAAGACACAAATTCACTCATTTAGGGAGTCAGTTTAGACACAAATCAATGCAGGCCTAAGTAGCAGCCAAATATTTAGCTTACAATCACGCACAAAGCTGCTCACGCCAATGTCAGCTGTCAACGGGATAGTTTCTGGTGCGCACCAGATAGTTTTCCGTGCGCACGCAATACTTTCTCGTGACAAAAACTTAAAGATTTTTTTTTTTGCCCATGTCCCCTTAGTATACAGACGGCGCTACACAGATAAACAACTACATTTACTGCATGTAGACAGCGCTACACAGATAAACAACCACATTTACTGTATGCAGACAGCGCTACACAGATAAACAACCACATTTACTGGATGTAGATGGTGCAACAGATTTACTGCATGTAGACAGCACTACACATATAAACAACCACATTTACTGGATGTAGACGGCGCTACACACATGAACAACCACATTTACTGCATGTAGACGGCGCTACACACAACCACATTTACTGCATGTAGACGGCGCTACACACAACCACATTTACTGCATGTAGACGGCGCTACACACATAAACAACCACATTTACTGGATATAGACGGTGCTACACACATAAACAACCACATTTACTGGATATAGACGGCGCTACACACATAAACAACCACATTTACTGCATGTAGAAGGCGCTACATAGACAAAAAAAAACATTCTGTGTGTATTTGGCGCTACACAGATAACCACATTTACTGGATGTAGACGGCTACACAGATTAAGAACCACATTTAACATACTGTATGTAGACGGCGCTACACAGATAAACAACCACATTTACTGGATGTAGATGGCGCTACACATTTACTGCATGTAGACGGCATTACACATATAAACAACCACATTTACTGGATGTAGACGGCGCTACACACATAAACAATCACATTTACTGCATGTAGACGGCGCTACACACAACCACATTTACTGCATGTAGACGGCGCTACACACATAAACAACCACATTTACTGGATATAGACGGCGCTACACACATAAACAACCACATTTACTGGATATAGACGGCGCTACACACATAAACAACCACATTTACTGCATGTAGAAGGCGCTACATAGACAAAAAAAACATTCTGTGTGTATTTGGCGCTACACAGATAACCACATTTACTGGATGTAGACGGCGCTACACAGATTAAGAACCGCATTTAACATACTGTATGTAGACGGCGCTACACAGACAAAAAAACGACATACGGTATGTAGACAGCGCTACACAACCGTTAGCTAGCTAATCACATTCACTGTATGGAAGTTAGCCTACCTTCTAGGTGTAACATCCCAACTCTTCCGAGGTTCGTTTTGTTTTTCTTTGACATTTTTTTTTTTTACTTTAAAACTTACAAACATAATGATAGTTGTTTTTCTCTTCTTCAGTTTGGTTTTTTCTCTAAACGTAATAGCTGACTGAACAGCTGAAAACAGACCATATCAGGCCGCACTGGCGCTGGATGGCCTACTGGCTGGTAACGTTAAATTACGAAAAAATGGTATAATCCACCATGGGGGTGCTTGTTTTGTTTTTTGTAGTTGTTGTTTTGAGTAAACTTTAACTACACAGTATACAACTACAGAAACACTGCTGAAAACATCTGATCATTAAAGAGTTTTTAAAGTCAATGTAGTTTAACTAACTCCAATAATGCCCCGCCCTGCCCTATCCCTCCACCCCAGCACCTGTAGAATGCTAGTACATGCTAGTTTCTCCTCTAAAGCTGATATTTGAGCCCTTCCATTTTTAATCATTTTTGTAGGATATTGGGGTGTAATGGGCCTATGGATTCTAATAATTCAGAAAACATGAACATAGCCTGAAATGTGTGATTCACTTAGAGATGGCATTGGAGTACCCCACTGGTCTTGAGGTTTCAAACAACACAATATCACCCTCCTATTCCTGTATGTGTGAAGACATTGTTCCACTTTCAGTTATCATGCCCAGGCGACTTCCCTAGTAAAATTAGACACACTAATAGGTGTTTCAGTGTGGTGTTTTAGTGTGTCATAGCGCTTAAACTGTAGGTGTAAAAAAGGGGCAAAACTAACTTTTTCCCTTCCTTACCTGTTTATACTTTTTCCATTTTTGAGACTGTAACAATATGAAGCTAATGTTTTATAAGTTCTAAGTAAGTTTTATTTAATCCCCAGCTTTATTACGTATTAATTACCTGGTGTCTTACTGTATTTGCACAATCAAAGAATACCTGGTGACACTGTTTTTGTTTAGACTTGACTGTATTACTGTGAATATAATTCACTTAATGTGTCATTTGTGTTGACACACTTCTGTTAGATACCGGAGCCAATGAAAAATTCCCACACATCCCACTGGGAATTACCACTAGGGGGCTGACGTGAACGGCTTTTCCCAGTGGCCACGTCGTATTTACGGAAAATGCAACATGACATGAACATGGCATATGGTGCTGATTGGTCTGTGGGCTCTGAGGTAGCCATTTTGGATGCTATTGAACATATTTATTGTTGTGTGTGCATGTAATCCTGTAACGCTGACAAAGGCTATTGCAGCTGAAACGTGTTGGTTTGGTGGAGCGGAACATGTATTTGGTTGTGCCACATATTGAACATTTTGAGCCTAGCTACATTTTGTAGGTAAAATTAAATAATGTAGGTTTTGATGCACTTTCAGTCTTTCTCTAAGGAGCAATTTTGCACCCAGTTTGATCTTCTCTGCCCACTGAGTGATTTTGAAAAATGCAAGAAAGTGGGCGTGAAGACTGGGGGAAAGGAGGGGGGTTTGGGGTTGGGCCAGGTTGTGCACATGCTGACCCCTCCTTCACACATACACACACACACACACACTCACACACACACACTTTTTACCAAATTACATATCTTCGAACAATTAACATGGATGCATCTCCAACTGAACACCAGCTGCTCATTTTAACCACTGGAGGGCGAACTGAGCCAGGTTTAGTGAGATAAATACATTTGTAAAACATTTGTGCAAATGTTGACAGTATGACCAGCATTGTTGTGTTTCATAACTATATATAGTTTACAACTCAAAAGAAGTGTTTTAGTGTGGAGTTACTCTTTAAATTGAGGGAGCAGTGCAGTTGTTACAGGGTTGTTGCTGCTGTCGTTGTTGTTGTTGTTCTTCTTCTTCTGCTTCTTCTTCTTCTTCTTCTTCTTCTTCTTCACTGGCCAGCTGCAATAAAGCACAACAGAGGAGGATGTTGTGTTTGCTCTTTCATACTAAGCACTAATAATAATAATTTCTAGACTAGGAATCAAATGCAAGCCAGTGCCTACATTCAGTCGGTCTAGTAATGAGTGCATTGTTCTATGTATTTGTTCCAGCACACTGTAAAATAAATCAGTCAAGAAATGAAAACACTACTAATTTCCTTGTGCTCAGTAAGTCAATTCAGAGGTAGAATGGCTCTAAAAACTATAATCCCTCCAAAACAGTCTCAGCATATTCTTGAGCATAATGATGTGTAAAAATGGGAACTTTCAATGTCTTTGTCAAATTTGCCAAGACAAATATTCAACATGAGTTTAACAGTAGAACAGGAAATGGAAAATGGTATTGCAGAGCTTGAGGAGATGAATAGCATCTAACAGATGGCAGGAGATTTGAAAGATCAATAGCCCCATCTAGAGGTGTAGGGCACTGGCACTACCCTGGCCTTTCTCTTGGGACCCACAAACCAATGTTCATGCTGACATATTTCCTACTTTCTAGTTGAGAAGGACAAGAAACAAGCCCACATCAGTACCACTTGTCTTCTTCCAGGAAGGAACTTAAAACAGCAGAGGAAAGGAAGGAGAGGAGAAGAGAGAAGGACAAGAAGAGAAAATTGTGATAGCTTCTTTGCTTCAGCAGCTTAGATGAGATGTCAATTGATGATGATCTCATACCAATACATGTCCTCTGAAAGGAGCTTTTTAGTCTCCATGTATTAATTAGTTGAAAACCTTTTATTAATTAATTGTATTAAGTGGTCAGCAAAGAATCTACAGACTTATTTTTCACTAACAGATACCATTCTTAAAGGTGTCTTTTTCTCATTATTCACTGTTCAAACATCTCACATCTGAGCAGCATTAGTCTATCCAAAGCACATGTAAAACAAATGTTATTTACTTCCAGGAGAAGATATGCTTGTGCATCCTTCACCAAAGGAAACACTGACACGTGTCTATACTCTAGCATCACATTTGGTTGTCCCACCACCCATGTAGCACACAATTTTACTTTATTATTACTTGACTGCCACATGCAACATGTCTGGTGTCACGTCATTTTCTGTTATTGGTCATTTTTTACTATTACATCACATTGCACAGCAAGTATGTTTTTTTTTGTTTTTTTTATGCTGATTTTCAATCAATCAAAACAGCCAAACAGAATCCTGGCATTTTTAGCACACTGATGTTAGGAAGAAATGCTGACAAAACCATTTTAAATTTAGTATAGTGGAGCAGACTCCTGATCAACAGGTACTAGCCTACATAATACAAGGCAGGCACCTGTCTGTGTCCAATTATTTACCAGGATATGAGCAATATTAGCTAGTATAATTTCTACTGCTTTCTACTGTAGCACGTGACAAGAATTCTGTGTCACACTGTTGTAATGATCATTTATTATTCAAGACAACAACCTGTTTAACAGAGGTTGAAACCTTATTAATCGATAGTTAACTGATTGATAATATTCAAGTGTTTCACAGTCTCTGGGAGCTGATGGTTTCTATGTTGCACAGTGAAACTCTCGTGTCTGATGATAACCTTCAGACAGTGTTGTCAGCAAATCTCTGCTAAATTGGGTCATATTTTGCAAGTTTCTGAGTAACACCATCACACAGAGTAGTGTCTACATGGCACTATGCATTACTGCAGATAAGAGGTACTGTTTGACTGCAGGATCTTTTCCTCATATAATTTAACTTTTGTTTGGAAGATTGCTATGTAAATAAAAACATTCTTCTTCTTCTTCTTCTTCTTCTTCTTCTTCTTCTTCTTCTTCTTCTTCCTCTTCCTCTTCCTTACAGTGGGTAGAGTAGTTCACATTCCAGATCAGTGGGTGGCGGTAGCGCACCTCTGCTGCTTGGCAACCGCCATTAAAAAAACAAAGAACTTACTGCTACTCATGGTTGCCAGATCCGCGGTTTTCCCTCGAAATCGTTTTTTTTTTTAATTGAGTCGCGGGCGGCGGGGTTTTGAGCTACTTTTGGACGTGCCGACCGAGATCTGAGAGTGAAAGTACATTTCTGTGTGGTCTATAAACTGAGAGGGGAGTTTGGTATGTGAGTGAATGAGTAAGTGAGTGAGTGAGTGAGTGAGTGAGAGGCTATGCACTGAGGATCACATAAGTTGAATTTCCCCCAGGTAAATCCCCTGCATTTGCTATGTGAGAGATTATATTATATTGAATACTTGGGAAGGTTTAGATCACTTAGGTAACATCACACATCTTTTGCTGAGAATGCTGACTTATCTCTCCTTAGCTCTCTATCATATTACTTTGTTTATGACTCAATGTTTATGAATGTTTATGAATAGAAATAAGTAATAAACTAAGTAATAAATATAATTTCAAACAACACAAACTCATTTTAACAATGGCATTCAATCTGAAAATAAAACAAAAATAAATGCTGGCACTGGCAGGTATATTTTGGGCTGTTTTGGGAGCTTTGTGGGCGGCCAGTGACTTTTGGGTTACAAATGTTTGCCGAACCTGGCAACCTGGAGTACTAGCGATCCTAGCTTCGGAATACGGTCAGTAGCTATCGGCTAAGCATTTGGCCAAGGTAGATGGGAACAGGGCAGACTGAACTTTGTGAAGTCTGTGAAACTCTCTTTCCCGTGAGTAGCTTGTATCCGTATGGTATCAGACACATGAATTAAACCGTAATGTTAAACAGTCAGATGAAGTGAAACGTCTCGCTAGCTTGCTGTCTGCCATGCTATGTCGTCGGAGGGCTGGGATCTGGATCTGGGCACATGCTGAAGCTAAAACGGCTGCTAGCTAGCTAGCTGTAGCTTGTTTGCTAAGCCAGCAAATGCTGCCTTCAAGTGCTCCTCGTAAGCTCCGGCTTCCGAGGCTGTAAATCGTAAATACGACTTGTCACGCATTCAAGTGCCTTTAGTCGGAAATAAAAGCAAAATGGACTGTTGGATGGAATGAAATTATTTATTTTAGAGGTCGAGTGGCAAACATACTTCATGTTGCAGTGGCAGAATTAAGTGCACCAGGCCTTTAATTGATGTTTTGATTAATTATTTCGCTGTGTGTATTTGTTCCACTTGTTTTGGGGTGCCGATGATCATGTCTTGATTGCAGCTTTTCTAGCAATATAAAGAAATCTAGGCTGAATAGTGTTTGGAGCTGTTGTCCACACACAGAGTAAGTTACGAGTATACCAAATAAAATGCATGACAAGTAAAAGATAAACAAAGAGTGAAAATATAAAAATATATAAAGTATATTTACAAAGGGCCCAAACAATACCAGATAATGAAATACATGGCTTTGCTAACTGTTGTTAGCATGGCTTCCTCTTTCTCCCCTCCCTAAATGTCAAACTCGGCAACTCCGGTATTAAGGTCACAATGAAATGACAAATAACTTTTTCACCTTGTTCACTAATTTCCTTGTCATAATGTACACCAATTTAACAGTAAATGCCAAAACATTTTTTTTTTTCATTTTCTTGTATTTTTATATCAAAATATCCTGGAAAACAGTGTCTCGAATGGTAATCTCATGTTGTAGGTGTAAAAATTCCAACCCATAAAAACAATCACAATAATTTTTTCTTTGAACAATAACACCCCTCTGCCCCACCCATCAAAAATTAAACTATCTTTCTCTCCCTAACTGATATCCCATTTGTTTACACTTTTGAGTGATCTCTCCCTTTGTTCTTCCCCAATAGCTTCCCCAATAGCGTGTTGCTGGTTTCAACAAGACATCAACAATACATCAAATTAAGGAAGCAAAATGCTGTTTAATTGTGACTTTAAAGACAATCCGAACTCTCCCAGTCATATTTACCACTTTGTTGGGTCATTCATGTTGCCTGGTTCTAACCAGCCTCTTTGGGTCAAGGAGCTTTTCTCTGACGTTCCCTACAGCGACAACGTCACTATTGAGGAGGCAGGCATTGTGATTAGAGCACTTTCTTTAGGATTCGTCTTGTCATTACCAAGAGAGAAACAGGTGCAACACAGTTGATTCAATTTATAAAAGTTTCTGTACACTTTGCAGGCAGAACTTGAAAATGAATGGAACTTCACAACATGTAAAAACTCTTTTCCAAAGTAACAGACGACCTGCTTGGCTTTCATAACGAGGCTAGCTTGCTTGCAGCTGCATCCAGTGCTTGGTCCAAACTATGGGCATCGTTATTTACATTTATTCACTGTGTTGTTGTACATCTGGTAAATTATGGGTGTTCGTTTGAGTGACATATCTGGCAACCAACCAACCAATCAATGGTTTAGCACATTCCGACTTGAGCACATTATTCAGCTCCATCTCAGGTTTCTAGACCATCACCTTCCAGTCACATCGTTCACATCCACATGTGCATTCCATTCTTAATGTCAGTATTTCCAACAGCACTTGAAGGCAGCATAAACTCTCTGCCATGGTTGAAGTGAAAAGAGATGTCAGCTATTAAGTGACAGAGTAGTCGGCCAACAAACTTTGCAATACCAGCAGATTACTACTGGTTTTCTATCCTACCAGGTAGTTAATTGCATTCACCTGGCATCCCAGGTGCAAAACATTCTCTCATTAGATGGCTAGAATGAAAACCAACAGGGCTCTGGGTCCCAAGGACCAGGCTTGAAAACCACTGCTATAAGTTATATGTCTATTATAGCAAGATATCTTGAATATTTATATTTTCTGTGTTGTGCCCTTGTTTGCCCACCAAGATCTTAAAATAAATGGAACAACGCTCAGATGAGATGAAACTTGATTGATCCCCGTGGGGAAACCGGGTCGCTGCAGCAGCAAAAGTAAAAGGGTTCATCAGGGAAAAGAAAATAGAGTAAGTACACAACTAGAATATAAAAATAAGCAATATGAAATAGTATGGGGGAAAAAAGCAACAGAGAAGAATATAAACAATTGTGGGGTTATGTAAGAACGCTGCCAAAAAATTTCAGCACATAAAGTAGACAGCACATTAGTATGAGGGGAAAAATGGCTTACTAACATTTCTGGATTTATTTAAGAGTTTTTACTTAGAGATGTTACTAACAGTTGCTTAAGTACGGATTACTAAATATGAAACATTTGTTGTATGAGTAGATATAAGTAAATATATAAGTGTCTATAAACAGACACATTTGCTATATGTAAACACAGTGTTAGAAAATGTTAAAAATATCTATATGTGACTTTGAATAGTATCCTATATTAAATGTTGGGACTGGGACTTTCCTTGTAGCCTAGTGTTTCATGATGCGGCGGGGGGAGCTGGTTCCCCGGGCGTTCCAGGCCCCAGTGGACGTCCATGCCAGTGCGGACGGCCAGGTGTATATGTTCAGGAGGAGACCCAATGAGTCCGCTGGCTCCTCGGAGGACGAGGAGTTCAACGTCATGGAGCTGCAGCCGCGGCTTTGTCAGGACCGGGAGCAGGACAGAGCGGGGAGCGTCCAGCTGCTGGAGCGGGAAGTGTTAGATGGAGACAATCTCAACAAGCTCGCACTGCAGTATGGTTGCAAGGTAAGTTTTTTTTTTTTTTTTTTAAGTTTCTCCACTTAAAGTGATGTTGAACTTTGGTAGTACCTTGGGTTCTGTAGCTTCCTGGACATGATAAAACCCCAAAATCGGCGATTCTCTGTTATCTGTTGCTCCGGTAGAGACTATTGGAGAATTGTGTTTTTTTTCTCTCTCCATTCACTGCCACTGAAAATCACACTTCTAGCACATAAACGAACGTGAAAAAGCAGATTCTGACAATATTTAATAAATGTAGTCATTCTGCTGAAATGTTTTTTAACTGAATTGCTTTGTTTATATTATTAAACCTTTCAGTTTGAACATGTGTAACACCAAAATTCTTCAGACCGGATTTCAGTGTTACACTTTGTATTTAGTAATCGATTTAATAAACCAATTTTGGGGTTATATCATGTCCAGGAAGCTACACAACCCAAAGTCCTAAGTTCAACTTCACTTTAATAGCCTACCTAACATGAAATTGCACTATGTTGAAACACATGTTATTTCTATCGACAGGTGGCAGATATAAAGCGAGTGAACAACCTTATACAGGAACAGGATTTGTTTGCACTGAAATCGATCAAAATACCTGTGAAAAAGCACAGTTTTTTAACGGAGTCCTACACAGACCTAAGTGACCCGCAACAAGAAATGCCAAATTCATCTAGCAGCACATCACAGAAGCCTCAGGACAGAGCCAGAGCCCAGCCACATCTGCAGGAGGTCACAGACTTTCTCAAGGAGGTGGACCACGATATTGAGAAACTCATTCAGACCACAGATGATCACGATGAGGATTTCCTGGATAACTCCGAGAAACCGCCAAGGTTTGGCTTCAGAGGGCAGCGCCTAACCAGCCACGGCGCGGACTGGGGCATCCAGTGGTGGAACGCTGTCGTCGCCATGCTCCTGATAGGCATCATCCTGCCAATATTTTATGTGGTTTACTTCAAAACAAAAGATAATGGAACGGTTCCTCCAGTACATGGTAGCGGTGGGATAGACTCATCCGTCAGCTCTTCAAACAGCTCAGGGACGGGCGTCAGTTCAAGGCCTGAGCATTTTCAGGAGCCGGGGTAGTGCGGTCCTGAGTCTGAACAAAAATGAAAGATCCGTCTTTATAGTGTGGCCCATACCCATAAACCCTTGTATCAGCAGTTTAACACAATTCGTCAAGACTATTTTTGCCTTAAGTATTCAGTCTGTCCTGCCAGGTCAGGATTGCAAATGGTTGCTGTGACAAGACCGTGCAGTAGCATGTTTAAATGAGTGTTTGAGGATTAGTTGTGTGCCTTTCTTGATGTGTAACTTATTTTTTTTTTGTGTCTGTGTGTTCAGTGTTTTTCCATTTCAGTTATTGCCATGCAACTCATCATCATGCTTTGTTCTCTGGGTCTGAATACAGTGCCAAGACTATGAATTGTTGTTTGTATTAACAGTTTGGTGCAATATACTGTATTTCATGCACTACAGGTTGCAATGTCCTTTTGACAGAGCAATCAATCTTTTGAATCTTTACATTTTGAAAATGACATCAATGAATAGACTATGAATTCTCTGAAGTACGACTTAGTGCCTTAAACCTTTTTTTCCCCCAACATTGTTGTTTTATATAATATTGCACACACCATCTTACATTTTTCTGAAGGGTATTTGAATCCACCATGACCAGGTGGTGAATCTGTTTTTCTCTTAAAATGCACTTTTAAATATCCAAAGTATTTACAGTCAGTGAAACTGGAAAAGATGGTTTATTTTGTTTAGAGTGAAATATTTCTACCCCTTTTTAAGTCAGTTTGTAAGCAGTTTTTTTAGGGGGAAACATCTGCACTATACAAGAGTGGCTTTGGCCGCGGTGGTTTGTGGCTTTTCCTTCCTGAATATTGTTTTTTATTCAGCATGCTCCCCTTTAAATATAAACATTATAAATGAGAACACAACTGTCTCTGAATTATTCTGTATGAAATAATGGTGTGCATGTTTTTTGTTTTATTTGGTATTGCTTTATGTCAAATGATACAAATATTACAATGTATCAGAGGAAGGCCACTACACCAGTGACAGCAAATTGTGAACCAATGCATGAAGAGTTGAGCAATACTTTTGATTAGCAGCAGCACCCACACTTACCAATAGATGGCAGCATTGCTTTGATATGTGTGTGTGTGTGTGTGTTTGGAGGGGGGGTCTTTAGGTTCAGATACTTGTCTTATTTCTTGACAGCTCTACACAGGACCACATGTTGGCAGATTATGCGGTTTTATACATCAAATTTTTTCATAGAGATATTCGCACATCCAACTATCTCCAATGCAGGTGTGTTGGAAAGTATCACTTCAGTCTTGAGAAAAGAAGATCCCGTACACTGCTCTTGCTCAGCATCACAATTTATTGATCACTAACGTTTCAGTCCCTCTGGACCTTCTTCAAGAGTATTTTAAACAATTCTTACAACAAAAATCTTAAATAGATAATGCCCCGCCCATTCTGTGTGCACAGGTGTGGGGCAATTATTCTCCTGTGGGAGGGTCTCAATAATTGACAGTGACGTGTGTACAATCTGTCGCATTATAGTCCACACATAAGAAAAAGAAAAAAAAACGGGAACAAGTGAGACACCACATCACATACTTATATCTACTTACAAAAATATTTACACAAATTGCATATTTAATGAATGAAAACATCGGCCTTGCAGCTTTCATAAGTCATTCAAAATTGTGCAATCATAGGAAATACTTGTATCTTGAGTGCACCATAAATAGGTCTATTTGAGGTCTACCAAAGCTCCTTAAAGCATGACATGCCATGCAATCTCATCGTTCAATCCTTTGGGGGATAAAGTTTGTAAATTAAATATCCAGTATACCTCTCTTCTATTAAGAATTTCATCAATGTTACCACCTCTCTCTGGCAGAGTCACCTTTTCAGTGCCCTGGAACCTGAATGATGAGATATCATGTTTGAAGTCATTGAAACTAGAACCACTCTCAAACTTTGAAGATAATTTTATCAAGCCATATGTGCAATCACTACCATCTTACATTAGAGATTCTATAGACTTCATTAATAAGATTTCAGAGATAAAGAATGTGAGTGAAAACTGTATTTTGGTAACTTTTGATGTAAAGAGTCTTTACACAAGCATTCCCCACCGGGCGGGTTATCATCATTAGTACACTACTTGGGAAAAAATCGTCAAACTAATGACAGTCCATCTAATGAATTTATTCTAAATTTGGCAGAATTTGTGTTAAGATGTAACTATTTAAAATTTGAAGAGGATTATTATCTTCAGGTGAGTGGTTGTTCAATGGGCAGTACCGTAGCTCCGAGCTATGCCAATCTATATGTAGGTCTTTTTGAAGAAAAATTCATATATAATCCCACAGAGAATCCATTTGTTATTCAAATGTTGTATTCAAATGGTATCGATACATTGATGACATCTTTTGTCTGTTTGAGGGGGACACGGATGAATTACAAGAGTTTACAAGACTTCTCAATGAAAAAGATCCCAATTTAAAGTTCACTATAGAATACACTTTGGATAGAGTTAATTTCCTGGACATGTGGGTTAAGAAGAAGTCTGGTACACTATGTACTACTCTATACAGAAAAGATACAGATCGAAACACCTTCCTGCTTGCCAATAGCTATCACCCCACACCCCTAAAATGAGGTCTACCAAGAAGTCAGTTTTTCAGACTCAGACGAATTTCTCATACCACAGAGGATCGGTAGATATGAAATCGGTAGATATGAAACAAAGGTTTTTAGGTTTTTATCCATGTGATTGTGTGGAGGAAGCCTATCATATGGCTTTGCAGAAATCAAGAAATGAATTGTTACAAAAGAATCCCCCACAGAAAAAGAAATACTCCATCATGTTTAGTGCAACCTATACCCCCAACTGCCATAAACTGGGTTCTATTATTACAAAACATTGGCACATATTATCATCAGACCCAGCAATGTCCATGGATTTGAAAGAGTCACCACTAATAGTCTATCGAAGAGGACGTAATCTCAGAGATAGCCTTGTACATGCTAATGTAAAATCAGTGAAAAAGAGTACACAGGCTTTGTTAAAACCTCTTCCAAATGGGTGCTACAAATGCAGAGGATGTGCTCAATGTAATAATATGGTCAAATATAACTACTTCTCTCATCCTCATACTGGGAAAAAGTATTTTATCAGTGATGTCATCACATGTTCCACTTCTCATGTAATTTATATGATCAAATGTCCTTGTGGGTTAGCCTATGTTGGTAAGACATCCCGTTCATTAAAACAGAGAATAAGTGAACACAAGAGCTCCATAAGGAGGAATGATAGAGATTCCCCAATAGCAGTACATTTCAGTGACTTCAAACATGACATCTCATCATTCAGGTTCCAGGGCACTGAAAAGGTGACTCTGCCAGAGAGAGGTGGTAACATTGATGAAATTCTTAATAGAAGAGAGGTATACTGGATATTTAATTTGCAAACTTTATCCCCCAAAGGATTGAACGATGAGATTGCATGGCATGTCATGCTCTAAGGAGCTTTGGGATCAAATAGACCTATTTATGGTGCACTCAAGATACAAGTATTTCCTATGATTGCACAATTTTGAATGACTTATGAAAGCTGCAAGGCCAATGTTTTCATTCATTAAATATGCAATTTCTGTAAATATTTTTGTAAATAGATATAAGTATGTGATGTGGTGTCTCACTTGTTCCTGTTTTTCTTTTCTTTTTCTTATGTGTGGACTATAATGCGACAGATTGTACACATGTCCCTGTCAATTATTGAGAGACCCTCCCACAGGAGAATAATTGTCCCACACCTGTGCACACAGAATGGGCGGGGCATTATCTATTTAAGATTTTTGTTGTAAGAATTGTTTAAAATACTCTTGAAGAAGGTCCAGAGGGACCGAAACGTTAGTGATCAATAAATTGTGATGCTGAGCAAGAGCAGTGTGCGGGATCTTCTTTTCTCAATACATCAAATTTTAAAATTATAAAAGTACACCAGTCTTTGTTCAGTCTTTCTAGTAAATAATGAATTATTTTTGATTATTATCCCACAGCCAGAAATCAGGTTTTGCCCTCAGGTTATTTTTCTGGTTTTGAACTAATATCAGGCCTGCAGCGATCTCCACAACTATTTGGACGCCAACACATTGTTTGACATTTTGGCTCCACACTTTTATTCCTTTGGCTTGCATAGCTGTACTGCAGTCTTTTGAGCGATCCCAACCATTGGAGGTCTAGTGAACTTTACATATCCTCACTCCAAAGCCAGTCCCCTGGAGGTGAGGAATTTGCTTACTAGCGCCATCAAATTTAGTTAGACAATTTGGAAACGAGTACATTTTTTATCAACAAAATGCAAAAAAACACAATATATGACAAACAAGTTGTGTAAAGTCAGGGTTTTTGAATCATTTGCTGTAGAGGTGTCATGTCCCAAACACCATCCAATGGTTATGTTTTGATGCCATTGTTCCCTTTGATGCTGCAATGAGAGGAGACAAGTCTTGCCAGCCTGTCATCCTTCTCCATTCTTTCAAAACCAAGTGGAAGAAAACCACTGTGGATTTGACATTATGTAAGGACTATGTATTTAAAGGGAAAATCCTGAACAGCCAAGTCAATGCTTTGAATATGAACAGTTTCAGTTTTATTTATTTGTACAGGAACACAAAAAGCGAACAAACCAACAAATGCATAAATAGATAAATAATAAAAACAAAGCATACAGTACAAGTAAAATACATATAGCCTAATTGTAGTTTACTGAGCTTGACCCTGTAACACAACTGCAGCAGGGTTTATTTCTGTGATACTCTACTGATCCCCTGAAGGAGAAATGTACTGTTTTCCTTGCCCTCCTCCACATAGCGGTCAAAGCGTGAGGTCAGCAACACAGCAGCGCTCCTGGAACTGGTAACGAGTTGCGTGTCTTGCCCAAGGGCACTTAAGCAGGTCAGGATGTTTGCTCTAATGGGGGCTTGAACCTGGGCCTTCTGGTTTAAAGACAGTATCCCTAATCACTATGCCACCCTGCTGCCCAGACAGTTCATGCCCAAATATTACAGCTAAAAAACAGAAGATATAATCCATAACGAACTTGGAATTGCTTTCGGAACATAATAGCAAGGTGACTGCAGCGTAGGTTTAGCAAATTACTGATCATGAAGGAATTTCTCATGTAACAGCCACTGAGTATGCATGGATCAGACCTCCACTTCGTACAGTAGGCCTATACATGTCAAAGTGAAAGGAAAAACAAGCTTTATTAGCATTTGCTGAGCATAATCTCCGTGGAAGAGAACAAAAGTTATAGTTTAGCTGTATTGCTGCAGAGGCTCCATGCCTCTTATTATTCCATGACCTGAGACCCTCGTCTCATAACCGCAGCTCACGCACCCCGCTCTGATCTCGCTCCAGGCCGCAGAGCGCTGGCACTCCGCCAGCTCCCAGGCTGAGTCTTATCCCAGTGTTGATACATGGGCCGCCCCCTTTTTTACCTCCAACCTGGACGGCTCTACCCCCAACTTTTCTTTATTTGATGAAGTCCATGTCAAGCCTGTTCCAATAGAAGACAGATTTACTTAATAATGTGATCTGGTTCTTACCTTTTAAAACTCCCAACACACTGCATCTGATTAAAATGCAGTGCTACAATAGTGAGCATAAGTTGACTGATATGTTCTCACTGCCAGAAAACATGACTAACATCTAGCTATACTGTATTTGCCAGACTTAAAATGAGGTCGGGGATTTGCTTCAGATTTCTCATAGACTCAGTGTGATGTTGTTGAAATATCTGGGGAATGGACTTTTGCATGTTTGTACAAGCTGAAAACAGATAAATGTGTGCATGCCCATATATACATGCACATATGTGTTTGTATGTGGCGGGGTGGTGCACAGAAAAGCTGATTTTAAACAGGTATAGTCATTTTGAATCCAACACATTCACTGAGCAGATCCTGCTCTCCTGGAGGAGGGGGTTGGAGTGGAGGGGGCTTTCCCCCAGAACAAAGCACAACCACCTATACAGTGTGGATGGAGGGTAAATAGAGTGAAAAGATTCATGGCCAACCCCAAGCTCTGCAGCTTTAAGAAGTTTGCACACTTGAGCAGCTGGCAGCGGGCCACTTGGCCAACATAAACAGCCCTAATCCTTTTTCCAAGGAGCTTTCAACACTCATCTCTCTGGCACATCGGCCACTGACTCACTCTGTCTGACATTCCTGTCTGCTCAGAGTTCTGCAGAGCCGGCACCAGGAGGCACTGTGGCCCTTGCAATGTAAATGTAAGGGGTTTATGCTGTTGATCATTATTCACTGCTAAGGTATGTGCCTTCCTTTGATTTTCCCCTGAAGCAAAACAGGTCTCAGTTTTCACTCTTTCTTAGTGGGAATGGAGGCTTAGTTTCAAGATCTGATGTTGACTTGAAGCCCGGAGAACTATAGGTCGTTCAGAAAATTGGTGTTGACACAAGTAAACTGGGAACTTTCATATGGTTTCTATTCTTCACCACCAGACACTTTTATTCAAATCAGCTTTAAGCAAAATGGTTATATAGTTGTTCTTTTTTTTTTTTCAGCATCTCCACTATATCTTAATGTTCTACCAAATCAACTTTGTTAGTACAAATCATAACTCACAGATTGGATTTGAATCCTTAAAATCCTATGGAACAAAGAAAAAAAAACATCAAATCATTGATGTTATGAAGAAAAAAATACAATCAAGACAGTTTGTGTGTGTGTGTGTGTGTGTGTGTGTGTGTGTGTGTGTGTGTGTGTTTGTGTGTGAGGCTTAGGTCTGTTTCTGTGGGGGCAGGGAGATCCAGGGTTTTGATTTCCTCAGCTCCCGGGGGGATTTGGCAGACACAGGGTAATTTGTAGTGAAATTTCCAGCACAGTTCGTTTTGCAGGTGGCTGAGAACGAACGCAGGGCGTGGCGGGGAATGAGAGAAGCAATTTGCTGTCTGTGGGCTGTGAATGTGAGTATTGTTGCACAGCAGTAGTTTAGTGTTGTGTCGGTATGTACTGTGGCCAGGGCTGGACTAGTGGAAGGGAGGCAGAAAACCCAAAGCCATATCTATATGTTGAAAGTGACTTAAATATATATGCATTTTTTCTTCTGCACGGTGACTTTATTGATTTCTGTCAGTAAGGTAAAATTATTCAAAGTATCTGAGCGGCTGTGTCTGGACAAGACTGTCCGTTCTGCAAAGAAAAGTTACTTTTTCACTGTTCTTGTATCAACCTGAAAAGATACTGTCAGGTTGATACAGGAGTGGAAAAAAAAAATGGGGATACTTTTTCACTGCTTCAAAAAAAACAAAACAACAGTATTCCAATCTGGGAGAGCTGAGGTCACGTGATAAAGCAACACGAGTATGTATTTGGCAGTTCTTGCCAGAAGACATTTCAGTCTCGCAGGCTTTGGAGTGGATTCAATTAGAAACTCTTCTCTTTGAATCCCCGGCCAGAATTTCAATGTATAAATCCACGCCAGATGCTGCAGCACCTCTAAAAGGAACACACAAAGTGTCAAGAGAAAACCAAGATTGATGAATTCCTTTTTATCAGCACATCTTCAGTCTTATAAAAAAAAACACGCAACTGTCCTATTCAAACTCATCCAACAGAGAAAACAGATAATATACTAGCAAAGAACATTTAATAAACACCAAGATGGGACGTTACCCTTGACATTATCCTTTTACTGATATTTTTAAAAAAAAAAAGGCATTGGTCAGTGTGAAGTCTGACTGTGTGAGTGAGGATCAGCCGGAGACACAGCTGGCTGGAGAATGTGATGTGCTGTCAGTCATGCTGCAGCGGGGGCGGCTGTTTTTCTTTCACCCCCACTGCTGGGGAACCAATTGGGCAGCACCTGTTTTACATTCCACTGCAGGTTCTAGGGTTCTAGAGGCAAGGGCCGGTTCTAGTAGAACGACACAATGAAGTTATATTTAATATAATAAAGTTATGATACATCTCAGACGTCAGTAATCAGTCTGAAAGTAGCGATGTTGGATTTTTATTCCCTTACAAAATGATTGTTTGTGCCAATCTGGAAAGTCACGTGTTCCTTGCATGAGATGTACTATGCATGTAATAAACAGAATATTATCTATCTGTAAAATTCAACAAGTCTGGGAGTTTCACAACAACATGTGTATCATTGTGTGTCTGTCCATCACCCATGACAGAGAGGGCCATGTACCCAAAATGTTATGTGTTTTGAATAAATGTACCACTTAAATATCATTGAATCATATCTTTAGATGAATTCAAGTTTTGGGATAATTATACTCACACATAGAAGGATTTTGTTTCTGTGTGAGCAGTAACTGCTAAACTTTGGCTAGAGATAGAAAGAGGAATTAGAAAGAGGAACATTGAATTATCCATATTATACAGATAAAATAGCAAAATGTTCTATTGTTCTATTCTATTCTATTGTTATTCTTACAGTTATACTTAAAACCTTCACAAGACCTTAGATAATGCTCAAGATATTATTGTGAATCAGGCAGTCTGATTTGTTCCATTGTACGAAAGTGATAATCACATGTGGTTTTATGGTATTTATAGATGGTGTTCAACATATAGAAAGGTCTTAAAACAGCCACTACAGTTTTGGATACATGGTCCCCTCATAACTTGATGGAAGTGGTAGATTCCTAGAAGTGTCACACGGTATAAGTTTTTGTCTGTGACGTTCTTACATGTAACAGTAAACCCAGGAAGTACATTCAGCATGTGGGTCAGACGAAAATAGACAAAATGGTAACAGGGAGAAGGTCACTTCCCTGTGCATTCATATGGGGCCCAAAACTGCTATTAAAGTCAGATTAAGCGTTGGCACCCATCACTGCATATAGAGATCTAGAGGCCAGATTTAGATGGTGCAGGGGCCAGATGCAACCTGTGGACTGCCAGCTGCCCAACACTGAGCCATGCTATTCATTTACATGTGAACTAGACAGACATTACTGAGAAATCATTGACATCATGGCCTGAATGACATATTGTATCTGAGCCCTTTTCTATGATACACACAATTATATGTTTCTTGTGTATTATGTTTACATATGTTGAAGTATAATAAAGAAATATACAGTAAATGTTGTATATACTCAATATGAAAGAAAATGCAGGGAGTCAGTAAGGAGTTGGCAGGAGGCTGGGGCTTGAACACGAGTTGAGTCAAGTCTCTGGAAAGGCTGAATTGGATGGTTGATGTAGAGGGCAAATCTACAAGACCGGACCCAGCCTCAAACAACTTCATACATCGTTGACTGATGAGCTTTAATACTTAAATAATAATAGAACAAGCACAAGCTTTCCTGGAGCTGGGTCTCAATGTATTCACTCTTTCCATGTTCAGTATTTCAACTGAAAAGGATTATACAGCATGTGTATAGTGTCCTAAAAACCCAACATCTGCAAAAGCCACACTGCTAATTTAATAACTGCCTCAATTAATAGCTGCTTAAATTTCACATGACATAGGGAGTTACCAATTTTCCCTTATGGTTCTCATTTTTAAAGAGTTGGAGTAAAATATGTTCTAATACAGGTGTGATAAAGAAGTAGACATTCTAAAACGTGGCAATCCTTTCCTTTATCCTCTGGTTTATTGAAATTTGAGGACACTGACATTCTGTATTTTATTGTGCACTGTCCCCAGAATTAGGCAGCCCCTGACAAATGCTGCACAATTTATACCAAAAGCAGGTTCAGGTAACTACCTTGAAACCAATGCAAAAAAAAAGATATGATACAGCAGAAGCAGGCTTAAGTTACTGTAGATAAAAATGCTAATCTTTAAAGAGCTGGAATTTTCCCTGACTCTCTGTAAACCTAAGCCAAAACATTTCAAAATTCAAAAAGATGAGGGAAAAAAAAGCTTCCCTGTGCTGTGCTACTGGGGAAGTGCTGTGGATCCAGTGTGTAGTTTGCAGAATAAGGTAAGAGCTGCTCCGGGCTTAGCTCAACATTTTCAGTTTTTGGCACAAAATGATCTGCACAAGAAATTCTGACTGTCTTATAAACACTCTGGCAAGCATTTATATATTATTCATTGATGTGAGCATATTATCCTAGAACACATAAAAAAATACATTATTTTAGCAGTTATTTTAGCACATATTTCATATTTAGTAATCGATATTTAAGTAAGCAATTGAGACCGATAGTAACATCTATAAGTACTATAAGGAACAACTGTCAGTAAATCCCTATATGTAAGTAATTCATACTTCTCCCCATACTTTCCACTTATACAGTCTGCTTAATGTGCAAAAATTGTCATCTGCATGTTTATATAATAGTTGTATATATTCATTTTTTATTAATTGTATTGCTTATTTTATACTCTGTTTTTGATGTTTTCCCCCTGCTGTATCCTGTTATTAAAGTTTCTTTTCGATTGACACAAAACAAAAAACACAGACACTAAATGCAAAACTCTACATATCTCTTGCAAAAGGAAACATTACATTCAAAACCATGTTACGTCCTCTCAAAATTGAATTTTGCGTACAAAAGATACACACACACACTGATTTGCTCAGTAAAAAACACTACTATGAATACTTTTCCTTATCAGTAGGCTTCCACCATCTTCATTTTCTCACTTTCTTACTACTTATGCATGTACAGTAGCCTGCTGTAAAAAGATTATCATATTACTAGCCTACTCTAATATAAAACAAACAGAGATACAAAATACCGTATGAATGTCATCAAGTACAGTGGGGTTTGGCTGTAGGACTATTTCAGTATTGTGAAACATGACATTCACTCTGGATTTCCCTCAGCCGAATGGTTTGTTTGCCAGGACCATATTCACCGCAGTCTCTTGCTCCTGTGCGAAAAGGCATTCTCTACCACCAGGACCGGGTCGTCTTTCAGTTCTGTGAAATGTACAAATACAGTAAAATACTGGAAAATACTACAGTAACAGAAAAAATACTAGGCAGTAAACATACATGTCTATTGACAAAATAGGAATACCTCTTAATTTCATATAAACATACTTGCTGTTTACAGTACTATGGTCAACTTGCAGTAGAGCATTATATAGTACAGTAAATAACTGAATACCGTATGTATGTAGTACTATATTAAAAAAGTAGCATGGTGTAGACAGTTGTAGACAGTACTGAAAATAGAAGCTACAGTGAAGCGACTGAGGTTGCCCAGCCTCCCTCATTGTCAAACCATTGTCAAAGTGGCCCAGGTCTCATCTGAGATGTTTGCTTTCCTTGCTCTTCCTCTTCTTCATTCTCTTCCTCCTCATCTTCCTCCTCTCAGATTCAGATTCAGCTTTATTGAAAGGAATCAAGTAGTTTTGAGCATATTACAATAGTGCAGGATAAAATAAGGTACAATATAGATGAATATAGATGTTATAGGTGCTCTCTCACCTTTGCCCTTCCGCTCTCTCTCTCGCTCTCTCTCTCTCTCTCTCTCTCTCTCTCTCTCTCTCTCTCTGTGTTGCTATCCATTACTCTCCAAAACAAGAGAGCTCACCTTTGGTCCTCTGCTCTGATTTGTAATTGAACAATTTAGCAACTAGTGTTTGTACCAGTGAGTAGTCACTGTGGCCAACTGGTAATTTCAGTTTAGCAATTTGACTGGCAGTACTTTCCACATGAACATAAGAGGTTTTAGTTATGAAGACTGACCCAAATGTGCAGAATTCTATAGTATTTTGCATGTGATATAGAATTGAGTGAGTCTGAGTGAAAAGCAGAAAATGTTCTTGTATTTTTGCTGAATCGGTTTAAAGGTTTGGTATTTTCTAACATACAAACACGCTGACCGCAGTGTGTTTGTTTGTATCAAGGGACAGTCAGGAGGAGCGGACCCACTGAGACAGCCATGGATAAAGAGACGATAATGACTTGGACACTGAATCATTGGATGCAACTCAACTGAGCACCTGCTTGGCATGGCCCAAAGAGGCACAAGACATAAACAGGAGGCTCAGTATGGGCTCTCAGGACTCAGTTAATAAATTAAACCTGCTGCTTTCACCTGCAGTGCTGATGAAACAAATCCCTTCTCTGGATATCTCTCTGGTAACGTGAATGTTTTTTTTATAACTGATCACACTCTCAGTTGCAGGACCGTTTTGTAAAAGAGACAAATAGAAGGAAATGCGAGGCTTTACAGTCGTCGTGATGGATGATGAGCGGTGAAACCAGCGAGAAGCCGCAACACTTTTCTACAGAATCTTCTCCCTCCAGAGACGCTGAATAACTGTGCACCCAGGAGTCCACAAAAACATTCAGATTAATCACAGGGTTATTTTAAGATGTGAGCAGCCGTAAATACGCTTGGGTCAACGTATTCGATTATCTTTTTCTCTTTCTATTCAAAACAAAAGCACCTTACAGTCAGCTCATATTTGGCTCAGCAGAGCTAATCTCTGAAAGGTGAGAAAGAGATATATTCTAATTATTCTCCTCTTTCTTCTTTCCCCACTTTGTTCTTACACATACAAGCTTGTAGATACCAATTTAAACACACCTCACTGCAGTTGGTTTTGAAAGGACTGGCCAGACAGACCGTTTTCTTTTTCTAGTTTTCTGCCTTTGAGACTTTTTTTTTTCAAGACCTTAACAGAAAACCAGGGCCTCTTGATCTGCGCTGCAGAACAGTGTGCAAAACAGCTGTGTCAGACCAGGTGCAGTCTGCTCGTTTCTCCAGTCGCAGGCACAATTTATACCATAATTCCTGGTGGATAATTCTTAGCTCCCATGCACTGCCAGATGAATACTATTAAAACTGGGTGGCTTTTTAAACTGGAACTGGAATGCCCCCTCACAGCAGTGGGGAAGTCTTGGTGCTTAACACCCATTTCTCTTTCTGTGGTTTTATTCCACATAGGGATTTGGGGCTCTTTTTTTTTTTTAATAAAAAGGGAGAATAATGCAAGTGCATGTACACTTTACTGAGTGTTAATCACACGAGAATCCTCCTCCTCCTCCTCTATACAAGTCACACTGCAAGTCAAACCATGGTTTAATCCAATATGTATTGCTTACAACAACTGGAACAATGTTGTGGAAATATTCTGAAAACATAATGTTATAACAGTAATTATACCAGGGGAAAAAAACACCCCAGCACCCCAGCTGTGAGCCCAATACAGCAATTTGTTTGGAAGATGACATGGGTAATGAGAAACACTTGCTGCTGGACTCCATAAATTCAGTCAGGGTTTAGAGGGAGCGGGGCTGAATGCTCTGCTCATCCTTCTGAAGTACTTGAAAAACATTCGCTGCACGTCACGCTGGGAGACGCTAAATTTCCTGCCATTCCCAGATGTTCCCGTGCAGATGTTCTCAGAGGAGCGTTTCAAAGGAAAAGTTATTTGCCTGCGAAAGCTGTGCTAATGTTTGCCATTGCTAACACGTCCATGCAAAAGTTGGGGTCTGCAAATCATTCAACATAAACCCTGTCTGACACAAACCGAAGTTTGCGTAAGCCCAAAATACTGTATGAAACACATGGCCGATGACCCATGCAGACCTGTAGCAGAGGCTTCCCCATTTCCAGTTTGTGCAGAAAAAAGGTATAAGTGGTGAAGGATTTTATTTCTCTTGTGACATGTAGATATCCTTTGGTTTCAAAGTATAGTCTAAGAATGAACTTAAACTCATATGGTTTGGTTCTCTGGTTGCAAACATGCCAGCACTAATGCTAAATAAACGTAATAATAATACTAATAACAATAATAACTTTATAGCACTTATTAAAAACAGAGTTACAAAGTGCTTTACAAAGACATCAGATTTAACAACCAGAAAAACAACACAAAGTAAGAATGGAGTCAAAACAACATGAGACACGCAAATGTAAAAACAAAATAACATAAAAGCAATTAATCAGATATTAAAAGCAAGTCTAAAAAAGTGAGTTTTAAGAAGGGGACTTGAAGGAGGCCACTGCGTTTGGAGCAAACATGGTGTCTTTAAAATTACATGCAAAACCATTAGCATTTTGCATAAGATTAAGTTTTGTTGATTTAAGTAGATTTCAAGTAATTTATTCAAAGTTGATTAATTAGTTGTCTTGGGTGACTTGTATTTTATCA
This sequence comes from Centroberyx affinis, assembly GCF_046629955.1. Lineage (NCBI taxonomy): Eukaryota > Metazoa > Chordata > Actinopteri > Beryciformes > Berycidae > Centroberyx > Centroberyx affinis. The sequence goes on along the minus strand of NW_027280332.1, from coordinate 37,111 downwards.
CCATTGTTGGGTCATGCAAGACTGCATCTTATCATGCAGCTGTATTTCACACTTTACACACACAACCAAGATAATAAGATAGTGAAAGTCAAAGTGGATCAAAACATGATAGATAGCTCCGTCAACAATGAGGAGGGACACAGGGAACAAGCACCTATCTCTCATCACAGGGCTCACAAAGCTGCCGCACATCGGGGAGTCGCTGTCAGCCCGTTCCCTTCGGCGAGTGGCTCCTGATCCAAGGCCAGATAAAGACAAAAGAGTGACAGATCCTTTATACCTCAAGACCGACTTGTAACCTTGAAGACCGTCTGGCATGGGGAGACGGATTCAAATAAACCCGATAAATACTGGCCGTGGGAGGGCGGATCTGAGGTCTTTCTTATTCTTAGATGCTTCATGCATACAAGAATATCTTGACTTGAGAGATGTGACTGAACTGTGTCTGTGTATTCATACAGTTAGGTTGATTGGTCTTTACAATTCAAGCCAATGTATAAACTATTGGCATTGATGGGTTTTGTCATGTGTGTTGTCTGTTGCACTCATTTGTGACATAGAACAGTGGTTCTCAACCTGGGGGTCGGGATCCCCTAGGGTGTCACGAGATGATTTATGGGTAAGAAAAACACATATTTCTACGGTGCTACACAAATTTATTATCACGTCAATGTTTTCTTATTTTTTCTCTAATTTTTGCTTTTTTCTTGTGAAATACTGAATAGTTTTCAGCCTCTAGGCCTCTGATAATTAATCAAATGAAACAATTTGAAAAGGGAATATCATTCTTTGGTTGAGCTGTTCACCACTGCATGTTGTCACTGTCTAGGGATATTCTAGGGATTTTCATGTTTTCGTGTTTTAAATTCAATTGAAGGATCACATGTTCCTCTACAGAATTAAAAATGTGTACAATCCTTGGACTGATGAAACTCATTCAAAACCATTTGGATAAACTTGAAAATGCATGGCTTTCATCAAACTGAAACAAGGCTATTTTTCTTAGTTATGGAAAAGTTGACATTTTGGAAACACAAGGTTTTCACCCAGCAGCGATGATAGGGTCGCAAATAAGGGTAAGAAGTGAACCATTGACATAGAAGACTAAAGGTTTGCGACACAAAAGGGAGAAACAAGTTGCAAGTAGGGTCCAGTTAGATATGTGGTTCCTGATGTAGCCTCCAGTCATTAGCTCCATTGGGAACTATGGCTACACAAAACTAACTCAGCCTTTCTTGTCAAACGGGGCAATGTTGGCTGATTAAGAAGTGGGCCAGTGTTAATTTTATTGACCAAAATTCAGGTCAAAAACTACTAGATAAGTAATAGTACAAAAACAGCCCTAAAGAGCAGTCAGATTTGTCAGATATGCCTGGAGGGATGTAAGCACGCTCCTGTCTCTGCCTCCCTCCATGCCTCCAGCTCAGCACTCACTGTGATAAACATACAAGCAGTGCCTCACTTGTGTACAGAGAAAGATCATAGACTGCAGAGCTGCAAACTTGCTCTGGTCTGTTTTGATTGCTGCTGCTAAATATTCTAGCAGCTGCAAGCATGCAGCGTTTTTTTTTTTTTTTTAAAGGAAATGTTCATGATATTAGTTGATAAAAGAGATATTGACAAAGTTGGAAGATATTTTTGTAGTGTTTGCTGAAAGTTAAGGTTACGCTTGCCATCCTCAACATTCGAGCAAAGGAAACTTAAACCATTACTTACTATTTTCACTGTAATGCAATATTGCTGTCAGATATTGCAGGCAGATCTAATGGAGATTGAAAAAAGAACAAACCTTGACTAAAATGTCCAAAAGATTAAAACACAAAAATGAAATTGGACGAAATGTATAAAACATGACGAAACAATGGAGTGCTTTTAATTAAGGACAAACAAAGTCTATATATGATTAACTCTGGTTGACAGCAATGGGGACTTGAGTTACTGTACATGTCTTGGACTCAAGTCTATTTAAAGTCATCATTTTGATGACTTATGACTTGATACAATTACTTGACTTGTATTCCAGTGACTCAAGGCTTGACCTGAACTGTAATAAGATGACTTGCATTAGACATGTACCGTAAAAACATTGTTACTCCTTTTCTTCTTACTCTCAAACTGATATGATTTTCCTCATGTTGATATGTTTTTCTGACCTGCGTTGCGCTCCCATGGATACAGCTGCAGTGGGGGAACGGTGGGGGAATGGAAAACATGATTCTCTTCTATGCTTGGAGGTACAGTGTGTGTGTGTGTGTGTGTGTGTGTGTGTGTGTGTGTGTGTGTGTGTGCATGTGTCAAATTGATGACAGTGTAGGCTCCCAATATAACCTGATGCAAAAGGTCAGACTTTGTTCTTCACTTGAAAATAAGCCGTTCAGATCAGTGGGTAGGCGTGATTTTAGCTTCAGTCTAACTACCACCCTGTAGCATTGTTATATCTACTTCATTTAGCCAGTCATTGAGTCTGTCAGTCAGCGACACCATGACTGGCACGCAGTAATTGTGGGAGGCTTGAGGCTGTCTTTTCCTTGACAAAATATGAAAACTACATTCCATGACTGAAAAGTGAAAGTTTGAACAGCAAGTACAAGCTAAATTAAGCTAGCTGTGGTTGCCAAGTGCAGGACAAGCTAGCTGTTCACATTCTATTCAGTAACCTCCTGGATGCAATGATCTCAATTTTGCAGAAAACACAACAGCTATAACTCACCAGATAAAGAATGTTATTTTCCCCTTGCAGCATCCTGTCCACACTACTGAGTGACAGTAGCAAGGCTGCAGCGCTCACTATTACCAATGACATTCCAACATACACTATGTGCCTTAAAATACATGCAGCCAACATTTTGAGGTACAAAAGAGGGGCAACGTTGCCTTCATTAGGGATAGGGAGGAACAAATGCCACACAGTGGAAACAACATGGATTACAGTATGGACTATAAGGAAGAGCAATGTAATGAAATGCTCCTATGCCTAGTGTGTGTGTGTGTGTGTGTGTGTGTGTGTGTGTGTGTGTGTGTGCGTGTGTGTATAGGTGGAGAGAGTAATAGTGATAGCGATAGCAATAGCTTAGTAAGAGAAAGAAAGTAAGTGAGTTATGCCGCTTACTTTAAAGGCAACATGTCTTGTGGCTGCATTGCATCATGGTTTATTGAGGCCTCTGTCAGCGGAGAAATCTCTTCTCTCGATCCTCTTCTATACGGATTTCTCTCTGTATGATTGTTGAACGTCAGTGTAACATGGTGAGTTTAGAAAGAAGCCCACACTCTTTGATTCTGAGGGACTGACACCAAAACCTGACATTTACTGTTGATGCTTTTGAGAGCTGAAAAACTGTCTGCTATCAAACTCTATTGTAGCTGTGCTGGAAATCTCTCGGTGTGACGTCATCTACATTTGGCCAGTTATAAGAAAAACACACCACCAAACAACAACATGGGCAAGGTCGTTCATGAATAGCTGATTTTTAACAGTGTTAAAGTGTTTAAGGGTGGATTTTTCCTTGAAATGTTTTACTGTGATATATATACATAGACACATATATATATATACGTATATATATATGTGTGTATATATACGTATATATATATATATATATATATATATATACACGTATACATACAAACAACATTTCATTGCACTCATCTAAACTTGATGAATAGACTGAGCTTTCTGTTCACAAGTTTCTAGGAGTGTTGCCTGAGTGTTGGGCAGAGAGAGTGCTGAGCTGCCCCTGATCCCAGGGCCTCTTCATTGTCACCATCTGGTTCTCCTTGACACCTGAGAGGTTTCAGAGGTGTTCTCTAAGCCTCATCAGGTCGGCCCATTGAAGCCCCTCTCAGCACACCAGTGAGTGAGTGAGAACAGCCTCCTAGAGATAAGAGTGGAGGGAGAGAAAGACCTCTAGATAGCACTGCTCTCTGAGTGTGTGTGTGTGTGTGTGAGGGGGGGGGGCATTGTGCACGCGTATGTGTGTGTGTATGTGCACATGTCCCCCCGTCTCTCTGTGGAGGTGATGAGTGAGAATCAGACCCGAGGGGGATCACGTCACCTCGGAGATAGCCACCATCGCCTAGCAACCTCAGCCCTCAGGCCCACAGAAGGAAGTGAGAACTGAAAGTTGATCCTCTTTAAAAAATATCCTAATAATGGATCTTTTCAACTTGGCAGGCAAAAAGCTCAACTGTAATGGTACTGATTGTTTTTTTCTTTTATGTTTTGTTTGTTTGATGTGTTTAATTAATAATGAGTAATTAATAATGACTTTGATAACATAGTGATTTAGAAAACCCTTTTGAGGACATCCTAATCTCAAATACTTCATTAAATTAAACATTTCATACGTGTGGCACATTCTACATGATAATTTATGCTATAGGCCAACGCTGATGCAAATATCTAAAATATGTTTTATTTAAGTACCATTTACTTGTCAATTACTCTCCTAAGATATTATGGGCTGGTTGCTTGGACATGAGTCTTTAGTCTAGAACTAGGCTTAATCCATCCAAGCAACCAGCCCCATGTGTCATTGTTCACTCACTACTTTAATAGTTTACTTGTACAATCCTGAAAGTACTTGTCAATATAATTTGCAATCTCAAATTTATTGTCGCTGTGTTTGTGCCTATTACCGAAGCTGGATATAGCAAATGAGGGAGATCTGCAAGTGCAGTTTGATGCATTATTAAGTGCTGTAGTGTGTGGCTTCAGATGATTGCCCAATTTCAAGTGCTAATTCAAAATTACTCTGCCAAATATGATATGTCCCTCCTAAAGTGAGCCTGTTTACTAGCTTTCACTCTCTGCCCCCAGCCGACGGCGTCCAGACTCTGAGCTCATTTCAGCCGTGTAACTAGACAAATTATTGTCTTCCTGCTAGACACTCGTGACGAGGCACGTCAGTACTGCAGGTGCAGTTGGGCCTAAAATTGCTTTGTTTAAACTTGTCAGGTTGGAATGGAGATTTTTAAAAAGGATCCGTCCTTAATCGCAAGGTGAAGGGACTTAGCAGACCTGCAGAGACCTTCACCTCAAGCGATTTTGGGAGAAACAAAAAAAGAAAAAGAAATTTGGGATGTGGATACGAATCTGAGATTTAATTACTAAATAATGTAGCATTCTTTTTTAATACAGCTGTCAATAATTAAAACTTTGTTCCCCGTCCTTTTAATGTGCCTTTGGCTGCAGTATTGATGTTTACTTCTCTTTTATCTCCCTGGTGTTATGGTGATTGAAAGGAGCAGTTCAAATTGGAATATGAAGGAATATGCAAATTGGACATTGGAGTAAACATTAATGTTTGAGGATGTATTCATTTGAAATTATGTTAATAGAAATCTGAATATATTTCATCTGATGTTCCAAGTACACACTTCAAACACTTCACACTCAAACAATCAACAACTCCACATTACTAGGCTTTTGGGAAAGTTTTGCTACCTGAACTGTATCAGTCAATATTTCAAAAAGATAACACCTAAGCAAAGGTGTTAATACGCAGAATTTTTTGGTCTGTTTTTTGTCAGCTTAAGTGATGAGAACAGAGACATCAAGATCATCCATGTGTGGAGCATTTGTGCCACGCATCATGTGAACACTTACATACACCATGTTGAGTGATGACGAGCCTTATCTCCAAAGTGATAAAATGAGAACTTGTAGCAGCTCTAAAGCTCACTGGTAAGTAATTTGAAATGATTTGTAGCATGGTCTGGCAGCTTTGTGTAAGTTTTTCCACAAAATACGATGCACCGTTTTAAATTACCAGGGACTACTTTCCATGTCCTTTCTTGCAAGATGTGGAGCGTGACTTGTTTTGTTGCATACTATGCTATAATAGGAGGATAATTTAGTGGGTGATGGGAGACTGTTTACAGCTAAAAATCACTGTGACTATTTTGCTCGCCTAAAATAGTTCAAAAAATAAACACATGGTTGATTTTAGTGTCTTTGTTCTCATCATTAACAGGTCGGCCAATCTCTAAGATGGCCAACCTCCCAAAAAATGTGGTATATTCAACTTCACTTTGTTGTCATTCTGTTTTTTCAAATTGTGGATAGCTTGTTTTAGAAGGTAATTCTTCGTACAGAATCTGAAATGAGCGTAAAAATGCATCTTGTCCTGGCGTTGGCTTTTGTTGCAAGTGTCAGGACTGTCGGTTTCAGCTGTGAAGAATTTAAGGTGTGACCGCTTGAAGACATTCCTAGTGTATGGATTGTACAGCCGTGAATAGTCTTTTCCCCCAATTTGTTGAGAGGACAAAGGGCAATGATACACATTCCTGAGAGCAGCAGTGGAGAAACATTCCATCCTCTGTTTGTAATTGTTCACAGCTGTAAGCAGCGTCTGCTTCCTATTTGTCACATTCACGGGTCAAGCATTACCATATTTTTCATAATCACTCACAAAATAGAAGTAAAGCTCTAAAAAGGAGGAGTGTTTATGTACACTTACTGCAGTAGGTGAAGCAATGCAGCTGTTAGCCTCCATCTACTTCTGCTACTTGTTCATTTTCTGCTCTTGGTTATTGTGAGGAAGAACCCGCCATTTATCTATTTGAGTTGAGGATCGTAAATAAGACCTTGTCAGGTGTTTCTGGGATTTTTTTTTTTGCCATATCACAGCATGAGGTTGTCACTGTGTCTCTCTCTTTCTTTCTTCAACATGTTGGAATTTGAGCTGTAGCTTCTGAGACTGGAGCTAAATTTCTCTGAAGGTATTGCACTAAAACGATTTGACTCCTTGAAAGAAACTCTCTCAGACCTTACAATTTGTTCTTAATCAATATTTTGATTTTCTAGGTAGGTTACTACTTTTCTTGTTCTCTGCAGCAGATCCTGAACTCAAGCAGAACTCAGAACTTATTTTCCAAAGGTGCATAATTGTAAAAAAAAAAAAAAAAGGGATTTTAAAAGAAACAGTCTAAAACAGCTAAAAGTTAGTTAGTGGAAAACAACTGCGGGTCCCATGCTCTCTTACCCAGTTACAGTGTTCCCCCGCTTGAGCTATTCCAGAGCCACTCTATTAAAAATAGGTGTTAAGGCTGTGTGTGTGTGTGTGTGCGTGTGCATGTGTGTGTGTGTTTGCACAGGTGCCAAAAAAAATCAACACTGCACACAATACGTAGTTGTGTTCGGAGTGACTGCCAGTGGGTCTCCATTTGAGAACAGAGCCGCACCACAGTCAGCTCTAACACAGCATGGATCATACAGACAGAATGTAAACAAACTCATATCTCATCCACCTTTACGTTAAGCAATTGTTTTCTAGTTTTCTCAGTCCAGGCCAACTTTTACAAAATAGATCAACAATGCAAAAAGGGAAATTGGCAATTGTTTTGTTCAATACATAGACTGCATAATGCTATTTTAATGTCCATTATTACAAAGGGCAGCAACAAACACTTTTCATGCATGCCAGGGGAGTGACATCAGCTGGAGTGGGGAACCTCAGTCATCTTGTCCAAGTAAATCACTCTGCCCAAGCCACGAAATTACAGTGTCTAAGCTTGTGGGCAAGGAAATGTGACTGACGGTTTTTCTTGTGGACCTTGGGTATGTTTTCAGGAACCACAGACCCAGAGAGACGTCTCAGTCTCCAGTAGAGGGTGCTGCAGCTCCTGAGGTCTTTCTCTGGGAAAAATCTGGGGTCTTGCTCTTACAAATATGTTGTCATCGGCTGGAGGATGAGAAACACGCATGCAGCATTCTTGTAGTAATATCTGCGCTCAATTACGTGCAGTGTGCTGTTGCATTTGGATTTAGAGTACTTCAATATTTGTACCATTACTTCTACCTCTTTCGTCATCTGTTTCATTGCAAAAGTGTCTATTGAAACCGCAATGTTACTTTCACTGATAATAAAAGAAAGACTGAAACTACAAACAATGTGATGGGCTTGTTGCACAACTCTATGGACCTTTTTTTTGTTTTTTACAGTTTATGCAATATGTTTGTGCTATAAACATTCTCTTGTTTTGCACAAGCGTTGGCATCTGTATCTGCTGAAGCTCATCTTCTCTTAATTAAGGCCCTTGGATTTAATACAGCTTGACATGCATGAATGTCTTTTGTTTATATCAAGTTGTTTTTTTTTAAGTAATAGTATTTTAGTATTTTAGTACTTCATTGTGATGTTTGCATGCGCCTGTACGTGTGCGCGCATGTGTGTGTGCGCTAGCTCAGTGATGATCTGTATGCTAATGCACTGCCGTGGTTTTGCAGTGTTCCCCCTCCTCTGCCGGTCTGAACTAAAACAGCTGCCTCCACTGCTTTGCCTCCAGCTGCTTCCAAATTGTCCCACCATTAAGCTATTATCTGTTTACAACCACAGCACCGAGCAAACCCACTAGGTGCTAAAAGTCGTGTGATGCTCCAGCGTTGCCGTGCATGTGCATCCTGGTTTCGTATTACGCAGATTTTGTGATGCGTTAATTAGGTGTGATACAATTAGACACACTATCTTACCCCAGCTGTATAGGTATTAGCCGATACTTTGTGCTATCCTAATGACCTGGATATGTCAGCAAGGCAAGGTAAAACTAGATTTTCCTCAAAATTCAATTACATGAATCATGCATATCAGAATGACACCAGGGTTGTAGATATATTGCATTATTCAACTGATATATCTGCTCAATTCAAACATTATGACACTACTATAAAGTATATACATTTGTAATTGTGCTGCCAATGGGTGCATCTGAATTAAGTCCCTTGATACTTTGAATGTGTGATTTTACATAAATAAGTTACACTTTTCGCTCCCTGACTTTAATATGTGCTTACCCTCATTTTATACCCCATTCTGTCACTTGTGTTTAACTCTGGTGCTGTGCGATAGCGCCCACTCGGAGGAGAAGAGCAAGAACACATTGATCTTATTTGGACAGGCTTTTGTCTGGGACCCGTCCAAACCCAAACAGCCAGGGGAAGGACCACAACAGAGTCTAGAGTAATTCTCTTGCAATCCAGACACACTGTGCACAGGCTACGGACAGAGCAAAGCCACTTGAATAATTCATATGGTGTCATTTCTTTATTCGCCATGCAATGATTCATTTGACTGATACACTGTCTCATGTTCAGTTTTTATAAATGAACAACACTATTATTAAAACATACTGCTATTTATGCTGCATACAACTGAGCTAAAAGTGGTGTGCCAAAGAGGTGTTTCTCAAAAATCTCTGCAGAAAGACATCTGGTTTGTGTTATGACAGCATTGGCCTAAGACATGGCTCGTATACAATTGAACCAGTTATCAGCTTTCAAGAGGCATGTGTGCATGTATCTTATGAACTCTGAATACAGAAGAATACTGTAATATATCCCACATATTCAGGACAGGTTATATCGATTTTTACTCTATGCATCTCTTTATCTCACTGTACACTAGAAGATGCCTCACTCTACTGAAGTAAGCCCATAGAAAAACAACAGTGAGCAATATAGGGAACATGCAACTTGTTTACTTGAATGAAGCAATTTTTCACATTTTAGCACATAGCCAACCATCAATATTTTCCACCCCTGGTTTCTATGGTGACGTCGCTTACTTTCTTTTGTTTGCCTAGTACCAAAACAGCAATGTGACCACATAGAGAATATGAACTTTGGTGATGTGATCCTGATAATTGTTTTTCTGTGTTTGCGGCTGCATTTTTCAAGAGGTAATTTTCCCTGTTTGCAGTTATTGGAAAAAAACAAAAACAATCCTGACTGCTGGTGATCCCATGCAGGCAGAAGATGAGAGGATGACTGCTCATGAACTCATGGAGGTAGAAATATTGCTTTAGGGTAAAGCTGAACCAGTGAGGTAATGGACAGGCAGGGAATTCAATACACAACAGCTCATACTGTATATACACTATAAAGAGAAGTTTTGGTTAGGTGTCATTGTCAGTCAAATGGATAGAAATAGCACACATACAACTGCGTTCTCTTTTTGTCGTGCATGAAATAAATTCCCCTGAAATTGACAGTCCTTAGTAAAAAAGTAGATTCCCGCACACACAGATCACCTCTGCATATTTTGTTGTCAATGTTTCGGTCCTTCGATCTTTTTGCAGATGTGATTTGTGTGCGCAGGAATCTACTTTTTTAGTAGGTGACATTGTCATTACACAGCAGGTATAATGTTCAAGGACTGCTCTTGTCAGGAGAGGTTCGGTTCTTTTGTTACCAAAGATTTATGGGGGACAACACAGGCTGTGGTAAAATATCCCTCCACCTCAGGAGAGAAATGTTCTTCAAAGCAACAGGTTCCGGTCTTTATCTGCCATCTGTTTAGAGGAAGGCAATAGAAAATACCAATTTAATCACAGAGCCAGGTGTAAGATTAGTTTTGCTCAACTGGTTGCACAGGGATAACATCAGATACGCAGTGCTGCAGCTTTATGGCTTATTTGGTTTTGACTGGATCCTTATCTTTGACTGGATCAAATAAGCACTTATTGGGATTAAAGAAAGTGTATTATACCGCTCAGGAAAAGTTCTGGTAGACAAATGAGTGAACTGATGGGTAGGTGCCTGAAAGTTATGACAATCAATCAAAATTAGTAATTACACAATTATATTACCTTACCAACTTGATTTTAATCACAAAAGGCACACTATGACAGTCACACATAGGCTACATGGGTATTTCTATTGACTTTCACTAATAATTTCAAGTTCTGTCTGTTTTTACTCTGATATTCCACACAATCTGTGTTGTTATCTTCTTTCTTTTTTAACTCCTTAGTCGCACTATTTCTGCTAAAGTGCATACTTGTACATGTACATGATTTGTTTTTCTTTTTCCACAGAAAAATATTCCAAGAAAGTAAAACGCTATTGAGATGGAAATACAGTACCTGAATAAAATGCATCTTTAATGTGCACTGCTGGAGGAAAAAAAAGCCCTTAAATCGACCCTGACCAGCTATTCCACTATTCATTTGGTGAGAGCTTTATATGAACAAATGTATGGCTTACACATCTCAGTCATTTGCGCTGAAGACCTGTTTCATTAAGGAAAGCACCAATTCACAAATTAGCGATGTGCAAAGAACGGAGCTGGTGGTTGAGTTATGGTATGCAGTGATAGGTGCTATCTAGCCTCAAATTACACAGCATTTCTTGATACATACTGTAATTTTAGAAAATGTTTATCTTCAAGACCTAGATTGGGACTTGCTCCAGAGGGGAAAGCAGCTACCAAGCCATACATGTAACACATGCAAATTATAATATTGGGGTATCATTGGCTTATTGAGCCTGATTTAGGCTGGCAGTGTTGTTCCCCATGGTGCTTTCATAAGATTGTAGATATTGAGTAATCATTTTGTGCCAACCTCCTCATTTGATTGAGCCAAAGAGTAGGGAAAAAAAGTCAGGAAAAAAAGGTGTAATGGTTTACCTTTTTTTCTGGCAGCGTAGCCACAGGGTAAAAACAGTGTAATTCCATGTATCAAGCCTGAATTCCCTTGACAGAACAGATCCTGTGGTGTTATCTAGTACTTACATAGTGGGTATTTGGTAATATTATTGGCTTGTGCAGTGTAGAATTCATTTGGCAATACTATTCTCATTAAGTTAGATAATAGTTAATGTAATGCAATCTCTAACTAAGAGTGGAGAGGAGTTTTGAAATGTTTCCAAAGGCAAAATAATACCTGAGTAATTATCCCATAATATACAAACAGCTAGCTACAGCAGTCTCTACCAAGTAATACTGATAATTATGCAGACCACCTGTCCTTACTGTGCCATGGTTTGCCGGGGAAAGGACAAAATCATTATTACTGATAAGTATTTGTAATCACCTGGTTTTACCATAAATTATTGGGCTATCTCTGGTAATTTCCATGTGATTACACAGGTATTACAGTGTATTCTGTGGACTTTGGTATAGAGTTCTTGATGCATGTGGTTTGATGATTATTATATTACATTCAATGGTTGATGATGCTTCATGCAGAAACATGCTGCTTTGTTTGTGGTCTCTCAATAGCACAAAGTGAAGGGTCAGCCACCAGGTTCATAAACCTGGGCATCATCAAACTAGCCCGAGTTCACCACTTGTATGAAGGGAACATCTCTGGTGCTAAACTCATACTGTACTGCCTGAGCCAGTGAGCATTGCTGGAAGAAGCAAAGATCCTCTCTTTACTATTCCTCTCTTCATTTCCCAGGTGTCTTATTGAAAGAGGATCAACATGCTCCAGGCGAATTCCATTTAGTGCTCTGCTGTAGGATGTAGGCCGTGATTGGTGATAGATCAGACTGTATTAAGTAACCAAGGACTTGAATTATCTGGCAGTCACAAATCAATAGCAGTTTGCAGTGTGTGTGTGTGTGTGTGTGTGTGCGCGCGTGTGTGTGTGTGTGTGTGCGCGTGTGTGCATCTGTATGTGGGTGGATGGGTGGGTGGGGTGTCAGTCTTGTTAAATATATTTGAAAAGCAGTACTGTAAGCATGTCCATTACTTTTATATATTTTGAAACAGGATATTTCTTGTTCTTAATGCATTTCCAACAAGAGCTTAGCTTCAGTCAGTGTGATGTTTTCATACCTATTCCCTCCTGGAAGAGCTTCTTGATTGGTCTAGTGATGGTCTTTCTAGCTAATTACAATAATTTCATAATGTTTACATGCATCTTTAGTGATTGTAACCAATACGTCTTTTGTTTTGCTTCATTTGTTGAGGAAGGATGTGTAGCAACTTACAGCACTGTCCTCTGTCTGCCTCTCTTTCCCTGTTTGCGTGACAGAGAATATGTGTGTGTGTGTGTCTGGTATGTTAGCTTGTGTGTGTATCTGTCTGCACTTTTAAGGTCAGACCAGACTTTGTCTGCTTATTTTTGTCACTCGACCGCCTGTTTGGTGAGAACGCTAATCAAGAGCTGCCAGAGCGTTTCTTTCCAGATTAGGAATGTATATGACCTTGCGATCGCTGTTTGTGATGTGAAGGTTAACCGATTTTGTTTGGGGAAAAAAAAGCTGTCATTCAGGGTTTCTAGGTTATATTTTATTAGAGGAGATGAATTTTTGGAATTTAGAGCCTACAATTGCAGTACTTTATTACACAAGATGTATTTAGGAATTTCTTACTTTGCTTATCCACCTGAGATTCATAAACCTACTCAATGACACTTTGACAGGGTTTATGTTGGCCATCACAACGGATAGAAACTGGCTCACCAGTTTGAAGACCATGCTAGAATTATAAGGTTCTATCTGCCTTCAGGATAGTTCTGAGATATTGAGCTTCAAAGTTTTCAGCATCCATTGAGTTAAATGGAGATGGGTCCGTTTGTTTTAGAAATTACAGACTCAAAAATCATTATTTTCAAATAATAACACCACACATATGTCAACAGGCACACATAGAATAGGTTCATGTGACTAACTCAGTTTTGACAAAAAAGTCAGATAGAACCTTATAATTCCAAGGTCACGCATTGCCAAAAAATGAGACAGAAATGTAAACCTGGGGACACTCTACACCTTTTCTACACTGATTACAGCCCTGATCTGGCCCAACCAATTTGCAGGAGTGGGATGGGTCCAAGCCGATCTGAGCTGAAATTTGTTGGTATTTGGGATGGATAGCCAGAATGGATGAGTTTATGCTGTGAAAGGGTTACGCATTCAGTCTCATGATTGATCCTGATCCAGTTCAGCATGCTTCCAATTATTTCAAACATGTTTGATTGTTACAACTCAAATCTGGACAAGTTTCTGTAATGTGAAATATTAGATGTGTAGATTATCAGATCTTGCACTCTCCCTTTGCACTACAGATGAGATAGGTACTTTTATTGTACTTGGAGCATAAAGTGATTTTGAGGAAGATAAGATTTGATACATTCTGATTTTGTGTGCACCAACAAGCTGAAAACTAATCATGTTGGTGTTGGCAGCAATAACAAAGCACTTTGTCTTTGCAAATATGTGAAATGACGTTGTAGGTTAAGTGCAAATTGGCTTTTGTTTTCACCAGTTTGAATTTGAAACCTTAGTAACAAGGTCCCATCTTTTACACATAGGAAGGACATGTGGAGATTTGCTTCTGGTTTTATTTTATTTGGCACCAAACACATAAAACCATGTGCCATCGAGGCCAAAGAGAATGCAGGTTTTCATCCCAACCAATCATTACAGCAGCTGATTTCACTGATTAGTGCCCCCCTCTCTGGTTGAAGGTGTGCTAATCAGTGACATCAGCTGTCGACATCAGTGTTGTGATTGGTTGGAATGAAAACCAGCTCAGTCGTTGACCTCGGTGGCACTCGGTTGAGAAACACTACTTTAGATAAATGCTCCCCTTGTGAGCTTATGTCTAACAATCTGTAGAGAAGCAGCCTTTGAGGCCAGGCAAACAGGTTCGGTCCACAGGCTTCCTTCTCTGCACCAACTCACACACACACACACAAACATGTTCGTTAATTAGGCACAGGTGTGCCTCGTTAACCACCTGAGCTGCTCCTGGTACTCCGCCTCCCGACCAACCAACCCCTGACCTTGACATCTCTTCCTAGATTCACTGTACATGATCATTTTAGATCAATGACAATCAATCACATTAAGATTAAATGAGAAATATTTTGAAATGTGTCTTTTCACTTAAATCTTAAAACATGAGAACTAAGACATTGGAAGCAAAAGTACACAGACTGGTTGTCCAACATGCCAGAAAGCAACAAGCACATGAGCATGAGATAAAAACTGTACATCCTAGAAGGCGGGGTTCTCTTGACAAAGCCCTTGCTGGTCATATGGTGGTCACTGTTTTGAATTCATAGTGTTTTTGTCCCATAGTGCATGAACTGTATCTTCAGAACTGAAAGGGAACTAGAATATCAACAGACTTAAATGACAGAAAACAAAATTCATCATTCAATTTACTTACTCTGCTAAATAGCTACTTTGAATGCCTTATTTTTGTCTTGTGACATTTGTGTAATTTTGCAGGGTGGTGAATATATATATAAGTATATAGTTCTAGTATTTATTATAGTAAATATAATTGAGTGTCATTGGCTCAGCAGTAGAAGGAGCCACAATGTCTTTATGAAATGTGTCCAAGAGGGGAAATACAGTATATAGAGCGGAGGACAGAGGCTACAATTGAGCCCTGTGGGACAAGTGATACAGTTTGTCTTTATGTTTATTGTTAGATGTATTTGGACTCTGCCTGATGAGGAGCCCAAGAGGGCTCGAAACATCGTGTTTTTCTGAGTTATTGGGAGCATAAACTAGTGTGCGAGTTCTACCCTCTTTCTTTCACGACTCCCGAGTCTATCAGTATGCTGCAGTGCGAAATGCAATCTGCATTACTCAGCATATGAAAACATTAAGGAGTGTGAACAAAGTGGAACATGTTCAGTAGAGTCGGGATTTGATAAACTCCATCGTGTTTTTCTTCTAATATTCTTTGTGAAAAAGTTAAGTTCTTGTATTTAATTTCATTATGTAATAAATGTGATTTATTTTCTTATAATGAGGAGCTTTGGCAGAGGTTTTAGCTCTCCTTAGAGGATGGTATGAGATGCTGCTCTCTTTTCTGTGTGACAACCCTCCCATATGCAAATCCTGTCAAATACATGAGGAGAATATTAAGCTGTTTGAGCAGCAAGCGGTGGATGGTGTCTGGATATATTCCTTTCTTGCTAAGCCAGTGAATTGAGATAAGTGAGAACTAGGCAATGATGAAAAAAGAAAACATATCAATTTATCACTCCAGACTATTGTGTACCATAGCATCAGCAATTCTGCACAGGAGTATGGCTTCAGGAGATTAAAGAGGAGGCCAAGTGAGAGCAGGGCATGTTTCCAAGGAAACAAGCCGTACTGCGGACAAGGCCTTTTTTGATGGTGGCACTGTCAATATTCTGTGGAGTTGTGCACCAACAGATGCACACTTGCATTTTACAGATGATTATACTACACAAGGAAAACATCACAAAGGCATCCACATCGAATATTTGGGTCAAAGTTTAGCAGAAATGAAATCCATGCTGCATCAGATGTGTATGTGGCATATTATGTGAATAACAGCCATTACAAATAACTTCATACAAGTTAATGTACTTCACACTAATATCTTTACAAATTAAACATGTTTTATAAAACAAGTTGGGTGATAAAACCACTAATGGAGGACAACATTAGCCTGTGTGCTGTAATGGTATTGCAAATCCCTTTAAAACCCATAAAGATTAATGATTGATCACGACAATGAGCATGATCATTTGAAAGTGGAAAATATTCTGCAGCGCATGTGAGTTGTAGCGCTGTCAACAGAGCCCATGTTGCTGCCTGCAGTTCAGATGTGGCAGACGCTCTGAAGGTTTGACATGTGTGTGGTATTTATGACTCCTTTCAGGCTAGACAGTCCATGCTAACTTGCACTGTGCATTATTTAAAACTCTGACAGAGGCTGTTTTCAAGTTTGTCCAAGATTTTCTATTTTTTCTTCTATTTTCCCTGTAGCTTTCCCGCTTGTGTTCGTCTGGGTGCCAAAATGTGGCTGTGCGGAGCGGTGCTGGAATACACAGCATGGTGGGAAAGCAGAGGAGGACTCTGTGTGTGGCAGAGGCCTGCACTTGGATTAATTTGTGCGCTGTGAATTAATGGCTCACTGGAGTGTGGCTGACGCCCTTAGCATCAGCCACAGACTACAGCACAGCTCTAGATGAGATCCCCACAGCATTAGATCACCCACCACGGCTCGCTAAAAAAAAAAGGTAGATTTAGCAGCAGTGCAACCGAAACGATCCTGTCACCCAAATCCATTTTTGTCTGTGTGATGCAATCTTCTCCAGCACAGTACTTTAGTTACGACTTTTGTTCCCTTTGATTGGACTGAAAATGGTTCCATCCCTCGTGATTAGCCCCGTGATTTCGGGTTCACAACATAAAAAGGACCCAGGAGTGAGACGCTCATCACCATCCCTCTCATCTGGCCGCAGATATGCTATCATGGGGCCTCTCCATCTTTCTGTGTCACATTCTGTACTGTGCTTGCTCTTTCTTCCAGTGAAAAAAAAAATCACATCTTTTATTTGTAGTCCTTCATTGTACCTGGGGGAATCCAGACATGGGAATGAATTATTTTGTGTCTGTATGTGTGTGTCTGTGTCCTACGCCGAAAGTGTCCTTTAGCTCCAGCTTTTGATTAATATATTCTGTAGGTTTCAGTCTTGCAGTGAGATTACAGACACACCGAGCTTTAGCACTTGTCGGTTCCAGCCAGAAAGCTACTTTGGTCAAGTAGCACATGTCTTATTTTATAGCAATGTGCATTATTGCCTGTATCCATCTGTGGCAAGAGAGCAATAAATCACGCAATTCCAGTTTTAGGCCACTTATGGGACAACTGTGTATAAACATATCTCCCCATGGTTCCAGGGGAAATATGTCTTCTGTCTTTAATCTAATGCTCAGATCTAATGGATGGAAATGACCAAAATGATTGCCTAAATATTTTTCATATCATCAAGCATATCTATATGGTATAACCTTGGACAGAACAGTCAGATAGCAATTTGCAGTGTGGCCATACTATGCTTAGGTATTGATTTTTCTGCTTTGTGTCATTGGCTGTGGTATTTTCAAAGCCATTTAGTCTGAAGCCAACATCATTGTTTTTCTACGCGTTTGCTGGGGACAACAATTTAGCAGGCAATGGTCTGCCGTAATAGCATGTCTTTGGATGGACTAAAAAGTGTAATGAGTCTGGGGCACCATGGATAAATATTATTGAACTTCTCTTCTGCTAAGGGTTAACGCAACTGAGTAACAGAAATTTCTGTATGTGCGTTCCAGTTAAACCGTATCCAAAATGCAAGGTAAAAACAGAAGTCGAATAGTGAAGAAAGGTGTAACCACATACTGAATCTTTACCTCAGTAAGCTTTACTTGTGCAATATTTCAACCTGATGAAGTATTGCGTGACAAAGAACCAGATTAGGTTGAAATGTTGCACAAGTAAAACTCTCTGGGAGATCAATTCAGTGTGAAGCATTCCTTCTTTCTGTCAGTCTCTTCAGGAGTGACTCCCACAGCTCGGCCGGGCTCAACCTGAGAGGCAGTGCGGGGCTGAGGGTCTCGCCACCTGCAAGGTGAAGGGTGGAGGTTGGGTGCAATGTTGAGCAAAGGGCAGGAGCAGAGCAGAACTAGGGGTCATGGACCTTATCCATTAAACCAAAGTATCACAATTAGCATAATTTGATGATGATATGTTGATGCTTAAAATGCTGCATGTAGCACATCTAACATTACTGAGTGTCATCAGCCAAGCAATGCTAATCTATATTCCACTAGTCTTGAGAGGGTTTGAAGTTCATGACTTAAAAAGAAAATGTAATTCTGGCCAATTCTGACCAATTAGTGTTGGTTTGAATGACAAACACAAGAGTGTTAAACATACGCCACCTAGAGCAATTCATCACACGGTGGCCACATTTGATTTACGTCATATTGAGGGTGGGAAATCCTACCTGGAAGACTGCAAAGCAGATGTAAGCACTGGCAGACTCAACTGGTCTTTGGGTAAAAACTATTAAAATATTCAATGAAATTATCCTTTGATATGAAGACTTTGAGAGATGAGCAGAGCTAGAAGCTAATTACCAAAGAAGGTCCAATTGAAAGGCTACAGCAACCAGGTTGAAGTGAACATGATATTGAAGCTAAGACCTGCTCGCATCAGTTGTTCAACTATCGATAACGATAGCTAATGTTGGCATCAGCTACTTCAAGTTTGTTATATTTATCTACAAACAAACTTAGTCTAATTGTGTAAATTGTAGCCTATAACAACAGTATTAATTTTAACCAGCTAAAGTGACCCGTTTGCTAACAGATACAGCTAAAATAAACAATTCAACTGTCAAAGAGGAGCCGCTAAGGATATGAAGCGTCATGCTGGGATGTTACCAGGACTAAAGATTTAGACTGCACATGCTGTCAGTTATTACGAATTACACCTGGTTGGTTTGAAGATAAATATATGGTCAACAACATGAAGCAGCTGACTGCTAACAGTAGCTGGTGTTATGGATAGGTGAAGCTCTGGTGTGAGCCACTCTTATTTTCAACATTATGAATATACCCTTCAGTTCAGTTGCTGCAGCCTTTGATTTGGATCTCTCTGGGTAATCTGGCTTCCAGCTTGCATATTTTAGATTTTTTGCCCAAAGACTACTTGAGTCTGCCATTGTTTACATCTGCTTTGCAGTCATCCAGTGTAAATCAAATATGGCTTCCATGTGAATACAGCGAATGGATTTTTTGGGTAACAAAAGAAACTGTATGGTAAGGGAATATTCACAGACAGAGCATCGGTCATATGATTTATATATATATTTTTCTCTGTTGGTATCAAAGTCCAGTAAGAGGAACTTTGTGAGGTTTGTCAATCATCACGCATGACAGCAATCACTGCACATTTACAAAGCGATGACCTTGAAACAAGGTGGAGCTGTGTATTCTGAGCTCTGAACAATTTGTCTCTCCAATTTCTCTGCGATTCCTGCAGTCCATCACTGTCATAAGCTCATTATTGATCAGAGACTGATGCGTCTCATGTTCACAGTCACTTGTCTCCTATCCTCATCACTCCTCGGCATGTTTTGCACAGCGATATGTACAGCGTCCGAACTGTAAAATAAAACACTGTATGATCTTGAAATATGATTTGCAGCAACAATAACAACACTACTACCATCATATTAAATATAATCTACTGATCTAATACACAATCTAATACTCATATATACTCATGTTCCTACCATTGAAAGTGTAACATTTAAAGTGAAGGTTCAAGCAGTAAGGAAACCCAGTTCCCTCTCAATAGGATGAATACAGCTTTCCAAGACAACCTCCTAAACACAGCCTGAAGCGTGGCGCTATACAAACAGCAGCAGGAAATTACTACAAATTGTACCCAGAAATGTGAGTATATGAAAAAAATGCCCTATAAGAGAGCCTCAAATCACTCTGCAAACGTCTGAGGACTGTGGCGAGCGGCTCTGCAGCGCGCAGGAACATCCATCTCATTTAAATAAGTCAACATCTCCGGAGTATTTAGATTTAGGGCTGGGTAGACGCGGGGTGCCTCCACAGGAGGGGCCCCCAGGCTGGTTGGTTTTCTCCTGATTGACTCAGCGGGCTCTCATTATCACGAGGAGAATGAGCTGTAAATGTGCTCACTCCCCTCTCCTGTTTATTTTCAAGTTACACCGTGGCTGAAGTCTCCCTCACTCTCCCTCAAATTGAGATGAGGGATGGAGAGACTCTTACACGTTATTTACAGTATAATGTGCTTTGTCATGTTAGGAGTATCCCCACTAGCATAATCCCAAACCCTCCTGCCAGTTATAGAGAGTAAAATACTTCCGAGCTCTCATCACAGAGCAGTGACCCTATATATCGCCGTCTCTATTTGTTCATCTTGATGTACCTGACACCTCTCGTACAGCATTTTGTCTGCAGGCTGAGAGGGGACTGCCTTAAGAGAGAGCTACTGCCACTGCTGTGTTAGTATAATGTCGCTCTACCATAAGGAGGCATCAGGAAAGGCTGAAGAGTTAAAGGGGTTTGGAGGTAAAGAAAAGCCATACAGCATCCCACACATCAAAGAGCTTAGAGAAATGTTTTCTTATCTTGGCTCTAACATGAATCAATACCAGCAGTCCCCTCTAACTAACAGTGCACAGGATATTTTTGGGTATATAGCCTCTCCCTCTGCTGAGTAAGAGAAGGATTATATACTTATACAGTTTTACATATTTATGTGCCATTATGCGTCTACATTGATGAAGAAATAAATAGCTCTCAGCGTCAAACTTTTTTGATTCCACTATTTGAAAGGGTTATAGGTAAGTGGTCAGTAGTTGAATTGATGAATCTAACAAAAGCTACAGAGGATTGTGATTTATTCAGATAACAGACATTCATAATCCTTGCAGAAACGCAGTCTTTAGGCAGACAAATAAAAAAACATCTCAGTCTCAGACTTAATTTTGCACCTTTGCACGTAGAAAATGTTGGGAATGGTGAGAAATATGAATGTTTGGCATTGAAAACGAACATTGTAAATGAAAAGCAGGGTAAGGATTTCTCTCCTCAGATGCATTAAACATAAATTCTGTGGTTATCGCATCAGGATCAGTCTAATCCTTTCACATATTGCCTATATTAGTATTCTATTCCATTCCATTTCATAGATTGTTTTGATAATTACATAACATGTTTTCTCTTTTGATAGTTTCTTTGTGAAATGTAGAGTGTTATAATGAGGGAATCAGGCACATTGACAGTTCAGATGTAGTTTACCTTGAATCATTGTCAGAAACTACTACAAGTACTACTAAAAAAAAAATTAAAAAGCTAGAAACAAAAACTAATTCAACCACTTCCAGCTTCCAGCAGTTTACATTAACGTGCCATACAGCCAGCTTGCTCCTTGAATGACAATGTTTTGCTCATTTGCTTCAGAAGCTCTTATCAAAAGTGATAGACCTGGCGAGATCAAAGTGCAGCCTAGTGGTTTTCCCTCCAGCACTTTCTGACTGGGAAAGAGAGGTTTTAAAGGACTTGTGAAAAGCACATTGCCTTTGAAGGGGATTAGTATTGTTACCGTCTCATGTTGCACAATGATGTTCATGGCATACTGTCCCCAGAATTCGCTGGTTTAAACTGTCTGGCCGGCTGAACCTCACACACAAATTCCCCCCAAAATGTGAAATATTTGTTCTCACAATTTCAAAGCATCCCCGGGAGCCAAGTTGGCGCTAAAAGGTGCTATAATCATGATGAAGAGGGCCGCCCTGAAAATGCTGCCGCTGATAATATTTACTTAGCTGTTGTATTTTCATCATGTCCCCGAGGATAGATTGATTGCACTGAGAGCCTTTTAATATGAATATCTCCCAATCGTGATATGAAATCTTACTCTGGAAAATGCTGCTTCAACACTATTGATGGAAACGTGATCGGAGGCGATCTAAGAATGTGGTACGTTTTGACAATTCCTCTGCTACAGTTGAGAATAACTGGCTCAATATTTTGTGCCTTAATAGAAAAGAGCAATATGACTGAGTGGTTCTCCCACCTTAAAAACTGTTCAATGCATATAACATGTTGTGAGATATATAAATCAAAGTCACATTACCTTTGTTCCGCTCATAGGATCCCATTCAGTTTTAGATTCATTCATATAAGCAGTGAGAGAAACTCAGTGGTGTCTTACTTTGATGCCTCATTAAAATGAACTTATTTTGTAAGCAAAGATAGCTCACTCTTTACTAGATACCTTATGATGGCAAATTACTCCCACTTCACTTTCATGCCAGCAATCACTTCGTACATTTAGGTGTTGTGTTGCTAAATAACTAAACAAAAGAAATAGTAAATAATCTGCCCCAGTAAGATTTTATGTATTTTAAAATGATGGAGAATTACTTTTTTTGCATTGCTAAGTTGCAAAACAAAGCTTTCCAACCCTACACATTATCCACTTCAATATATTAAGATAAGATATAATTTTATCAATTATCAAAGACTCTTTTAAGTCATGTGTTCACGGCAATTCAATCACTACTTCTAAAAATAACTTTACTCCCAGTCAGTCTGATAGAGACACAGAAGCTTTTACGACACTCGCTTAATAGAAAATGTTCTACTGACGACACTCAAGAGGTGCTGCCATGCGAGTGACTCTAAGATCTGAAACAATTGTTATTTCAACTGAAGTGAAATTGATGAATAAACAACTGCTTCATATTGTCTGCCGCATTTCACCTCTTTTTACCGTCGTGTGAGTGAAGCAGGGTCTAGGATTAACAAGGACAGGTTGAATTACAGCTTGAGTTTGGGGGCAATTCAATAGGAAGTGAATCAATCTGAGGATTAATTGTTGCACCACATCCTGAGCAGCAGACACTCGATACAGCCAGGGGGAGACTGCTATAATGGAACTGAAATACAGACAGCACACAGCTATAGCCGCTTAACCCTTCACCACGCTTACACTAACACTGTCTGTGTTGAAAAGGGCTTGTTTCTTAGAGAGAAAAGTTGAAAAATGATGACTGCAAACAAGCTACAATATTACAGTAATGGGACAATATTATCATTTGTTTCTTTCTTGCTGAAATCGCCAATATTTTAAATAGATGAGGTGAATATTGTTCTGTGGTACTTATATAATGTAATCCAGTCTGTGATGGCTGTTCCTTAGTTCATTATATGTATTACAGCTACAGTACACTCTCAGTAAAATGGGTGTTTCATATTTCTGGGAATGAGTAAAAGCTGGGTGTAAAAACATGCAAAATGTATGCAAACAAACAAGATTATTGACACATGGATTAACCTCTCAAGCAAGTGAGCTCAATTCTTGTTTCCACTTATAATATTAGGTTTTTTTTTCTATTCAGAAGAGCAAATCTTTCTCTCTTGGTTTCATGTGAACCTGAAATCTAGACCCGTCTTGAACCTCAGGAATAAAAGAGGGAAGAAAAAACTTTCAAAAATATGGTTCTTGAAGGTCTGTTGTATAATCTGGAAAACACAGGTATGATGTCCAAGTATGATACATCGAGAAAATGAGCTATACAGTATAAGAAGAAAACTGGTTGGGCTACTAATTTTTGAATGAATACATTTGATTTTTTTGTATTGCAAATCTTTCAGTGATTTCACTGCTGTTCCACTAGATATATTTTATTGAATGACATAATCTCACTCAAATGTGTTGTCAGACATATTACATTCTCTTTCTATCAAAGGTTGTTTTCTTGTCAACCCACAGCTGCATAAAAATTCACCATATGGACTACATCTTGAAGATTCTTGTCTTTGCTGAGCTTCACTGCAGGAAATTGATTCCTCTTGGACATTATTCTTCTGAAGTGATGCTGCCAGGATCTGAGGCAGGTATACAATGTCATTTGTCAGATGTCTCTGCAAGCGGTCTTATGCTTTGACTTATCATATCTGGGTAGGCTGGAGAGGAGATAGGTTCTTAAACAAATGGCCGCTGTCATACAAGGGGAGGCAGCCTTTAATGAGCCTGTCTTCACGATTGGTATGGTGCATGTTAAGCCCTTACGAGAAAATCAGCCTCAAAGTATGGTCTGTATCCAAGCTTTTGCACATCAAATAATGATTCTGTTTTTCTCATTAACATTAATGTGTTACCGCATTGATCCCCGTAGGGAAATAATGTTTTGGTTTGTCTCCTACCAGGGGGTTAGAGAGTCGGGCCAGAGCTGCTCAAAGACACCTGAGCAGGGCAGATGCTTCCCGACACACGGCTAAAACCTGGGCTGTCCAGTTGATAGTCTCTCTCTGATCACTGCACCACCCAATTACATTTATGTTCTCTGGGTAGTCACATCTGAACAAATCGTCCCTTTCATTCCTCATTATAAACTGGCTGCTGATGAATGGAGTTCATGTCAGTAACACACCTCACGCTCATCTGCACTAACTGTGAAATCCAGAGAAGGAATCTGCATTTTTGGGGGATTTAAACCAAGTCTTGTCATCGGTTATTTCCTTATTCCACATGACATGTGAATGCAAAACTTACCCAAAAGGGAGAAGCACACAGACAGTGAATTAGACAAATAGCCTTCAAATGAGAACAGAACAAACAGTGCTCAGCTCTAATGCCAAAGGAATGCACTGTAGAGAATTTATTGTCATCAGACTTGTGAAATTAACTCTAGGGACAATCTCTGGGAGCAAAAAAAAACCCCAAACCAAATGCATGTGGCACATACACTTTTGTTGCTTTTCATCATGTTTTGGAATCACACTTTTCTTCAGAGAAAGAAGAGGTGACCTGCACTAAATGTATAATACACACTATTCTAATTATTTGTTGTGCTCACATAACTATGGTGTTAAGCTGTGTAAAGGTTTGTTTCCATGCTGGTTCCTAATTGGCTCAGATTTTTTATAGATAGGAGATTTCAGAAGAGACAGAACTGTTTTCTTGTCCCTCCTTTTCAAGAAGCGGTGTTGGGGTTCACGCTCACTACTCTCAGCTCATGTCCAATTGTTGATGTAGCCTAATCTTTACAAGCGCACCATCACATCTGCCTGGCCCTCTCCCATTTCATTCCACATGCGTGAGTTTACTGTGTGCGAGTGCATATGTGTGTTGCATCCTACAAAATGATGTTATGAGTTTTAATTAGGTTCAGCTTTGTATAATACTGGATCTGGATGGCTCACGCTGGGTGGAGGCATGAAGTTTTAGGCCTAATCAGACATCTAAAGCTGTTTCCCGTTGTTTTTACTGCTGCTGACAAATCTCCATGATAACTTATTACAGACTTTAGTATAGAGCTATATTGCTAAATCTCGATTTATGAATACAAAACCACTACAACTCATTGATCCAAACACTCTTGATATAGAAAATCAGAATTACAATCACATCAGTGTATCCCAAGCGACCCTTTGCAAACATGCACACAGAAAAAAAATCATCACAAATCATATAATTTTTTTGCACTTAACCTTTATTTCCATATGCAATCATATAGAAGTGAACATACAAACAAGATACATAGATCACATAACAAATGTAAGCATCGTATCAACCTATCTTATTCAGATTCTATTCACAGAGGCATCACAGACATAGGCACCCAATTAACCTCATCCTAACCAATATGCAATCACCCATATGTTTAACCATACACTTCTTCATATGTCCATTGGGAAACTCTGGATCTTAAAGAAGAGAGGGTCAAGAGAGATCTCCATTAGTTTGTCACTGTACCATCACTATACATGCACTTATACACACTCACAGTCACATCTGTATACATGGCTCCAATTACATGTAGACTGCACCAGTCGAACTCCTCCCCTCCACTGAGATTACGGAGAAGTTGTGCCCATATTCAGTCTCGGTAGCTGTAATATTACCGGTGTCCAATTAATATTGAAAACATCAGTCCTTAGTTGGAGTTTAGCTGTTATGCTTTCCATCAAATATACACTTTTTAACCTTTCCTTCCATTGTTGGACAGTTGGTGGCTTTACATTTCTCCATAACACTGTAATCATCTTCTTTGCGATCAGCAGCAACACCCCAAGTAAATATGTCTGATTTTTGGTATCTATATCCTCTGGTGTCTCTAACCAATATACAAATAATATTCTTTAACAAAAACTGCAAAAGATTGTGGATCCACAAACAACGAAGCTCTTGTAAAATCGGTATATACATAAACTTGTTCATACAAGGCGTCCTCGCGTGAGAGCCAAATTTGATAAAGATAGCTCAAACCCGGTAACCTGGATTGAGTTAGAGGCCATGTGGTCTATGTGATAGACCGTGCTCACATGGGCTAATCAAAAGCAAACTGTAGATTTTGACTTATCCAGAGAGTTGGATGAAATTTGATCAACTATATTAAGAATTTCTTGCTATTTGTGGCATCCAGTTGGTCAATTTTAAAATGCCTCTGCCAACATGGCTCCTTACCTGTTGGATTTTCATGTTGATTGGACACTCTGTTGTGGCGTATGGCCAGTAGTCCACATCTTTTGTGTGAATGATTACTATGTATTTTTTTCCTTTCTGGAGTGAAATCAAGGAAAATCCATCATGGCAGCTTTTGATGATCTAACTGACAAATATAAAAGAAGTCCAGCTGTATTTATGCCCCAAGTATCACAATTATACGACCCGTGGTGTGGGAGTTAAACTTTTCAAATGCAATTACACTGCCCACAGGTACAGGACATTTGGTGCACTGTAATGGATGCATTTTTGTCTCTCAGCCTCACCAAACATTTGTTTTTGTTTCATGGCTCTGGCTTCAATGATTGTAAAGGTAAAAAAAGATACACACATGAAGAAAATCCATTAGTTATGTCTACCGTACAGTGTTTTTAAGATGTACAGTAAGTAATGTGTGGGCGTTCACTGGTGATGAAGGATCTTTAACACTGCTAAAATAAGTAATATAGTCGCCTTATCTTGAAGCCTGTCGGATCAAGATAAATGGGTCAATTTGAAAAGTAATTAGCTATCTGAAGCCAACGCACCTTCGTTGGAATATCTACCCCTTATCACAGTGTGTGCCAAACCTGCAATCAGTTCTCTTTTTCTTTGTTCTCTGGAAAGTGAATCCACTGCAGTTAAAGAGAATTGAACTGATTGATTTACAATAGTGGCTCCTCTCTGTTGTTGACGCTGCTAAAATGACCATTCAGTATAATGGCTGAACAGGACAATGAGGATAGCTGATATGGGAAGATATTTAATTGTAAGGATTAAGGCCGGTCTCATACCTGTTCATCTGGGTGTCGGCTCAGTTACTTTATCTCACAAAGGCTAGCCAAGCAATTAAAGACACTAAAGCCAATTACTCAGACTAAGCCTCCATGAAGCTTTTGAAGCGCTACGCTGAGAGAAAATGTTCCACAGAGACAGTATTATCTCTTTGAAGACTTGAGACAGATTTATTGCGAAAGGAGTATCAAAGCAGGCATCCTCTCAAACATAAATACGTCTATCTAGTTTGTTCTCTGTGAGATAAGGAACCCAGCTGATGATCCTGCTTTGCATTTCAGACGCCATGTTTTCTATCTGAGAATAAGGTCAGATAATCCCAGTGGTTAGGTTAGCTAGACCAGAGGTTCTCAAACTTTTCTTTATTCATGCCAAGGACACGGAAATAGATATGGAGTTGGCTAGAGTGGCTCATTTGGCTCAACTCCTGAAAGAATCCTCTTTGACAACCACTAAGCCCATAGGATGAGTTCCTCAGCCTCTTTATATTAAAGCTGGAATCTGGGACTTTTTTCCAGTAATAAATAGCTATTTTATCCACCTGGACTGTGGAGTCAGGTTACACAACCTGACTACCCATATTACCATGGTTGGAGACACTCTCCACAGACCGCTATTGAAATTGTTGATCAGGCAGGACTAAAGTCTGCTATCTATCCAGCTAACGTTAGCCAACACAGGTTACCTGCGGTGCATAGCTGAGTGCTGCTGGCTAGTTAGCATACTAGCCTACTTGAGCTAACACTGAATATAATTTTTGGCCAACCTGACTGATATACAAGCAACACACACTGTTAGCTGCCCTTGTTATTGTCTAATTTCATTACAAAAGTTACAATCATTGAAAGTCAAATTATCTGGTCCGGAGATGCCATTTACACAAGTGTGGGAACTGTTTACTGGTGAGCAGACGGCACTCAAGTGACAGTGGTTGTAACACCTTCTTTGATAATATAATTGATAATGTAATACATACATGGTTGTGTGATTGCAGTCCAAACATAATTTCAAATAGCTTACTTTTTGCTACCAGAGGGGGAGACAAAGCAGGGAAATCTGGGAAATGCTGGATTTCAGCTTTAAGGCACTGCCTTTTAAGAAAATTACTTACTTAAATATCAAAGCAGAAGTGTATTTTGCAGGAGCCAAGGGATTTTTTTTGTATTTGTTCTGTGGAGTGTGTTACAACAAACCCTCAATCAAGTTACATGGTCAATCTATATCAAAAGCAAGGGAAATTGACTGTTTTCCTTTAGATAGTACAATCTTTAAACATGATTTCATTTGACAAAAACAAGTATTTAATCAGCACTCATGGCACTCGCTGAGGGTGTCAAAGATCACCATGGTGATTTTGTGTGATACCGACTGATATTCTACATTTCATGTGCTTTTATATGTGTTACAATATGCTGTCTGATGTCACGTCCACATGATGAATCTGGATGGTTTCCACAGAGTCGGACCTGTCACTGGTGTAAATATGTGAGCGGCAGGGTTCAACCCTGGGTGATGTGGGGGTTAATTCCCTCTCTGCTCCTGTATGGAAATAAGGCAATGTTTTGTTTCACACCATTAAACTGCTCTCACACTAGGAAGAACAGTGATGAATAGTCATTTACATTTTTAAGTGCCTTATGAAGAGTAAATTGAAAATTGTCAGTCTTGTAAGAGGATTAGCAGAATAATAAATCCCCCGTCCCATTTTTTTCCTGGGGTGTTCACCAGCACTAGGGAAAGGTTATGATTAACAGTCACAATGTCAGCTATAGGCCTATATATATAATTCATAAGCTATATAAATGGACAATATATATACTGTGTATATTGACAAAATATATTGGCTTTTGGGGTTTAATAGAGGCAATCTCTTTTTTTCGTGGTATAATAAGTGCAATCTCCTTTGGTGGTTCCCCTTTCTTTATGAGAGAATAAGCTGTAACATAATATAGTGACTCCTAGAAAGGCTTTCTATATATCAAGTCTATATTTTGTAAATCTGAAGACGTTGCACAATAACACTTGAAGCAAGCAATTATCTAAGCAATTTGGAACAACTGACTGCAATTATCTGCCTCTGCAATCCAATGAGCAGAAGTCCCAGGATGATTTAAAGTTAGACTTTATCTGCCATTAGTTGTAAACTCTTGCTATGATAATCATGGCAAGACAACTTGAAATGAATCCATGCGATTAAATCAATTTAGAGTCATTGCAGGTAATATTCATTATCATCTATATGAGCACAAATACTATTTAGGCCTAAATAATTTTCATACACTTCATACATGCAAGCTAAACCCCGGCAATGAGAAAAAGTAAGATTCATAAAACCCTTTAAAGTGATATTCTGTAATAAGCATCACCCAGTGCCACCAAGCATCTTCCACAAATGGCAGTATAGTATTCCCATGATGTCACATGCATTTCCTACCAATATGGTGCTTTACTATATACAAATCTCATTGGCTGTGGCTGTCATTTGATAATAATCACCCGTTAAATTATTACAATCACCTGTTATTTTCCTACCAAGATGGCTGTGTGGTGATGTAACATGTAACATGAATAGAATCCTTGTCTAGCATGGCCCATTAATATTTTTTTTTTACCTACACACAGGATTTGACGTTGCAGTCCTTTATATATACAGTATATATACTGTACATACAGTATATATGTATTTTCCAAGGTGAGCATTCATACAGAAGCCCAAATTCAGTCAAAAGAATGATGTACCAGCCCACAAATGGCTACTATTGAGAACATCGGGCTATCTACAGGCTACCATTGGACCGCAGCACCATTCACCAGTCTGATCTAAATGTTGCACAGTTGAGAGTGTGAGTGTCGGTCTGTCACTGGGGTTATCAAGTGGGCTCCTCCCATCACAGATGTTTCATTGAATTCAGCCCACAACTGTCATTTCTGGCCTCTTCGACACCAGATACAGTGAAAACATCTACCAATGGAGTTAGATAATTTCACTTGTTTCCAACGAAAATCAATTTGATTTTACAAGAATTTTGTAGAATCAAGGGTCATTTTCTTGATTTTAGTGCAGTAATCTGACTTATTCTGAATATCTTTCAAGATACACTGATGTCTAGAAAATTCCTGAAACAAGAGTTACCTCACCTCATTGGCCGAATTTTTGTCTTGGTTTAAGAAAAATAAGATTTGAAGGCTGAATATGAGACTAAATGACTTGCTAAGATTGACTTTTTTTTGCAGTGCCTTCTCAACATGATATGATATACTTTGCAGTTGTGATATTTGTGTTACTGAAATTGTTCCAACAATCATGAACAAACACTTCAGATCACTCAATCTATTTTTTGACACCGATGTCAGCAGCTTTTCCACCCACCTTTACCTAACTGTCACAGCACAATATAAAAAGGTTTTGTAGGTTTGATTAGCAATTATTTTGAATTTATTAGCAATGTATTTTTTTATGTTCCCCCAGCGGATGCAGCTTGTCTCTGTCTATCACTGCGACCGCATGTTTGGGGTGCTTCAAACGTGGCAGCAGGGAAACACATAATTGTCTCTCATTTTCCGTGTGCCTTGTCTTACAAATGCTTCAGAATCCACATATATATTCTGACACTGAACGCCCCTTAGGCATATATCCTGTTGGTTTTTCCTCATGAATGGATCTCCAGCTCCATCTCCCACCGGCTGCTGGAGCAAAGCTGCACACAACAGTGAGCTCAGTGTTCCTTATATTGGATGGGCCCTCCAAATCAAACATGGATTTGGAGGGCACTTCAAACAGATTAGAAGAGCTGCCTTGTTGTTATGTTGTCCTGGCAGATAATGTGGGAGACAAACACTGCTGATGTTGAAGCTCATCTACATTCTAACTTACTACGGGATGATTTTATCTCACACTTTGATGCGATCCATTTGATGCTCCACTGAATTTAATGGAAAAGGCAAGTCCTCTCATCTCTCAGGTTACCTGTGCCACACACTGTACATCTACACATCATCATTCAGTCCATGCTTTCCTTTAGAAGAGATAACTTGATCTCACCGAGGTGATTTGAATGGTCCTTTTCTCTGTGGGTTAGATATAACTTGCCCAAAACACAATATGCCAATATGACTAAAATAGGAAAATTGGAAAAACTGGAAGTAGTAACAAAGATAATATCATATCATCTACAATGATGATTAACCATTATTTCAACAGTTTGTGTCAATAAACACATACTCAAATGAGTAATTCAACCATTCATTTCTGTTCAAAAGTAACTATATTCAGATTATTGCATTTACATTACACTATTATTATCATTACATTATTTCTCTACAACCATAGCTATAAGGAGATAATCTAGACATTTTCTCTGTATGTTTTCAAGTTTGCCATTAAGACCTGAAATCTCTGCATACATGTAATAGCGCAATCTGAAATATGAGCACTGCCCAATATCATGAAAGATTCACCATCCAGCATATGAAAGATGGAATGAATGGCTCCTCATGAGATCATCTTAATCTATTCTTGTTCTCAACGAAATATAGTTATATATAATTTCAATTTCAGTTTCAGTTTCACATTGTTCTCATTAGGGGCTGGTCAGCTTTACTGATTTCTTTAAGCCGTAATCATCAAAATATTAAATATTTCTTACTAGTCAACCTCACTACGGCCTCAGTTCAGATGAACAGGCAAAACTCATTAGCATGGGTAAGCACTGCGACATTACTTTCCAAGGCACTGCTGCTTAGTATTAATTAGGTCCCAACTAAGCTGACAAGCTCCACTGACAGTGAGTTAGTTTATTTCTCCCTATAGTGGTTTGAGGGCAGATGAGTGACAGTTCAGACATTTACTCTATGTGTGATCCTCTGGTCTTTGATTGGCTGTGGCCTCATTTGCCCATTTGGTTTTAAGTACGAGTGCAGTATCAGTGTGTAATGAATTCAAATCCCATTTTCCTTGTTGGCTAATGTCTATAATACAGCTTTTTGACGCTCCCCCAGGCAGTGGCCCTGATCTTCTGTCAAAAGGTTGCCATAGACAGTCAGCAGTTACCATGGTGATGGCTATACATTTGTATATGTCACTGCAAATGGGAGCGAATGAGACTCCAGGTTCTGTTTGTGACACTGAACCAGAATTTAAGTCAAATTAGTTTGAATAACACATTTCTTTACTTTTACTCCTATATGTCATAAAAGTTGACATTTCCAGCAGGACAAACAGGTTGCAGATGTGTGGGAATATGCTCCCAAAGCCCATGGACTATTCATGTAACCCATTTCTCTCTGTCAAATGTCTCACCACTGACACAGTATCAGCCCCATTCCCATCTCTGGGCCCCATCAATAGAGTGAAATTAATACCACTTTAAGTATCTTTAGGGCAATCTTTCTTTTTCAGAGGCAATGAGATTACATGTCTCTCCATTGACTTGGTGTTATGCAGTATGTAAGCGATCTATTTTAATAGGATTAAGGCATGTCGTATGACTACTGGGACGCCAAATGCGTGAGCAGCAGTGTACCCACTAAACTGTAACCCCTGAACCATTGGCTCATAAGCCAATAGTGTCTGCGTGTGATTACCTAAGCCTGGCGAGCCGCACAGCAGCAAAGGTCAGCCAGTCAAATCATACAACTCTAATTAACTTTCAACAAAATGCAGAGTCAATGCATTGTAACTGCTCCTTCCCTTCATCAAATTTGTTATGCTGTGTTTTCAGCAATTGGCCTTTAGCAGATTGAAAACAAAATGTAGGTTGTGTGTGATACACCTCAGCATTTAGCAAATGCTAATTTTGCTGTCAGAGAGTACAAGAAAAAGATTGAAAAGTGGGAAGAGACAGATCCATCAAGCCTTGCAGCAATACTTAAGTAGCTTCAGTTCGCTGGGCACGCTGCTCTCCAGTACACACTCAAGGGCATAAGCAAAATTTGAATGGGTGTCGGGGGTGCCTGGCACCCATGGCCAACAATGTAGAGAATTCCTTGAAATGTAGTAATATTGGTAAAAAATTACTCATTAAATAAATATATTATGAACAATCATCGGATATTTTCTGTCGCTAACTCACTCTCACTCAACCCTTTATCAAAACAGTCATTAACAAATTTGCCAAGATGCAATCTAGAAAAATTAATTTTGTAGGTTTGGTACAATATGGCAGATTTGGAAAAATAAAATGATGTTGCTGTGATATTGAGGCTCTTACATGACATAATGTGAATTGGTAAATACACTGTGAACACACACTAGGGGTGTAACGGTACACAAAAGTCACAGATTGGTTCACACCACGGTACAACAGTACAACGGGAAAAAAGCAACAAAAAACCCCAAATGCATAAGGCTAGGTTTCTTTTTATTTATTTTGAACAGACTGTAGTGCAAGTTACAGTTTGTTCCACCTAGTGTCGTATAGTCCCCCCTGAGGTAGTTGGTACAGCCTGTAGTGTATTAAGGAGTAAAATGTAAAATGCATAGGTCATATTTTTATGTAGGCCTGATAAAAAACAAAAGGCAATAGGTCACAATCGGTTACAAAACTGAAAAGCATCTCTTATGTTTCTCTTATGCACTGTTAATAAATACTTGAAGCCAGGGTCTTCTACCACTGCATATAGGCGCATAGCCGATGAAATGTAAATGCCAGTTGCTTCGGTAATGTTTTTGGCCCTGTCTGCTTTCGCATCTAGAGGCTGCTTACGGTAAAAGCAGCGGGGATAAGTATTTGGACTCCTGTTTTTTTTTTGCCTAGCTCCGGTGATTGGCACATCTGGGTGATGCCGTCGAATATGCGTTAGCATGTTTCCGCACACATACCCTACAGCTGTCGAACAACGCAGACACACCGTCCTCGTCCGATCCACCACTCGCTCTCTATTGCTGTCGTAGTTCACTGGGAACCCGAAATTTTCCCAAACAGCTGATTTGAAAGAAGCAGGCGGGTCTTCTAGCTCCTGTGTCTCATTTGCACTCACCATAGTGTGACTGACTCAGTAGTAGCTTGAGCTAAGCTTAGCATGGCATGCTGCTAACTGTTGTTGGCTTACAGCTTAAGGTTTTCCGGGTGGAACTCGCGCTTGTGAAAGTTGGTTCCGCATTACGTTCATCAATCTTCGCACATACCGCGTATTCTCCGTACGACTGCATGCACCGAACCGTAACGTCCGTACCGTGACGGTTCGGGACGAATACACGTATCGTTACACCCCTAACACACACACATAAACACATGAACACATCAAATGGACTATTACAGGTGAAATGTGATAATTGTTCAATCGCATCTATTTAAAGATATCTGTGGTGTGAGTGTTGCTGAAAGGACGTGTTTTAATTGCTTTTTGGGTTCAAATGTTGGAGATTGTGTTTGCCCTGTGGATGTGTATTGGAGAGCAGAGCAGAGGAACAAAAAGCTCTACAGTGAAGAAAGTGACAAAACTTTCAACACAATCAACCGTCATGATGGCAAAAACTAGGAAAATAAGACCCGGGTTGAAAATAACTGGAATTATCCTTTCATATGATATGAATATCCATAGAAAATATTCAGACTCACCAAAAAATCTGGTCTAAAAACCCGGTGTTCATGGAGAATATGCACTCTGGAGATACAGTAGCTTGTGAAGGTGATTTTGTATCCAGAGCGAGCTTCAGGACGGAGTGACTGAGGATCCTGACCCGCGGTCAAGCAGCTCTGTCTGACGAATTAATTAGGGTCACAGGCTGAGAGCACAATTTGCCCAGGCTCCAGCTGATTAACATATCTCTTTGTTCAGTATGTTGATGTGAAACAATGATTTACAGTGAATCAACTTCACGGCATTATAATTCATGTTATTTGGAAGATGATTATGAGGAAGGGTATTGATACAGGCTCTTACGAGATCCACATAATTGAATATTTCGTTCGATGATGCAGAACAGGTTTACAAGGTGATACAGAGTCACTTGATCATAAAAACATCTACAAATTCTCTACAAGGTTAATTAAATGCCCCCAACATCATCCATACCATTTCATGTAGACACTCTCGCAAACAGCCTGCACTCTCCGCAGCCTGAGTGTTGAGCTCATTTACCCGGCTCTGAGAGAAAGGTGATAGCTGACAGTGCGAAGTAATCTGCTCTATTGATCATGCTGTCAGAGAGTGACTTCAGTAACTGGGAAGACAAACACAATGGACATTAACCCTTTACTCGGAGGCACAGGACAGGTAAACAAAGGAACAGGCTGTAATGGTTATAAAATTAACAAAACCCAATGTAAAGTGATGTTCATTTCAAGCACGTTTGCGTTTGTAACATCACACCTCCCTCTCTCTACCATGTGAGTTTGGGCTGCTGCTGCGATGTAGCTTTCACCTGTAGGGAGAGGAGTGTGCGACAGGGATCATTTACTGACACTGGCGTCTACGGTTTTGGAGATCAGAGGGTGAATCCCGAGGGGGCGTTGATGCAGACTTGTGCTTTGGTTTGAGGATCTGTATTACGTTGCTCCGTCAGGCCCCTCTTCCATCAAGTTCAGGGAAACAGAGCCCGTTATTACCCATAAGCCCATGTGTCATTGAATATTTATCATGTATCTGATTTGAGAGAGAGAGATTCCTGAGATGTGGCAGCCCCCCCCGAGGCCTGGAATCCAACACCCTGTAATAGAAGCCCTAAAATGTGGCTGTCATTTGCTGCCTTCGGGACATGGTTAATTAATTACATGTTGGCCTCTACACTTTACTCTTTTCGCAAACCGTTTCACAGTATTTCACTTGCATATATCCCATCTCCACTCAACATTTTTAGGCCACTGCAGTATATACTGGAGCTTTTAATTTGAGAGAATATTAAATCGCGTCCACATCCAGAGAGAACATGCCGAACATACCGTTACATCTCCTCCAATTGGTTGACAGCCAATTTGTCTGTCTCTGTGGCATTGCGAAGAAATCATTCAGTTGATGGGGAATTCACAGTGCTAATGATGTAACCTGCGACAATATTGTGAGCCATGTTTTCATGCAGTTTTGTGGTCACTGTGATTGCACCAATGTATCAGACCAGGAAGGAAAATCAGTGCTGTTAACTACTGAGTCTTGGGTTAGACTGAGATACAAAGAGTTGTGTTCAGAGTGTTACATCAAATTACAAAACAAGATTAGAAGTGTAGTTCATCTTGAAAAACAAAGCAATGTTGATTTGGTACACCACAAACCATAGTAAATTGCTTGATTCACTGCTGGTTCGCCTTAAAACATCCAAACGAGCTAGATTACTAGTGATTGTATGTTCAATCTTCTGTTTTTTTTCACAGTGTGACCACCAGCAGGACACGTAAATAAGATACTGTGTGTAGTGGGTGCATGCTGACTTCATATCTGCGGTACTGCAGGTGCAGGTTCTTATCTGGATTCCTTGTCGAAGCAGGTCAGGTAGAAAATCAAGATCTTAATATGTGTTTGATGTAGTTTCGCTGCTCCTTACTCTGTGTGTTTCAGTTAGAACTGCTTCGGTGTGGAGGAGATCGATTTTCTGCAACAGGAACATTAGTGATTCTAGAGCCAAGGGTATTAAACTCAAATCATTGTGTTCTATTGTTTGGCATGTCATATTGATTATCTCCCGGGTTTCACTGGCTAGAGTGAAATATTGTAGCCTCAACAGCCTTGCACACAAAGAACTGGATCCATTTGAAAACAAATAACTTGTGCATGTGATACAAAATATCTGTCTAGATTAAATCTTTTCATTCCTGGTGTGGGGTGAAAAACAGGTACAAAGCACCAAAAATAGTAAA